>NC_049223.1:23608541-23942469 GCF_011100685.1 Canis lupus familiaris | reverse complement strand
TATTTACTGAGTGAGCTCGGCTTTAGGCACTGTGCTAAGCAATGCATACAAGAGAGGTAAGCACACAGATACTGTCTTACAATTTTGTTATTTACCCACATATCATAATTTTAAGATACTTAAAAAAATTATTAGGTGATCTGTTCTTTGGGAAGGGAGGAGCAGAGAATGAAGAAGCAACATCCTTTAAAGAATTAAGCTACTGGGATCAGGATTACTAAGGTAAAAATGATCTTTGTGCTCTTCTTTTCTTGTTTCTTTTTTTTAAGTAGGCTCCACACCCAGTGTGGCGCCCCAATGTGAGGCTTGATCCCATGACCCTGAGATCAAGACCTGAACTGAGATCAGCAGTCAGATGCTCAACCAACTGAGCCACCCTGGCACTCCAAACCTTTGTGGTCTTCTAGTCCAGTAGTTTTAAAACTTTTTAAAAGCAGACTTTTAAACTAAATTTCATACAAAACCCCAATATATAAAGAAAATAGAAGCATAACTGTTCTCATGAAAGTGGAAAGTCACCCCTTTTACTCTTCCCTCAGCTGGGCAGCTACTCAGAGCCCGAGGGTTTGAGATCTAGTCCTGCCTGTATTTTAGAAGCGGGAAGCCGAGTCTCTGAGCAGCCAAGTGATCTCTCATGGCAGACACTGACTGAGAACCAGGACCTGGTATTTTCACTCCAGTTCTGCTGTTTATGCCACACTCATTAAATTCCAGAGATACTTTTGATGGTTTTAACTGAATCTCAGTTTACTTTGACAATATTTGTGCAAGCTCTTTATTTTGCACATCTGAAAGCACACACAGTGTTAGAATTGGCGATTATAGTTTGTTTTGTTCATTTACCCATTCCACAAATACTTATGTATCACACAAATACTATGTACCAGGCACTGCTCAGGGTGCTGGCAAACTGGAGAGGACACGAAGGACGAAGTCTCTGTCTTCATGGAGCGTATATGCTGGGTGTGCAGAGCTAGGAAGACAGCACCAGGAGAAGCAATTCAAGTGATTTGAGGTGGGGCAGGATGGAGTGGAGCAGAGTTCTAGCAAGAGCCAAGGCACCTTGTGCTTGAGCAGAAGACAGAGAACAGCCAGGGACGAGGCTGGAGGAACTGAAGATTCACATCACACAGGGTCTTGAAGACTATGGTGAGGACTGTGAATTTCTTTCTGAGTTAACTGCAAACCATGAAGGCCTTTTCAGCAGGAGGGTTACATCATCTGATACCTAGCTTACCAAGTTCATCCGGAGGGAAGGGGGGCGGACTTCAGTTATGTAATAATTAATGATGATAAAAGTAACAGTAATAGCAACTATCCATTACGCACTTACCATGCATCACCCCCACTCAAAAATTGTACATACGGCATTTAGCAACAGGTGTGTAACTTAGGTCACCACTGTGATCTCATTCTACAGAGGAGGAAACCAAGGCAGAAATAAAAATGCACAGGGGCTTCCCGCTGGTAAATAGTCGAATCACCGTTCAAAGGAGAGCTAATTCCAGAGCCCTCTGCACGGAAGTAATGAGAAGGGGCTGCGTCTGGCACATCCTCCACAGTTAACGGTTAGGTCCACACAGCTGCTCATGCGCTGGGTGCAGGCCGTGAGGGAGGAGCGGAGCTAAGGGGGCCTCTGGGCTAGAACACAGCACTGGAGACTGCTCAGCAACAGAGGGTGTAACCTATATTGTTCTCATCTCTTTTTATAAAAAAAAGATTACCATGTATGCAGACATGGTAATTTAAGTGATAACCCAAACTTTAAAATGCTTGGCAATGAGAAGAGTTGTCCATGTTGATAACGTTGCTTGTGAAGTAGTCTCAGGCAATTCCAGTTCAGCATCTGGCTGGTCTCATAGGAAACAGCTAAACTCAAGGTAAGAAAGGGGACTTGAATGCAGCCTGAGTCAAGAATATTCACAAGTAGTTATGCAGTCTATTGGGTTAAAAACAATAAAAATAAAATTAAAATCTGTGTCCCCCAAAAAGCTTTTACCAGCTCTACAAATAATTATCCATTTAGTCCCAGATAAATACAGGAACTCCTTCTTCCCTGTAGGCAGATAACACCAACAAATTATCAAGAAGATATAAAGACCTATATAAAAGAAAAACTGAACTTATGAATTTTCTTTTAGTTCCCACTCTGACAATGTGCTAAGGGCACAACACAGTAACCTGAGCGGCTAATTCAATGGCTGGTTGGTATTCCATCAGACAAAAATATCAGCCAATCATCACAGCGCCCTTTCCAGGTGGGTGAGTAGGAACCTGATGAAAACCATAACCATTAAAAAGAAAAAGAAAGCAGGGCACCCAGAGAGTGGTTAATTCCTGCCTGCGAGATGTGCTGTTACAGGGACAAAATTGGATTAGTTGTAGAGACTCTCCCGCTGAGCCCTTTAAGCTGCTCCACTACTCCACCATTTCAGTGGCTTTCGGCAGCCTGTAGACAGAGCCACCGACATTTCGGCTCATGTGAAATAATTGAAAATGTTTAACAAATTCTCCATAGCGGTATTAAACAACAGCACCCCAACACCAGACTTCAAAGTGAACTCCTGCTACAACTTGAACGTGCGGGTCCTCCCTGGAACGTTCATCTATGGGTGAAAGCATCCAATGTTTCTCTTAGTCTGGATCATGGAGGCTCACACCTTGTTTTCAATGTTTCCATCTGTGTTGTTTCACAACCCATGAGAACCAAACTTTCTTGTAATTAGGTGCTTTCATAGCTATCTGCTATGGGCCGAATGTTTATGTCTCCCCCAAAAATTATACAGTGGAATTCCCCTACCTAATATGGTATTTGGAGATGAGGTTTGTGGGGGTAATTAGGTCACGAGGGTAGAGACCTCATGATGGGACTAGGGCCCTCACCTCTCTTCATGTGGAGCAGTGGATGGGGCCACAAAGAGATGTGTGATCCGCCCTGGTTTTACCGCCCCCTCTGCAGAGTCTTCTAAAAAAAATAGCCACACTGCACCACAAGGACTGAAGCCCATGGGTTCCTCTCAGTTGTGGTCACCAGTGAAGCAGGGAATGGCCCCTGGCGGAGCAGGGAGGAACATCCCACTGGGGGTGTAGTGATTAGACAGGGAACTCTGGACCAGGTTGGGGGCAGCCCTTCACCTTCTGTCATCACACCTCCCCAAATATACTAAGACAGGTGACACGTAGAGGGAGGGAGAGTCTGAGCCTGATTCACATGTGTGAAGCACTGGCAATGCCTGCCTGGGATGTGTTCACCCTGGTGGGGAGCTGCACACTCTGGGGCCTCTGAGGAGGACTGGGCACTAGAGCAGGGTTTAATTCACTAGAGGACAGATTTGTGTTTTTTCTCTTCTTCAGCAAAATCTGTGCCTAAAAACTACCTTATTGTTATGGGCTGACCTGTGTCCTCCCTGAGAACTCATATGTTGAAGCTTGAACCCCCAATCCCTCAGATGTGACGAGATTTGGAGATAAAGCCTTTACAATGGTAATTAAGGTTCCCTGAGGTCACTGGCCTCTTATCCAACATGACTGACATCCTCCTAAGAAGAGGGGTATCACAGACGGGTATAGACGGAAGACCAGGTAGGAAGACGCCCAGCTAAAGCCAACGAGGGAAGAAACCAACCTTGGCAACACTTTGATCTTGGACCTCCCAACCTCCAGAATTACGAGAAAATATTTCTCTGTTGTTAGAGCCGCTCAATCTGTGGTATTTCCATCAAAGCAGCCCGAACTAAGATACTACCCTCAAGTCTACATCCTCAATCTCAAAACTGATTCGCTGTACTAAACACAAATTTTGTGGATTGCCTTTTTCTGCTAGTTAAAAATCACATATTTCATTATTTATAATCATTTGCTTTTATGGTCCTAGTGTACTTTCAAATGTCAACCATGTAATGAAAGCAACTATAGTCATTAAAATTTACTTTATGTAACCACATCAAAAAGACAACTGAACAAAGCAAATGTGGAGGTAGACACAGGCAGTAACAGATCCTGCAGGTAATGAGAGTTCCATTACTTCACAGATTCCCATCTGCCATTTTGTGTCGTGGCCACCATGGTATTGCTAGGGATGGTCAATCTAGGGTTGGCTTCCACAGCATTTCCCACGGACATTAAGCTAGATTGACTTACTGACAATGATGGACATGGAAGGGGACCTTGGTTAAGTGTGTACCCCAGAATTTAAGCAAAATTCCAGGTTTGGACTAACTGAGCCAGAGTAGAAAGGGGTTAATCAGGGCACAAGCCAGTGGAAAGATGAAAACAACAACAACAAAAAAACAAAAACAAAACAAAAACCTTGGGAGAGGTGGAAGGAAGCAAGTGGGGAGGAAAGAGGACTAAGAGAGAAAATGGAACATCTGTGGGGAAAATGAGGCCGTATCACACACTGTTCCTATATCCCAGTACCTGCAGACTTTCATTCTGAAATTCTTTAGTTACATAAACAGCACATACTGGTAAAGACTAACAGGACAGAGTAAAAGTGTAGGATTACAGGTACAAGGCATTATTTCTCAGGAGAAGGAATAAGAGGGTTGAGAAATCAGTAAAGGAGAGACCAAGGTGGTAATTCATGCATGAAACAAGATGGAAAGGTATGTGTCATACACACATACATGGGAGATTTAATTGTTCAACATAAAGGGTAAGGAAAGCATTCACCTTACATTTAACATCACTTTATATTCAAGTCAATACAGAAAGTTTTCTAAGGAAGAGACATTAATATTCTGTGCATCTACACATCATAGTAGAATTAAAAGAAAACTGTAACATGTTCCATTTACTGAATGGGCAAGAGACCCAAACCCACACTGGGGAAAACATTCTGTGACTGTTCTAAAATATCAAAAAAGTAGCATTTCCACGTTCTTTCATGGTAGCCCAAAACACATCTCCCTTTCCCCAAGCAGACAATAACCTAAAGTGACTTCTCCCCCTTTCCTACCCCTATACCTCTAGTATCTAAGATAGTAACGGAATTACAAGTAAGGTGGTGATAAAGTGTCCATTCATTCACATGTAATTAATATGAATTAGAGTAATGACACACTAATCATATAAATGGTACAGAAACATAACGGTTATAAATACCCAAGATCTACCAGCTAAGAAACTAGATGTAGCAGGGTTTCGAGGGGGAAAAAAATGCAGCGCAGACAAAATGACACTGCATTTAATTAACTCCTAGATGATAATCTTCCATTAGGTACTAGGGCCCTGTAGCAGGTAGAGGCTGAATATCTTAAGTGGAGAAAGACATTTAGAGTATATGGCCCTGTCCCCAGAGAGATTTTCAATAAGCATGGAAAAAGGTAAATAAATTTGAAAGAGGTAGTAAGAGCCTTCCAAAATGGAGGGGCTTAAAAATCTGTGACCTGAGGCATCCTACAAACTAACGGGTGTAACCAATACATGGCTCAGGACCCTGACCAGCATCCCCCTTCCACAAACACCCACTGAATGATGACACGGTGGGGCTAGGCCATGTTCAAGTTGTTCCTGGGACTGACCAGACACTTCTGACTGGGGGGAGAATCATCAATGACCCAACAATGATCAAATGTCCACATGCTGCCTGCATCTCAGTGCAGTTCCTCGGCCTGGGGGCAGCATCAGCTGTGCAGGAGGGCTGTCTCTCTCAAGAGGAGGGGGATGCAAGGGGGCAGAAAGAAGTGACCTGAGAAGAAAAGGGGGAGATGAAGAGAGAAAGCAGAGGGGAGGGGAGCTGCATGACAGAAAGGACAGGAAGGGGAGCCAAGGGCAGAAAGTGGAGGCAGCCATAGGGAACCCAGGAGCGGAGAGTGTCTCCCTTCCTGGAGATGCTCATGTCTGGGCAGGAACTTGCTCACATTTCACAGAGACTGCACAGGGCACAGGCCTCTCCATTCCAACACTAATACCCAAACCCGAGGACTCTGTACCCAGGCAATCCAACCTCAGGTAATTGCAAAATCTGGAAAGAAACTCTACTCTGCATTTGTTATTCAGGTGATTCTTCCTGAAAGCGAATTATTCAACACTCACTGAGCTGAAGATAGACCATGTAGACCCCTTAAAAAGGACAAATGCCGTCACCAATGATATTTTCATATGCTAATAAATAGTTGGCCTTTTCTCCACAAAATAGATCCAGATAAGCATGAAACATTCTTGAACAATCTCTCCTTAAGGGAGACCCTCCCCCAACACACACACACATACACACACACACACAAGAACACTGCTCTATTTGGCTTTGCTTAGTTTACCCATCTCCTTTCATCCCTAAGTGATCAAGGGTAACTATAAGATTCAAGCATAACTGATGTCAAAACAGATGGATACCAACTGATAGATGGCAATACATATTGATATTTACCATCCACACTTTCACTCTGAACTCTTCAGTAGCCACAATACTGTCTGTGATCACCCCACAATAAAATCCATGCTTATAATTTAATTCTCTTCTTCCCCTTGAAAACATAGGTGTCTAAAAGAATTACTGCCTGACTCTTAAAGGTAGGTAAGCAACACATTTCCTATCCTATATAGCAGGAACACCTTTGTGAAAATAGCACATTAATGATATTTTTTACCAGGGTTCCATCGAAAGTGGAATTTTTATGCCAATGCCAACTTGATATATTTTAATAAAGGCAAAGAAGTTTATTAGTTGGGTTTTTGAACATTTTTTCTTTAAAAAGAAAAGGAAATAAAAAAGAATACTCTAGGCATCCCTTAAAAAAACAAAAAACCAGAAAACCAGGAGACTCCCTCAAATCCCCTCTTATTTGTGCATCTTTGCTCTTACTAAGGTCTCTGCCGCCACCCAGTGGACACTACACCAAATGACAGCCTTCCTGATCAATGGTCTCAGAAGGCATTACCACAGGCATTACCACCAGCTTTAGGCACCAAGAGACACAGAATTACAGCTAAGGGCTCTAAGTGCTCTCCTCTCCCTTGTGAGCAACATCTTCTTTTAAATTTCAACAACAGAATATATGTACTCTGTTCTAAAAGTTTTCAGTAAAAAATGGTAGGGGCTGTTGTCAGGAAAATTATTCTGGGACTCATCTTACTTATCTCCAGATCAAATACGAAGTCCAATTGAGTTTGAAAATATTGTCACAAAATCAGTGATCTCAAATTTATATCCGAAAAATCAAATGGCTTTCTTTCTAATGTACCATTAGCCAGAAAAATTTGCAATTCAAGCATTAGTACAGTCTTCAATAATCATATCTCCTTTCTTTAATGAAATGATGTGCTATATTTATAGCTACGACAGTAAAAAATTTTTGTTTAATTATTGTCGTTTGCTCATAGGCTTGACCTTTTTTCTCATCAGGCAAAACTTGAAAGACAGGGTAAGCAGAAAGGAGAAAATTATTTAAACACATTTAACATTAGCAGGAGGCAGGGAGGGGAAGAGGGAGAGAAAATCTCAAGCAGATCCCCCCTTGAGGGCAAAGCCCCATGTGTCTCAATTCCAGGACCCTGAGATCATGACCTGAGCCAAAACCAAGAGGTGGACATTCAACCGATTATGCCACCCAGGCACCCCTGAAATAATTTTTTAAATCTGCACTTATAGGGTGCCTGGGTGGCTCAGTTGGTTAAATGTCTGCCTTTGGCTTAGGTCATGATCCCAAGGTCCTGGGATTGAGTCCTGCACTGGGTTCCCTGCACAGTGGGGAGTCTGCTTGTTCCCTCTCCCTCTGCCTGTTGTGCTCTTTGTTAAATAAATAAAATCTTTAAAAAATCAAATCAAATCAAATCAAATCTGCACTTTGTGTTTCCTAGTGTTTCAATTCACATATGTATGTAAGAAACTGTTGAGCATGTGTAAATATCAGTTTCCTCCATACAAACAAAAGTGAAAACCCACCTAAATAAACCCTCAAAAAGTGGGACAGTTTTAATTTTTTTTTTAATTGACAAACACGGTTGACTCTTTTGTAGGTATGTTTGTAATCAGGATACAAAATAGTTCCATTACCTCAAAAAACAGCCTCATGCTAGCTAACCTTTTATAGACGGTAGCCTTTTATTATCTAAAAAATAGATTAAGGGACGCCTGGATGGCTCAGTGGTTGAGCGTCTGCCTTGGTTTAGGTGATCCCGGGGTCCTGAGATCAAGTCCCACATCGGGCTCCCCACAGGGAGCCTACTTCTCCCTCTGCCTATGTCTCTGCCTCTCTCTGTGTCTCTCATGAATAAATAAAATCTAAAAAATAAACAAATAAATAACATAAAAATAGATTAAAACCTCATTTGTTCATTAGAAAATATAGATGGAATGCCTATTATACACCAGGCACTGAAGGAGGTGCTGGTGACACAAAGACATGGTCACTGTCCTCAACAACTCACTGTCCAATGCAGACATCACATGAACATGAGCAGCAAAGCACTGTAAGCAAGTGCTGGGTGCACATCAGGCACACAATCCTGTGATAGAGTTCTGTGGTTTGGGAGCCTGCGACTGGCTGACAAGGCTTCAGAAGGAGGAGATGATGCTTAAGCCAAGTCATGAAAGCTAAAACAGAATGGACGAGGGCTGAGCCACCTGGAGAAGTGTTCAGGGCGTCCTTGGGGGAGAGGCATATCCCAAGGCAAAGAAATGGAAGCACGAGACACAGCAGGAGGACCCTCCGTGGCAGCAGCCCATTTGCAGTGACATATGGCGCTGGCTCAGCAATCAGGCCTTGGGCAGTATTAACCTCGAAGCCAGAGTCCCTCATCTACAGGCTACTACTATTGGTACTGATGGCAGAACGGGCATGAAAGCTATTCAAAATTAATTTGACGCTGCTTAATGTAAGATTTATGGTCCTTCCAGATAAAAAAGGAACACAGGATTCCATCACATTCAGAGATATTTAAAGGTAAAAGGTGAAAACAAACGACAAAAAAAAAAAAAAAAAAAGCAAAGTCCAAGCCTCCTGGGTGGAAACTGCAGACTTCCTCAAGAAGGAAGACTTAGGCAGCGTGCAGGTGGGGTCCACAGTATCTGGACTACGTGGCTAAGCCACTGAGGGGCCTGGACCCAGCAATAATAAAAAGTGGTTCAGCCTGGGAATTTGGTCACTGAGGAAAATTCACTTGGAGTCCTGGCTCATAATATTTCAACTGATGAACAAAGTACCTTCCAAATTTACTTGAAATTCATTTTTTTTCATTCATAAAGATCTAGAACTAAGTACAGAAAAACTTAAGAGAATTAAACATGGGACTAATTCTTTTGCATTAAGGAATCTGCCCATATTTAGTATTTTATATACTTAACATTAAGAGAATCTGGCCAAGTTGCTTTTTCAATTATAAAATTGAAACCTGTTGAACTTCTGATTTGAAATTTATAAATAGTGGTGTAACAAAAATTTTTTAAAGATTTTATTTATTTATTCATGAGAGACACAGAGAGAAGGCAGAGACACAGGCAGAGGGAGAAACAGGCTCCTCACAGGGAGCCCTGTTGTGGGACTCGATCCTGGAACCCCAGGACCACGCCCTGAGCCAAAGTCTGACGCTCAACCACTGAGCCACCCAGGCTCCCCAGTGTAACAAATTTTTAAGGGACTCAAGGTTCAGCAAATTTGTAAACTTATCACATTAGAAGTTATTTAAGAACTAGGGAAGGTTTTGTTTTTATTTTTTAAAATATTTATTTATTTTTAAAGATTTTAAAAATTTATTCATGAGAGACACACAGAGAGAAGCAGAGACACAGGCAGAGGGAGAAGCAGGCTCCTCACAGGGAGCCTGATGCAGGACTCGATCCCTGGACCAAGTTCACGCCCTGAGCCAAAGGCAGATGCTCAACTGCTAAGCCACCCAGGCATCCCAGTTTTTGTTTTTAAATTTAAAAGTTGATATGTATGGGGCACCTGGTGGCTCAGTCAGTGAAGCATCTGCCGTCAGCTCAAGTCATGATCCCAGGGTCCTGGAACCCAGCCCCAAGTTGGGCTCCCTGCTCAGTGGGGAGTCTACTGTTCCCTTTCTCCCTGCTTATGCTTGCTCTATCTCTGCCAAATAAATAAGTATATAAATAAAGTCTCTTAAAAAAATAAAAGTCGGTATGTTTAAGGAACTGCATATATTAAATTTATAAATGCAATTTAAGGCGTTTGGAGGAGTTCATCTATAAGTGGGACTAAACATTAAAGAACATTAACATTAACCAAACATTAACATTTCCTTTAAAAGAGAATGATAAATTTTCCCAGATTTAAAAGCAGTCTACTGACTTTTGTAAGTGGAATTAAACTAAAGAAGAACTAGGTGTGTGGATTTGTAACTTTAAAAAAATCAAATATTCATTTTAGAAACAAAAACTCTCTTCAAGGACATTAACAGATTTGAGGCAACAAATGCCTATTCCAAAGGGCTGTTGAAACAAACTAAGCGCCACATATATGTAAGGAAAGCATTCTGCGAGGAGTCTATCACAGAAGATGCCAAGGTTTGCCCTTATTGTCACTATGCTACAAGTGTCTGAGGAGGAGGGACCAGTGGAAATAGGAAAGCAAGCAGATGGCAGACGGGAGAGCATCTCAGATCCAACTCAGGGGCCTGGATCTTCTCCCCGAAGCATGAAGTGGCCCTTCAAGGACTGGCCATTTCACAAGATCACTCCACAAGGCACGGAGGTGAGCAACACCGGAGCCAGGGCTTCCAGCATGCCCTGGGGAGGCGAGAGGAGGGAGACGTAGAGACAGGGCCTCGAAAGAAACACAGAGCTCAGTGTCTGAACAGACTGTCACTGGATGGAGTGCGAGTAAGCAGGGGCAATGGGGACAAGATTTTGGAAGACTCGGAAGATGGGATAAAGTTGAACATTTTACAAGAGGAAATATGCAGGAAAAATGGGGAAATGAACATTTTCTTCCTACGTCCTAGTCAAAACTACTGGTCACCATTAAAAACCATACAAAAGAGAAAAGGCAACCCTGAAACTGGCAAAGTTTTGCTCTAAATAGACAAAAAAGGATGAAAAAGGACATGTACCACAGCTAAAAGCAACAAAATGCTTTCCTTTCTTAACAAGGTTCCTTAAGTTTCCTGTTTTCTGATGCCTAAAATAAAAGATAAAAATTAAGATGGCTCTCAGTTATTCTAAGAGAAATCTGCTCTTGTTTCTTCCAGGTCATACAGTCATTAGCTATAGCTGGGCCGAACGGGCAGTCAGAGTGGATCAACATGGGCTTTCTACCCAGAGCGGCTTCCCTAACTAACCAAGCCTCTGGCAGACAGCCTCCTGTGAACAGAAGGTGGCTGACGAGAATCAAGGGACAGTTCGAGATTTCGAGCCTAGGGGGCATGCAGGAAACAAGGTGAGTCATTTTAATACTTTACATGGCAACTAAACGTACATATATTTAAACTGGGGTCTTCAGAGTTGACTCACATCGAGGGATTGAGAGCTGAAACTTTCTTACTACTTTACCCATGTAAAGCAGTGGTCAAAAAGAAAGGCGGGACAGAATCAGTAAGTCAGAAACAACGTAAGACAGGACACAGATGGAAATCAGGTGAGCGACATCAAGGAACAGCGACACCAAGGAATGGCTTGATATACTCCTAATAAACAGACTAACAACACAAACAAGGACATAAAGATAAACAGTGTCAGCACATTAGGAAAGGAAGGAAACATTTGTTGATAAAAGACAGCTATGAAAAAGCTGTGTATGTTTATGTAAATTTATGTGCTTTAAAGACAAGTTCATATGTAAAAGCAAAAGAAAAGGACTAAAAAAATCTTCCCCAAACTGAAGTGATGGAAAGCCGTCGTACTTCACTCAACACACTGCAAAGATTATCTAGAATTCTTATGAGAATATACTCATAAATTGTTTGTGTAATAAACCTGAGGAATAGCAGATCTTTAGGGTAAGCCAGAAATATCTTGTTGCACATAAAAGCAAGGACATATTCAAAGACTAATCAGTGTTGTGTCAGAGGAACACAGAAATCAGTCTAAGGATGATGCCCCTTAAAAAAAAAAAAAAAAAGGATGATGCAATGTGAGCATTAAAACAATAATAACTATATCTGATTGAAACATTAAGAATATATCAAATTCCATGGATTCACGGTGAGAAAGCCAAAACAAAAGCTCACTTTCTGCCACTGGAGATAATCAAGAACATCAACTCCAAACTCTGAAAAATGGCAACAGAAGACAATTAATAAGCATTTATTATGCCTTTTCAGTAGGAAATACATCTTAGGGTAACTAAGGAGCCCCTGTTGATGAAGGAGAGAGAACTCTTTGTTGCAGAAGAAAATCTGCTGATAAATGTAAAAGAAATAATGGAATTTGAAAATAAATAGTTTACAACCTGTAATGAAATACTTGTTTTTGGCAAGGATTCTTCATGGAAGCTAAAAACCATTATGGGAAAGGTTCAAAGGAAAATTGATACCTGTAGAATGTTAAAAACATTATGCCACAGATCACTTGCTAGTTGAAAAGTTCTTGCAAAAAAAAAAAAAAAAAGAAAAAGAAAAAAGAAAAAAATCTTATTTTTAAAAGAAAGAGCTCTGGTTCTCACTACCTTTTAGCCAGATCAGGCAGTGCCACGGATAATAATGAAATTAGTCATTATGTGCCTCCTAATTAATCTGAATCTAATCAGACCTCTACATCTAACTTCTAGCTCATAGAAAATATAGAGGCTACAGGAGCCAGTTAAATGACTACTGTAAAGGAAATTTAGACTACTCCAAAACAGGAGACATTCATTCTACAAGGCAATGGGAAATGTAATCACAACGGAATAAAATAGAAGGTAAGGGTGGGAAGCAAGGAAGAGGAAAATGCTGGTGCAAATAAGAGATCTATCAGGCATGTCAAACAAGATGGGTCCCTGGCTAAAACCTGGTGGAGAAAACAGCTATGACAGTTTGGGGCTTAAGTGAAAAACTTTTAATGTGGAATTGGTGTTAGAATAGTTGAGAATAACAGTCTTAATTTTATGAGGTTTGACAATGGCACTGTGGTTAGCCAGGAGAAAGTCCTTGCTTCTTAGACATAGAGACTAAAGTTTTTAGGGTGAAATATCATGAGATCTTTATTTTCACTTAAAAATTATTCAATAATAATTGGATACATAAATACTTGGGGGGGGGGGCTTTAACGCTCTTTCTTTTGTGTATGTTTGAAAAGCTTTCCATAAAACTTTATACAAATAAATTTAGAAACTGAAGTGAACAACTTTCTAAGAAAAAAATAAATGATTCACCCTGACCTCAGAAAACAAGTAAAACAATAACCAATAACCAGGAAAGCATAAAGTTATCAAAGAATGATTCCCCACAAACAAGCATATCGGACTAAAACAGCTTCATAAGTGTATTTTTTAAAAGAGAATCTTCTTTTTTTTAAGATTTCATTTATTTATTTATTTATTTATTCATTCATTCATTCATTCACTCATTCATTTATTCATCCATTCAAGACAGAGAGAGAGAGAGAGAGAAAAAGAGAGACAGAGAGAGAGAGGCAGAGACATAGACAGAGGGAGCAGCAGGCTCCACGCATGGAGCTGATGTGGGGCTCAATCCCAGGACCCCAGGATCACACCCTGGGCCAAAGGCAGGCGCTAAACTGCTGAGCCACCCAGGCGTCCCTTCATAAGTATATTTTATTTTTTATATATTTTTAAAGATTTTATTTATTTATTCATGGGACAGAGAGAGAGAGAGAGAGAGAGAGAGAGGCAGAGACACAGGCAGAGGGAGAAGCAGGCTCCATGCAGGGAGCCTGATGTGGGACTCGATCCCACGTCTCCAGGATCACGCCCTGGGCCGAAGGTGGCACTAAACCACTGAGCCACTGGGGCTGCCCCATAAGTGTATTCTAAACTGCTAAGGAACAATTTAAATGCCACATAAAATTTTCCAGAAGAGAGGAAGCAGGAAACTCCAAACTATGATGCCATCATAACCTAATAATACATAGGAGTGCTGGCTAACTAATGCAACCACACATAGGAATAACAACAAAAAAATTAAGTAAAATATTAGCAAGTATAAATCATCAGTACTTTAACAGAATAATTGATCACAATTAAGTGAAATTTATCCAAGAAGCCTGATGATGATTAACAATTAGAAAATACATTAATAAAACTCACCATACTAAAAGGTTTTTATCAAAGAAAAATAAAAAGATTAGTTCATTTGTGCCTAAAAAGCACCTTTAAAAAACCCTCAACAGGGATCCCTGGGTGGCGCAGTGGTTTAGCGCCTGCTTTTGGCCCAGGGCGCGATCCTGGAGACCTGGGACCAAATCCCACGTCAGGCTCCTGGTGCATGGAGCCTGCTTCTCCCTCTGCCTATGTCTCTGCCTCTCTCTCTCTCTCTCTCACTGTGTGCCTATCATAAATAAATAAAATTAAAAAAAAAAAAAACCCTCAACATCTACCTTTTTTTGTAATTTGGAAAAACAGTAACAGTTTGATACTATCTTAAGATGAAAAAGAAATAAAAAGTGTAAGTATTTAAAAGAAAGAAAAAACACTATTATTTGTTGATAACTGTATATTTAGAATCTTGGAAAATGTGAGGGAATCGATCTTGCTATGTAACATTAGAAATAAAGCAAAAGAGAGAGGGTTCTGGGAAGATGGCAGACTAAGAAGCCCCAGGAATATGTCTCCCCCCCTAGATAGCAACTGCACTAGCAGACTCTGTCTCTATAACTATTTTATATAACTCATATATGTTGAAATCTTGCAACAGCCAGGAGAAGGCTTGAATGAGAAACCACAGTTAATACTGGCCAATTTCAGCTCTCAGCACTGTAGAAACTGCCCATGACTTCTCCCCTGCCACTGGTCATAGGGCAGGCAGCTTTACTTTGTTCCTAGAGCAGTTTGTATGCAGCCTGGAGAGCCAGGATGGGCAAAATAAATGTGTCCTCCAGATAATGGAGAGCTGTGCTCTGACTGCTGATAGATGCTTCTATCAGAGAGGTGCAGACTAAGAGGCGGAGGCCATTTTTGTTGCACCTCCTCCACCCTTGCAAGCCCCTCTGGGTAACTTTCAGGGACTTTCAAGGGACAGTCCCCTTTTTCTCCTCCACTTTATCTTTTCCCCTTCTTTTCCCCTCTTCTGGGGGAAGGGGGGCAAATGTTACAGACTAGAACATTCAAAAACTATATGCTATATATATTATATATATATATAAATTATACAGATTTATATATATATATATATAAAAACTATAAACTACCTATATAAAGAAAATTAGAAAGTGATTATACATGTTCAGGGAAAGGTTCTGAAAAGGTGCTGAGAAGAATTTAAGTTTACACTTCTGGTGGATCCTTGGCACAGACACAGCCTATAACACTAAAACAAATAAACAATACAACAAAAAACAGGAAGCCTAGGGAAAATGGAGAAAGCTCCAGAGTTACCACATTGTTAGATTAAAAATTGCTCAGTTCTCAACAACAACAAAAAATCAAACGAGGTACAAAGAAAAAGGAAAGCCTGGCTCACTCAAAAGAAAAAAATAAATCAACAGAAACTGTCCCTGAAAAAGACCAATGGCAGATAAACTAGACAAAGACTTTAAAGTGTCTTACAGAAGCTCAAAGAACTAAAGGAAGATGTGGAGAAAGTCAAGACAATCATGTATGAACAAAATAGAAGTATGAATAAAGAGAACACTTAAAAAGAGACCAGAAAGAAATTCTGGAGCTGAAAAGTACAATAAATGAAATTAAATAATCACTAGAGGCATCCAAAGGCAGATTTACGCAGGTAGAAGAAAGAACCAGCCAATTAGAAGATAGGACAATGGAAACTATCAAGTCTGAGGAACAGAAAAAAGAAAGATTGAAGAAAAATGAACAGGGCCTGAGGGATGGTAGAAACCATCAAGCAGACAAACATATGCATTATGAGGAGTCCCAGAAGGAGAGGGAGACAGGACAGAAAAAAATATCTGACAAAATTATGGCTGAAAACTTCCCAAATTTGATTAAGGACATGAATATAAACATACAGGAAGCTCAAAGAACTTCAAGTAAAATGAACTCAAAGAAACTCACATGGAGACACATTACAAACTTTCAAAAGACAAAGGGAATCATGAAAGCAGTAAGAGAGAAGCAATTTGACATATACAAGGTATCCTCATAAGGTTATAAGTAGATTTCTCATCAGAAACTTTGGAGGTCAGAAGGCAGTCAGCCAATATATTCAGAGCATTAAAAAGGAAAAAAAAACTATCAACCAAGAATCCTGTATCTGGTAAAACTGTCCTTCAAAAGTGAGGGAAAATTTAAGACATTCCCAGATAAACAAAAGTGGAGGGAGGAGCACCCGGGTGACTCAGTGGTTGAGTGTCTGCCTTTGCCTCAGGTGGTGATCCTGCTTTGTTTTGGGCTCCCCACAGGGAGCCTGCTTCTCCCTCTGCCTATGTCTCTGCCTCTCTGTGTGTCTCTCATGAATAAATAAATAAAATCTTAAAAAACAAAAAAAATCGAGGGAGAGGCGAGAAAGAAAAAGAAAGGCGAGAAAGAAATGCTCAAGGATGCAGGGTGAAATGAAAGGATATTACACAGAAATTCAAAAGTGTAAAAAGAAATAAGGATCACAAGACAGGTAAATACATGGGGAATTATAAAAGCTAATATCACTGTAACAATGATTTGTTTTTGTGTTTAACTTCACTTCTGTTTTTCTATATGAGTTAAGAGAATAATAGTTTTTTTTTAATTATTTGTCTAAAAACATGTATTGTTGTACCTTTGGTTTATAACTCCACATTTTGTTTTCTCCATCATTTAAGAGACTAATGCATTTAAAAGAATTATTACTTTATGTTTTTAGGCACAGACTGTATAAAGATGTCATTTGGGGACATTAACTGAAAGGGCTGGGGATGGAGCTGAGCTGTAAAGGAGCAGAGCTTTCATATGTTATTGAAGTTCATCCAAATCCAAATTAGAGACTTATGACTTTAGGATGTTAAACATAATGCTTTAAACACACACACACACACAGGTATAGAATATACACAGAAGAAAAGAAGTAATTTAAACGTTTCACAATAAAAAAATTAACCAAATGGAAAGTAAGATAGTAATCTAAGAAATAAAGGACAAAATTCTATAAAGTATAAAAAAAAAGACAAATAGTAAAATGACAGAAGTCCTTCCTTATCCGTAATTACTTTAAAAGTAAATGGTTTAAACTTTCAAATCGAAAGACAGTGATTGGCAGAATGGGTAAAAAGACACATAATCCAACTGTATGTTACCTTCAGGAGACTCACTTTACATCAAAAGACGACAGCATCACCACCACCACCAACAACAACAACAATAAAAGACACCCGATGGAAAGTGAAGGGATGAAAAAAGACATTCCAAGCAAACAGTAACAAAAGGGAGTTGGGGCAGCTATACTAAATCAGACAAAACAGACTATAAATCTAAAAAAGGCTATGAGACAAAAAAGGGGGCATTATATATTAATAAAAGGTTCAATACAGCAAGCAGATATAAAAACAGCAAACATGTATGAACCTAATAATAGACCATCAAAATATGTGTTAGACAAATGGACAGAATTGAAGGGAGAAATAGTTCCACAATAATAGCTGGAAACTTCAATACCTGTCCCACAGTAAAGGACAGAACCAGGCAGAAGATGAGGACACAGAGGACATAAACCACACAATAAACCAACTGGATCCAAGAGAATTAACAGGACTCTCTACCCAACAACAGCACACACATTCTTCTCAAGTGCAGTTGTAACATTTTCTAGGATACACCATATATTAGGTCACAAATTGAGTCTCAACAGATTTTAAAAGATAGATGTTCTACAAAGTATTTTCTCTGACCACAAAAGGGGGAAGTTAGAAGTCAATCAACAGAAGTAAAATTGGAAAATTCACAAATTTGTGGAAATTAAAAACACATCCTTAAAACTCTTCCCTTAAACCAAAAGGAATTCTAGATGGGAAAAGATTTAAGCACAAAAAAAGCCAACATAAAAGTTGCAGGAGAAAATATAGGTAACCAAAAACTTTTTCAGTCAGCAGGTGGAAAATTCTTTACCCAAGACAGAGAAGTGAGATGTCATAAAGACTGATTAATTTTTTAAGATTTTATTTATTTATTTATGAGACACACAGAAAGAGGTAGAGACAGATAAAGGGAGAGGTAGGCTCCTCGCAGGGAACCTGATGTGGGACTCGATCCAAGACCCAGGATCATGCCCTGATCCAAAGGCAGATGCTCAATCGCTGAACCACCCAGGTATCCCAAGACTAAAATAAAATAAAAAAAAAATTCTATATTAAAAATATCTACAACACATACAATAAACTGGCCAATTTCTTTAGTTAGGAACAATGTACATGAATACAGCAATAGAAAAATGGGCAGCAGATGAACAGGGAAAGTTTACTGAAAAAGAAACTAAAATGCCCAATAAAAATAAAAGACAATCAAAATTAAAGAAATGAGAATCAAAACAATGGAAGACTATAACCAACCAGAAAAAAAATTAGCAATTTAAAATACCATGCGTTGTGTGGGGGTCTGGGAAAACATACTGCAAACTAGGGCAGCTCATAAGGAGCCACAAAGAAATAACATGCTCATGTGTGTTTTTAAGATGATAGATAGGATGTTAAAACTTCTTGCTACGGTGACAATTTAATTATCTTAATTACCTTAATGTTCCATATACAGCTTGCAATAATTTAAAGAGGATAACACAGGGCAGGCTGTAGAGCACAAAGCCCAGAAAGTAAATGTTTAACAGTAGAAATACAGATGAAAGGCAGATTATTGTCCTACAAATTACAGAGCCACCTCACCACTTTCCACTAACTCTCAGTCTGATTAAAGCAAACTTTAGCCAATGTGCCTGGTATTATTTATCTTTCCCTCTCCTTTATCCACGCCTCCCCCCGATCCCATTCTACTATTTCCATTCTACTATTTCCAAGTAAGAAGATCTTACAAACTATTATTACTAAGTTTATTCAATATAAAAGGAGGGTTGAGTACTTTTTCAGAGCTAGTTTTAGGGATTAAACGAGATAATGCATGTAGCCTGTGGCCCATCCTAAGCATTCTATAATAGCTGCTATTAGACCCTAAGTCATCCTATTCTGCAATATTTTATTCTCATGTTTAAATAGTTCTACTATATATATTTTCTCTATATAGGTCTTTTATTACACTTGTCTTGACTCTTTTTTAAAAAAAGCAAGATACTTTGAAATAAATGCTAAAATGGTAAGAATACACTTAGCCACTGTTGTCCTGCGGGTGCTCCCTGCTATGGTAAAGAACCAACAGGGAATGGACACTGAACACAAAAGGGGTGTCCTCACTTTGCAAAGGTGATGGCTTTACAAGGCTTCTGACCACAATCAATCATTGCTGTGACAGTTTGTTTTCTTTTTTTTTTTTTTAAGATTTTATTCATTTATTCATGAGAAACAGAGAGAGAGAGAGAGACAGAGAGACAGAGAGAGAGAGAGAGAGAGAGAGAGAGGCAGAGACACAGGCAGAGAGAGAAGCAGGCTCCATGCAAGGAGCCTGACGTGGGACTCGATCCCGGGACTCCAGGATCACGCCCTGAGCCGAAGGCAGGCGCAGAACCGCTGAGCTACTCAGGGATCCCAACAGTTTGTTTTCTAGTGAATCTTGATGATCCAGAACAAACTCAAGAGAAACATTGACTAGACCCCTCAAAACGAAGTAACTAAAAGCATAGCATCTTGGTTTTTACCAAAGGGAAGAAGATGTGCTTTCCATGAATGTGTATCTGCTTGTTCTGTACGGACACATCCAAGAAGACATCCAAATATGTGCCACACTGATGGGGAAATGTTACCTCAACTCTACCTGAGGGCCTAACAGGTAATGTTACTTTTCACCTCTCAAACATGCTCTTCCACTTCCCTATTGCCTTACCACACCCAGCCACTGGAAAAAACACAAGAAAGGAAACAGGCAGATAATGACTTTTTCTCTGGAAACCATTCATTGTCAAATCATATCTGGTCAAAACTCTTGAGTTATTCCTGCTGTGATTTTCCACATTTTCTTTTTTCTTCCCTCTCATTCTACCCTTCCTTTGATCCTTCTCCAATTTATCCTATTTATTTACAGTTCATTTGTTATCAGTTATATAAATTCTGTCTGGCCTGTGGGCACCTTAAGACAAGAAGCATGCCCTTCTCTTCAGTTGCCCAATCTCCCGCACAGGGCCTCACAGAAAATCTACATGGAGGTGCTAGGAGAGGTTTTGAAATAAGCAAACAAAATATATTATCCACACTGCAACGAGCCCTGGAGAGCAGTCAGAAAGCCTGGACTCCAGTGTCAAGAGAACACCCTCAGCTGGTTCTATAGCTTCAGACAGAAGCTCTTCAGCATGCGTGTCCTCCTCTTCTACAAAATGGATCTCTTACTTTCTCTGCTATGGTTTTACAAATGAGATGATGAAAGTAAAGGTCATTGTTTAATGCTCATTTAAAGCGCCACGATTACTTCTCCTGATCAGTGTTATTTGCCATCCAACCTTCTAAATTTAAGTAGAGATAGGATATTCTATTAGGTAGGAGAAGCAGATTTCATTAATGCATTTATTTGCTTTTTCTTAAAATAAGCACAAAGCCATAGCAGCTTGCCTGATATCACGAGTACACCATAATGCTTATGTTCTGAAACAGAAATGGCCCGTGTTCTGTGCGCCATTTCCCAACGTTAATTATGACTTAGATAGAAAGTGTCTGAATATTTCTTACCAGGTTCTGGAAGGTCTAATTTTGCACGCTTTAGTTCTACCATAGAAATCTGAAGTTGCTCTATTACAAAGTCATCTTCGAAGAAAAAATCCTTTGCCAGAGTCTCCTGAAGAAATTCTACAAGTTCTTCCATAGACAACTTCATTAGATGTTCTAAGAAAAAAATGAGAAAAATACAGATGCTGAGTCAAAAGTCACTTCAGGGTGAGAAGGTAATGTATTCTATTCTGGTGCAGTATTTTTTAAAATGGGCACGGCATTCAACTTACACATAGCACTGTGAATATCACTGACACTCAGTAAGATAAAAGTATTTTCTGATATCCAAGCAGTCACATCTACTCTTTGGGAAGACAGGGAGAAGTAAATTACTGCTAAATACCATTTCATCAGTTCATTTAAGAATATCACACCTTAGACATTAATATGAACCCAGAGCAAGCACTTGACATGAGGGCTTTTGTTTTACTGTCATGGTGTTTTACCTCTCATAGGCAAACGCATTTCAAATCTATTTTTACAGTTACAGAATTTCCAAAAAAATCTGGATTACTAACTTGATTTTTATTTCTACTTACAAAATTAGTTTTATTTAAAACAATTCAGATTACAAAGTAGAAAGCAAAAGTCAGCTATGATCCTACTAGCCAGCCACTGCCCTACAAGTAGATGTGTGTACACAAGTATCAATTCAAAAAACTATACTTTGAGTCCATCAGATATACTATAATGTACTGTAATCCACTTAAATTAGTCTTCTAATACTGGACATTTAAGTTATTAGTAATTTTTTTAAAATTTAAAACCAGTGTGTGATAAATCTCCCATAATAAATGTCTCGAAATATTGTTAAGGCAACCAGGAAAAAACAAGAACAAAATCTTAGGAGCTTTAGCTAACTACTGGTTAAGGTGCCCAGACACAGTTTTTGAAGCTTCATATGGTGGTGAAGAAACTTCATACAAGACCTTGAGCTTCGTCTTCCCAACAGAAAAAAAAACAAATAGCAGCAGACACATTTTTTCCAACAGCTATTTAGTCTGGTGATATGACAGGATATAAAGTAGGTATTATGCTTTAAAGTTTATTTGCAAAGGTGAAGAAACTTTTCACCTGCCAAGGTTAATCAAGATTCATATAAATAAAACATAATTTAGGACAGAGAACAGAGCTATGGAGAAATAAAACATCGTATTTCCACTTTTTCGCTGTTTTGTGAACATTAAATCAATACATACATATTTTAATAAAGAAATATACTTTTGTTCCACATCTTGGTCAGTTCGTAATCCAGAAAGAAAAGATGTGGGGAGGATAGGAGGGTCAGGGGAGGGAAAGAGAAGAGGAGGAGGTGGGTCTTGGGAAGCAGTTCTCTAGGTGCTGTGGTTTGTGTGCTGGAGGTGTGAGGATTGGGTATAAGGGAAATGAATCACAGCATCTCTGATTCCTTATCTTTCAGGATAAACAATACAAATCTGATTTTACAGGGAGTTTTCATTTCTCTCTAAAGTTTGGATAATCCAAAGTCATGCTTTTCAAGTAAGCAATCAAATAACTAAAAATACCTAAAATGCACTTAGAACAACGCCAAAGCACAGCAGGGAAAAAAACCTCACAAAACATGACCCCAAATACTCAATTAGCTTATAATTTAGTTGGGAAGTTGAACAGATGAGTCATGCAAGAATAACCTAAGAAAGGAGAATGATCAATGAATGTGAACCTATGTTGTAAGACCTAGACTGGAAGTGCTCTGTGAAGTTCTCAAGCTCTCAATGATTCTCCTCCCTGCAGAGTTACAAGAAGAGTTACTAGGAGTTGTTGTAATTTTAAAGGCTGAACTGAGGCTTTAAGATGAATAAGGTTCTTCATATTCAAGAAGAAAACTCTCATTTCTTGATTTTAAAGTAAGGCACTGTATGCCAAGTTTATAGAACTCTTGAAATACTGCAGCTGAAGACTCTTTTAAAGCTTTGTTGCATTTAAACAACCAGAGACAGTGACTGTACTTGCCCCAGAGGCCACGATGCAAGTCAAGCAGAGAGATGAGCAGAAGGTTCCCCATCTCTGGTCTACAGCTTGGAGCTGAGTGGTTTTTTTTCCTGGATGGAGGAAACAGTGATGGAAAATATAACTGGACTTTTTAACTAAGGGCCTGGTTTCTTTGGTTTCTCTCTTCTCTGATTATAAACCAGAGATTCATAATGATGAAAAGCAATATTAGGAATGTGGGAACAAATAGTAAGAATAATATCATTAGTGAAACCAACTTTTGTATTCTACTACTTAAGTGGGAAAATGAAACTGAAATTGGGAAAAAAAAAAACAACACCCCTGCAATGTAATTGGCTTCTAGACATGAGGAAGAACCAATGGAAGCCAATTACCAACTGAACATGATTGACTTTCAAGATTTTTTAAAATCTATCCCTAAAAGAAAATGAATCTGAAGTCAGGTGAAGAATAAGAAATCAGAGTTAAATCAAGCCTTGATCTCTGTGAAATCTTTATACTTAAACATTTCCTTACTTTTGTGTAATTTTAAGATTGTGTAAGACATGGCGGTAAGAACTCGTTCTCCTTCAAAGATGTAGATATCCCATATTCTGAGGTTTAGTGTAAAGGGAGTCTGTAATTAAAAACAAAACAGAGATAAGATTAACAGTTCACCCTCACCTGGTATTTATAATTCTATGATGGTTTTGTAAATAAATACTCACACGATCAAGGAAACATTGAAAAAACCATTTCATTGTGTAAAAACTTGTATAGATTTCTTGAGAATCCTGAAAAATACAAAGACTTCAAATTTCTGGATTGCAGCAAACAAAATATGACAATCTAATACTCAGAGTTAGGAAAGCTGTTGGAGGTAGCTGTCAAAGCTAAACATAAAACTGTTTCATTCCAAATCTTTTTGCATGCTGGAGTATTTCTAGGTTTTTCTCCTCACCCTAGCTTTCTCCTTCAATCTCACTTTGGAAATCACCTTAGGAATAAATCCTTCTTCTATAGGATTGTAATACAACATTTTGATTCTCTACGATGTATTTTACAGGCAAGTACCTCTGTTCACTAAATTATCATGCTTTATAGTACAGCATGTATATGGTTCACTAAGGACGAGTTTGTATGACCCTTAAAGTCCTTTTGGTGCAATAAAACAGCCTCCAAAATTACTAAGAAATTATATATCTTTAAAAACTGTACTATTTGTATATATCCTCTGCAAAGAAGTGGTTTGATCCTACGAGTTAGGGCTGTGATGGTTCATCAGTACTAAATTTCACAAATCTCATGCTCTTGAAACACCTAGGAATTATAACTGTATAGTAAATGAAATGGGCAACACAGCACATCAATAAAGCAATTGGGACCGAAGGCTGCACTCAATTCTTCCAGCTTTATTCTTGGTGTAAGTGGGCATAAGTCAATGTTACATCTACCTACCAAGTGTTGCTTAAGCTTGGATAGAAACTTATTCAGTATTTTTTCATGATGTTCTTGAAACCTCAAGAGTTTAGGAAAACCTTGAACAAAAAAGCCTAGAATACAAACATAAAAACAGTATTTCATAAACAATAGCAACAAAACCCCTCTTTTAAAATATAACTCATTTCTTTCATTTTTAACTGTCTGCAACAACAAAACTCCAATAGTTACTAACATACTTGTCCTCCCCATCAAGGAAATAATTGAGTGTGAGCTCCGGGTAAAAAAAACTTGCAGTTTTGTACTTGTTTGCTAAAGAGCTCCTGTAACTTTGTAAAAATACAAAGGAGGGCAGAATATTTCTGAATTAGAGAAAAACTTAGAAACTAAAAAAAATGAAAACAGAAGCCATTTATCAGGATTGTCTATTCTCTTAAAGATCTTAAAGCATATCTTAAATGTGCAAATGTTTTATGAGCTATTCTAAAATCTTGAGGACTTTTGTTTTACTATCATTATGCTACATAACCAACATTTTATTGCTTTTTTCAGGGTTACTCTAGCTTCATTAATATTGTCCTTCCAAAGTTTTTATCACTTTTTAGTCCCTTCTGTGATATTTGACATCAGCTAAGACATACTGGCACAGTATGATCAATGTTAAATCAGAAACTGTAATTTATCCCATCTCATTATACAACATAGTCTATAAGATTTCTAGGAAGTAAGTAATTATAAATAGTACTGATCGATTGAGTACTGATTTTGTGCATCTAATTCGTGGAACTTCACATTTATTCTTATTTACAAGTTTCCTTTCAGATATTCTTTTTATTTCTTCCAATAAAAAGGATGTATACTCAACAGATTTTTATCATTTCTCCTTCCAACCCGGGATTTGTGTAACTTAATTAATAGATATCTTATGTTTTTTAAAAAGAATCCAGAGGAAGTACTGTGTGCTCCACAAACCCTTCTGGCATGTTCATAATGATATGGGCTTCTCAATGTTTCTAACATGTTTTACAAACTAAAACTTTGTTTAACTCACTCTGTCAGATTTACTTGATCTTAGAGTCTCATTTGTTTCCTCACAGAACATCTGCTTCCAAAAAGTGAAACTGTGTTCCTCCAAGAACCCAAGGAACATACTTATGTGTGTGAATATTTCCAGAGATAGAGATTCTATTCCTCCCATAGTAACATTTTCCAGGAAATGTATATAAACATAAAAAGTATATCTATCTGTGCCATTCTCCTGGTCAATTGTGATAGGAACGGCAATTAGAAGAACTTCAAGAAAAAGTCTCATTTTGAAAAAGGTAATGCCCCTCAGTAATAAACACTCACTCAAGGATGCTAAGATAACTAACATTACTTCACTTCTTCGTGATATCCCAGACTTGATATTTTAAAATCTCATTTTCTTCAGCCCTCACTTTATTTTGTACATTTATAAATGACGTCAGTATCATGTAGGGGATGCAAAGAACTGAGGCAACTTTCAGTGATAAAATTCCATAGGCAGATCTACAAATATCTCTAAATACAAACTTAACCAAAATAATGACCTAAACTGCACAGTAAATGCAAATATAAGGATAGTAAAATTAATATTTCTTTATAGATTAGACTGGTGACAATTGCTGAAAGTAAGCTATCAGGTATGTTCAAAAGAAATGACTTTCTTAGAGTTGGGCAGTCTTCCACGGAATTACATACTACTGAAACTGTAACATCACTTTGTACTTCAACACAGATCAGCAACACCATTCCCTGGTGAAGCAAAATAGAGATGGATGAGGGAAAGTAATTTTTTTTCAAGATGTCTTTTCAAATGATACTGCGTGTTGGATGGCAGTCTGATATACTGCGTTTTACTTTTGGAGGCTCTTGATGGGATCCAAAGTGTCCAGAAACAGTTATCATTAGTAATAGTATTCATTTAAAAAAAAATATTCACAAGGAAAAGTAAGGGAGATGGTCCAATCTGTGCACGTCCACATGGGCGCATTGCACAAACACACACACACACACACACACACACACACAAAATACCACCACAAAAACTACATGGTAAGAATGTGTAAATTAATAGACTATAATCATAATTCTGAAAATGTTAAAATATCACTTTAAACATGAGGCGGGGGCAGCCCTGGTGACGCAGCAGTTTAGTGCCACCTGCAGCCCAGGGTGTGATCCCCGAGACCCAAGATTGAGTCCTACATTGGGCTCCCTGCATGGAGCCTGCTTCTCTCTCTGCCTGTGTCTCTGCCTCTCTCTCTCTCTCTCTCTCTCTCTCTCTCTGTCTCTCATGAATAAATAAAATCTTTAAAAAAATAAAAAATAAAAATAAACATGAGGTGGGTTCCTCACCACATAAAACTTATTCACAAACAGAACTTAGATGATCTATTCTTAGAGTGACTTGTGTTAAAAATTTGTTTTTAATTTGGTATTATTACATGGGTGGCACTGGGAAGATAATTTTGCACGAAATGGGCAAATGCCATTTTTATTACCAAGATGCAAACCAAACTCTATAAAGTTTCTTGTATATGCTTGGCAGATACAAAGGAAAGGTTATTAAAAACAATCTTCTAATTTGAAAACCAAAAACTCATGCAAGTTTTGAGATAATGAAGTAACTACAACATGTTATCAGCAGCCTTTTATCATAAAATGGAATCCATTTTAGCTAAAAGAACCAAAACACCATTTCACTGAAATGATAACTGTATGATAGTCTAAGGTTTTGGTCAAAGGCATCCTATATTTCTCCCAGTAATACAGCGTTTCCTAAATTGCTCCAAACCTAAATTAAATTAGTTTCTTCTGACCGGGGGCAAGTAAGGAAGAAATTTCAAAATGCCAATAGTATACCCTGAGGTAAAAATAAAGGCATATAAATGTGAACAGAAAAGCTTAGCAATGTTCAATAAAGAAGGAGGACATAAGAAATGACTCACAAACACTAACTGACCGAACAAGCCCTCAGACATTGTTTCTATACTTAACACTACCAAGCATCTTCCAAAGTTTGACTTTGCTTTAATTTACCTTTTTTTCCCCTTCCTTGTTTTTATTGTTTTTGGTAAACTATAGGGTTTTCTTACCATGCATGGCATGTTTGGGGCCTGAGAATAGTTTGACCAGGGCCCAGAAGGCATCTTCTTCATTCATATACATAAGGAGCAAAGCTGTGATCTGGCTCATCCCCTGACAGTATCCAACTTCCTGAAGATAAATGAGAACAAAGAAACCAGGTATTTTAAGATCCAATTATATGCATATGCACATACAAAAACCTGCCCTACAAAATAATCAGAAAATGCCTAAACACATTAAATAATGGGCAATTCTACAAAGATTGCATTTTTTATGATATTAAGCTATATACTATAAAAATAAATTGGTATTCAAGAATAAATGTAGAAGTGTGGACAAAGTATAAAGCTGTATGTATTTTTACTGTGCCCTATTCAATACCACTATACCTTCTGTAAAGAGCACTAATAGTTTATTTTTCCTTTTTATGTTATTCTCAGTTCAATATTCCTCCTCTTTGTTCAAATGCTGGCAAATTTCTCTCCTCCTACAGTTCCCTTCCCAAGTTGCTGTCTTGTCTCCTGTAGATTTCCTGGCCTGAGAGAGACACATTTTAGGATACCCAGGCAGTCTATGCCCCTTCTCTGAGAACTGCCTACTCTCCCCAAATTCCCTGCTTGTGCCATATGAACTGGGCCTGATGGAGGAGAAGAGGTCACCTGACCCCAAGGGAACAGTTAATCGGCTGCACGGACTAATCACATACTCGCCCCAAGATATCTGTAATCAGACGGTGAGATGCATTTAAACAGAATGGTCGTATTAAGTCTGTGTGGGCATTTTAGCCAATGGGAAAACTGAAAAGTAGGCAGAGAAAGCAATATGAAGAGAGAAACAGTGGAACAAACAGTTTACAGAGATAATTAGTTACTATGTGGTCCCAGAGTAGAAGAGCTAGAAAGTGTAGCTCTTTCTCAGTGAAGACTTCTCACTTTCCAGCTCCAATTTCCATGAAACCCAACTATTGCTTCATTTCTATGAAAAGGCCTTTAATAAACTCTTTTTTAACTTGCCCTAGTTTGAAATTTCTCGAAACTTAAAGGTTTTAATAGAAATTACACACCCAAGGTTCAAGGTTGTCCTCCCTAGAACCTAGTCAACAAGCATTTAACATCATTAGGTCCAACACTAAGTGATCTTTCCCCAAATTACCACCTCACACTGAGTGATAGGTACATTAAGAACAACATGTTCCATTACCAAAAAGTTTACTTTCAGCCTACTCCTAGGTTTAGCAAGTAGGTACACATGATCTCCTGTTTGGACCTCACCGAGTGAAAATGTGACCCCAAAACACAACCTCCTAGAGGTATTGAAGGGTGAGCAAGGGTCGAGCAAAAATTAATCTGCCCACCAACTTCCTAAACTTCTAGCACTACTCATTCTTAGAGCTATTATGTAAAATAAAAACAAGAAAAACACCATAACAAAACAATTCAGAAGAGGGTGAAAAATGAGTCACTGGCATACAGTGGTTTTTCCCATTTCTGAATTGGTTCTAAGATCCCAGGGTCACCAGAGGAGCCTTGGAAAGATCTACAGAAGGAGGGGGTGCCCAAAGAGTTCCTCCAGTTTCTCAGAAAACAACTCAAAGAGCCGTGGTTGGGTATGATCTGACTTACCGTGTTATAAATAGAATATGCAGCAAGAACATGGAATAAGGACTGTTGCCTAGAGAAAAGAAAGTTTATAATGAATATATTTCAGTTATTTCATATATTTTTAAAAATTATAAACTTAAAAAAATGTTTGCCTGAAAATAGATAATCCAAACAAAAGTACTAGTGTAATAAAGAAGATCCCAAGCTCAAATGTAAGCAATACTCTATACAGTCTATATTTAAGGTTAGATTACATTCGTTCTTTTTGTTTTTTTTTTTAAGGGCTGGAGGAGCAGAGGGAGAGAGAGAATCTCAAGCAGGTACCACACCCAGCACAGAGTGCTATGAGGGGCTCAATCTCACAACCCTGAGCCAAAATCAAGTCAGACACTCAACTGACTGAGCCACCCAGATGCCCCTGACATTCATTCTGATAGAATTTATAGCAAAAATCACAAAGGGCTTCACAATCTCTTAAATTTGTTGCCCTCCTTCACTGAACTATTCTCAATATAAAATCATCCCCATAGGAGCAGTCAGCTTGGCAGAACTATGGAGGTCTTGTAAAGCCTCAGTTACATGGCAGAAAGGTAAAATGTTGCCAGGCGGGGGCAACATCATCTGGGAGGCTGTATATGCTCACACTCTGCCTCCAATATCTTCTGCTCTCTCTCCTAAAGCCAAATCTGGGGTCCAAGATTCAAGGGCCACAAATGGGGATGACTCTACCCACTATTATCTCTAGTAGTCCACCAGCAAAATGTTTGCTTCCCATCCTATCAGCCTTAAGTTCTACTGGTCTAGGAGTCCCTTGTTCCAAAAGGAGAAATGTTTCCACCAGGAGACATGATGATTCCACTGAACTAGAAATTGAGATTTCTACCCAATCACATTGGGCTCCTCGTGCCTCTGAATCAATAAGCAAAGAAGGAGGTGACCGTATGGGTTGAAGCAACTGATCCTGAGTACTAAGGAGAAACTGAGTTGCTACTACATAATAAGAGTAAGAAAGAGTGGGCCTAGAAGGCAGGAAAATACTTAGGGTTTCTCTTGTATAGCTAAGCCTTGTGATTAAAGTCAATGGAAAACTACAGCAATCTGATTCAGGCAAGACTGCTAATGGTCCAGAATTAAATTCAGGTCACCCCACCAGGTAGAGAACCATGACCAACTGAGGTGCCTGTGGAGGGCAAAGGGAATACGAAACAGGTAGTGGAAATCAGTAACTATGTGCCCAGCCACAGAAATGATGATTATAATTGTTATGAGCATTTCTTCCTTATTTTGGTATGACTATGTTCATATATATGTATTTAAAAATATTTTGATTTTCTTCCTTCCTTTTCCCTTTTCATCTAACATATTAGCTATATTAAATTATTAACGGTTAATTTTTATCTTGTAGTCTTTTGGTTTTAGAATATCAAAGCAAAGAGTTTTATCTTGCAGTATTTTGGCTTTAGAATATCAAAGCAAAGAGTAAACATCACCAAGGACTTTGCATCCTCTTGTGGGGAAAGGGTTAGCCTAGTTTCAGTCCTAGGCAAAAGAGTTGTCTCATGTTAGGCAAAAGTATGACCTTCTATTATCCGTATCTGGAAACTGAGTGGACAAGGATGTACTGTAATGATCAGTACACCACGGGTGTCATCTTGGCTAGGCTACAACCCCCACATATCTAAAAGCTAATCCATACATTGCTTTAAAAAAAAAAAGAAAAGAAAAGAAAAGAAAAGAAAAGAGAAAGGCATTCTGTAGGCGTGATTAAGATCCATGAGCACTTGACTTTAAGTAGGAGAGGTTACCCTCAACAATCTTGGTGGGTCTGATTCAATCACAGGAAAGGATGTAAGAGCAGATGTGAGGCCTCCCTGGGGAGGCTCTTCCTGTGCTCAGGAGTTCCAGACTGTCCTTCCTGTTGGCCTGTCCTCCAGATATGGGACTTGCCTAGTCAGCCCCCACTACCAAGTTGATTCCTCCCCAATAAATCTCTGAAAACACAGGTCTTACTGGTTTCTGTTTCTCCTGTTGAACTTAGCCAATACAGATGTCAACAAAACTATACCTCTCATTCATAAACCGGAATTCTCATTTCATTCATTCATTCTTCTTTCTTTTTTTTTTTTGTAGTTCCAGCTATGCACTGGGGTCAAGTTTCTAGGGATCATGGCTCTCAAAAACTAACACAATCTCCAATTTCTTTACTAGGATTTTGATAAAAGTAGTCACTACATTTTTAAGAATTCCCAGATCATAAAATGACTCTTTATCAACTGTATAGCATCCACTATGTCAAAGGTTAAAAATTTAAGTTAACCTAGATCCTAGGTTTCACACAACATGGACCAAATGATCTGCAAAAGCTTAAACCTTTAGGACCTATATCAAAATTATAGTTTATGTAAGACATTCTACTTACTCATGTTTTAAGTTAACAAAGACTTTAGTAAACACTATTTACAAATGCTATTTATATTTCATAACTTAAAGTTTACTTACTTAACACCGTATCTGTCTCTAAACATAATATGGTCCCGAAATGTACGGTTGACATCAAGGTCTATTTGTCTGATATCAGGTGAACAACCCCGTGCTCTGTGTTTTAATTTCTGAAGAGGAAACAAAGAGAGGAATAAAGTATATTTTTTGGAAATCAGCTGTTGAAAATAATTCTCATTAAAATAATGAATCATAAAATAATTCTCATTAAAAACCTGTTTCAGTTTAGAAAAATCACACCCGTGGTTCACCAATGAATGTGAAGAGGCACACAATAAACAGCTCTCCCCCACCCATCCCTTCCCCCTTCCCACCGCCTTTTCCCTCTCCTCTTAACATACAGTTAAGATTTTAATTTTGAATGAAGAACTTTCGGAGTTTGCATTGCTAAGTCTATGTAAAAGTTCTTCATGGCTGAGCCACATAGTCTGCTAGAATTTCCTTTTTCTTTCCAGCACAGTATTTTTGTTTTCCTTCGAACTAATCATTGCCTTGTTTCTTGATTTGCTTCATTTTCTACAAGCTTGTTGCTAATCCAATCCCAAACTCACTTTAAACTCCATCAATCTCCTCTGGCATTGTTCCAATGGAAAAGGTACTCTCCGATTTCAAATTCGTGCAGACACCTCTCCAGAGCCTCTGGTCCCGCCCTAGGCTTGGGCTCCTGGATCTCTGGACCTGCTGCACAGCTGGGATTTTGGGGTCCCCCTTCACCCTCTGCTAGGCCTTCCTTCGCTTGGATCCCATTTTCTGGATCTCACATCTTTTTCTTTCTTGGTTTATTCCCTTGTTCTAGGGGAGCACATCCTCTAGTAGCTCCTGTGGAAGGGTGTACGGAAGATAAATTTTTTTGAAACTTTGAACATCTGATAATTCTAACCTCCTTCTCATTTAACTGTTCGGCTGTTTTAGAATTCTAAATTGGGAAATATCTTTGCTCAAAAGATATTTTGCTGCCTTTATTGTCTTCTAGTTTCCAGTGTTGCCACTCTAATTCTGGTTTCTTTATGTGAAATCTTTTTCTCTAGAAGCTTGTAGTCACTTTTCTCTCCACATCCTGAAACTTTACATCTCTGTGCTTGATTTGTATCTACTTTTATCCACAGGGTGGGCACCTGATAGATCTTTTCAATCTTATAAACTCAGACTCCTATCTCAGTTCTGAGAAACTTCTTAAGTAATTCCTTTGTCAATTTCCTCATCCCTCCCGCCCACTTTCCCACCTCCTCTTTCTGGAACTCTTACTATTACAGTGTGGGACCTATTGGGCTGTCATTCAACTTTCTTACATTTTTCTCTATTACTTTTCATTTCTTTGAATTTACCATCTATTTCCTATCTATTTCCTGGGAAATTCCTTCAATTGTTACTCTCAAACTTTCTCTAAAACCTTTCAGTTCTAGTATAATTTTGTATGATTTAATAGGTTCTTTTGTTGTTCTCAAAGGTTCCTTTTTTATAGGCTTCTATATTTGCTTCACGAATGTAGGATCTATCTTGATCCCTCAGAAGGTACTTGCAATCGTTTTTCTAAGTTTTCTTCTTGCTCTATAGTCTATTTCTTACAAGTTTCTTTCTTCCAGTTGTTGTTTCTCTTTCGTGTTAGTGCCTTCAAGTGAACAGTGGTATGTTGTCATCTGCTTACATTTAAAAGTAGAACACTAAAATGCTGATGGCAAGCTCTGTGTGCAGAGGTGGGGATTCACGATCGTGTCTCAACTGCAGAGTGATCTGGCTGGGTAGTTTCAGTGGGGTTCCCCTGAAGTCAGTATCTCTGGCTTTATTTTCTCAGGCTGGGCAGATTCCCCAGAGAAGTCTCTTCTGGTCTCCTGTCAGGAAGATGAGCACCTGGTCGCCAATGTTCTGGGTGTAGCGTGAGCAAGGAGGCTGAGATGTCCCCAGCTCAGGATATGTAGTTCCTCCGTGCACCCCCATCAACACAGGAGCCCCACCTCAGCACTGTCTGGGTCCTCTCCGGTCCAGAGGCCCTCTGGTTCATTCTTTCCAAATGGTACACCTCAGTCTTGAGCTGGGGTAGCAGAGGGACCTCGGGGCTCTCACTGCTTCTGCAACAGATTCTGGACGACTTCCACTGTTCTGAGCTCCCCCTCACCCCTCTCAGAGGTACCTGCAGTTGACAATTCCCAAGCATTTTGGAGATTCTGAGATATAAATCCTCCAGCCAAGGATTCCATTTTCTCAGGTTTGCTAAGCTTACAAGTGTCTGTCTGGATTCTCATTTGCAGACACTGGCAGCCATCTTCTCTCCTGTTTTCTTATTCCTTGCGGGCTCGCCTTTACAAAAACTCCCTGCTGTCAATTTCGTGGCATTTTGAAGAGAGGGAGTGAAGTGAGACTATTTAATCTCCCAAGTTTAACGAGGTAAGAGATTAACGAGGTAAGATATTAATCTATACTTAACCATGCTGACGTATAATCATGCATCTATATGCATATGTTATACTGACTCGTTTACCATGTGCTGGTGATACAGATCTCTGCCTTAATCAACTCCAATAAATATATATGAAAACATAACTGCTAAAACCTGACTTCAGCTAAAAATAGAAGGAAGTAGGCTACCTGGAAGACGTGTGTATGTGTTGTTTTGTGACTATGTGTACTCCTGTGTTTTGAGGGGGGAGCTCAAACAAGGGCAGCTTGTGTAGCTTTTAAAATCATGAAGAATAACCACAGTATACTTTTGAGTTCTAAATACATAGGAAGATATTTATAGTATTGTATTAGAATCACATGACTACTAAAACATTATCGTATGCTATCGCTAATACAGGCTGGTCCAGAAGATATTACCAAAATTTAGTTTATAAATGATAATCTACAGCACCTGGGTGGCTCAGCTAGTTAAACATCTACCTTTAGTAATGATCCTGGGTTCTTGGATGGAGTCCCACATCGGGCTCCCTGCTCAGTGGGGAGTCTGCTTTTCCCTCTCCTCCCCAGCTTGTGTTCTCTGCCACTATCTCTGTCTCCCTTTCAAATAAATAGAAAAAATCTTTTTAAAAAATCTATTAAGATGCCTATTCATATTTGTTCTTTTTTTTTTTTTTTTAAGATAATGGGCAAGGAAAGAGGTTTCAATTATTGTTCTACAGGCCTGCTGGTAAAAAAAATGAGACGTCAAAACATAGAAAGAAAATGTCTGACAGGACATGATGAAGTGTGCTTTAAAATAAAATTTAGTTCAAAGGCAGAAAAACACCCACATACTTCTATATAGTATCCGTTTCTCTAGAGGACAAGAAAATCCAACATAAAAAGGCCTTAAGACAGAAGCAAATTCCAGTTAAGTAGGTAAAAAATAGGTCAGAAAGATGATGTCCTAGAATATTTACCAACGAATCTACACAATACAGGAAGTCAAGCATATTTCTTATCTTAGTGCAAGGAGGTAAAGCAGCTTCTACAGTTATCTCTGAGATTGGGTGGGTTGAGACCCATGAGTGGCACAATAATACAAGAATAATATACACTTTATTTAAGAGCAGTAAGATCTAATGAACCTATAAACCCGAGGGTGGAAATACGGTGGAGAGCATTTACATGAAAGATCAGAGATACTGCTGTGTGTTTGGCCAACAGCAAGGCTGCAGGAGAGGCCGTTGACCAGGATGGGCTGAACTTCTGCCATCTGTGAGATATAACACTACAGACAGGACACAAATGACGCTAAGGTACAACTAAAAGAACAGGAGGAAGTAGTAGATGAGAGCACCAGCTCGGGAGCCAGGGACTGTCTCACCCACCCAAGAAAAATCTTTGTAGTTCTATTCCTCCTGAAGTTCCAACTTGGAGAGCAACTCGTGTTATCTTTGGAGAAAGAGTAAGAAAGAGTGGGAAGGGAAGATCATCAAATAATAATGACAGGAAAACTCAAAGATAAAATATATATATATATGATAGTATTGGAAAGAATACCTTGAAAGTACTGGCAGGCAAGTTATTTTTGTTGTTGTTGTTATTATATGACTGGCATTTGCCAAATGGATCTCTCATGTTAACCAGTGCCAAGATCATTCTATTCTATGTAGAAAAAGTCTAGAAGATCATCGAAAGCACAGTTCTGCCATTAGGGTGTATGCTGGGTTGAACAGTGCCCCTTCCCCAAATTCATGTCTACAAAGAAACTATCAGCTGCCCTGATTTGGAAATAGGGTCTTAACAGCTGTAATCGAGTGAAGAGGACATTACCCTGGATCGGGGTGGACCCCAAATCCAATAACTGGAATCCTTATCAGGTGAGACACACAGATATGCACAGGGAGAAGGCTGAGCGAAGAGGGAGGAAGACAGCAGGCTGACTTAGCTTTGAGCCCAGGAACACCAGGGAGCGTCAGGAGTCCCTGAGGCCAAGAATAGGCAAGGACGGATCCTGCCCCGAGCCCTGCGAGGTGTCCTGCTGGCACCCTGGCACACTCAGGTGTCAGACCTCTAGCCTCCAGAAGTGAGAGAGAAGACACTGCTGCTATTTGGAGCCACTCAGTTTTGGTACTTTGTGGCAGCCCGAGGAAACAAATACAGCATGCTAAAGAAAAGGAACTGTCTTCTCTCACTAATTAAACAAGAATTTAATGAGCACCTACCAAACACCAGGGACACTCTGCTAGGTGTTGGGGTTAGATTTTATGTTTTCTCAGACACTATTTTCAATACTCACTCTAAAACTATGATGCTAAAAAGAAATACCTAATCAACAGACTAAAATAATTTGACACTCTAAAACCCTAAGACATAAACTCATAGTCCGTGAAGGGCCCAAATAGCCAAGAACAGAAAAGATCAAGAGTCTTTCAAAGCTCCTTTTATAACTGGTGTTGGGTTTAAATTACAAATAATTTTTCTTTTATCCATTTTATTCTATTTATATACATTTTTTGAGGAACATACATCAAAATGATTTTTAGATACTCATTCCCTTCAAAGCTTAATATAAAATTTAGATTTGGGGGCAGCCCGGGTGGCTCAGGGATTTAGTGCCACCTTCGGCCCAGGGTGTGATCCTGGAGTCCCAGGATCAGGTTCCACGTCGGGCTCCCTGCATGGAGCCTGCTTCTCCCTCTGCCTGTGTCTTTGCCTCTTTCTCTGGGTCTCTCATGAATAAATACACAAAATCTTTAATTTTTTTTATTTATTTATGATAGTCACACAGAGAGAGAGAGAGAGAGGCAGAGAGACATAGGCAGAGGGAGAAGCAGGCTCCATGCACCGGGAGCCCGACGTGGGATTCGATCCCGGGTCTCCAGGATCGCGTCCTGGGCCAAAGGCAGGCGCTAAACCGCTGCGCCACCGAGGGTTCCCCATAAAATCTTTAAAACAAAAATTTTGGATTCAGGAAGAGTATAGATGAGATGACAAGGAGGGAAATGTAATGCATTAGCTAATCTAAGGAAAGTATTACTGATCACTGAGTCAAAAGTTTGATTTCGGTTAATAAATAACAAAACCTAGAGATACCTACTAGTCTTGAAGGAAAATTCTTTTTTTTTTTTTTTTTTTTTTTCACAACCAGAGGAAAACAGTCAAGCACACACAGGCAGCTGTTGGGTAAACTGAATCCCACTGCGGTTTTCCCACAAAGTGTACAAGGGACACTGTAGATCTATTAACACTACAATGCAAATGGGCAGCTATGACCACGTATTAGTCAATATTTTCCTCACGAATATGCCCCAATGTTGATCATTTCAAGTAGTTGAAAAACACTGGATACTTACTGACTGGTATAGAAAATAACATTTCACTTGAAGTATTTATTCGAAAGTTAGGAAATAGATTACACCAAACCAAACAATGAAGAAAATTATAGGCTTAAAAAAACTATCTGTAGCATCATTTTAATATATATAACTTCAAATGATATGTATATCTTAACATCACCTTGAAAGTGAAAATGGGTTTTATTTTTCAATTTCAAAAAAACAAGTTAGCTTTAGATACTCACATTATAGAGGTCTCTTGTCTCTTCTTTCATTTTAGGGATCTCCAAAAGGAGAGCCCAGACTTCACCCCTGAGCTGGAGTGGGATTCCTTTGTAAATTCTCCTATGAAACTTATTGGAAGAAATATAAATTAAAGGTTATAAAATGACCAAAAAATCTTAGATTGATTCCTCAAATCAAACTAATGTTGTTAAGTCCCTTACTTTCAAAGTATCCATGATAACTGATACATTTTGACAGAGCACACTTGGATCCTATCATTTCTACTTTTCAATTCTAACAGAGAGACAGAATAACAGAAAGGCAGACTAGACAAAAAAAGGTTAAGGATGCCTAGGACATCAGTATTTTCATAGCGTTATGAAGGGGCTCCTCAGGCAGCATGAAAGCATAATCAGGGCTCATTTTTAAGGTGGGAACATCTGGTTTTACACATTCCCTGTTGATATCATTAACTAGCTTTGTACTTTGTTCCTTTTCCCCCATATATCATTTAAAAGGCTCCAAATAGTAAAAAGGTTGCCTTATCCCAAAAATGTCTTCGTGGAGTGTAGAGAATCCTGTAAAGCCCTAATATCTTTTCTTGCAGAGTCTTCTCTCTGGAGCTTTCCAGAATATATCAATATAACATATCCCATCTAGCTCCTAACTCAGCGAATGCCACCAGCAATCTTCAGTTCTCTCCCCACCCACTGTCCTTGCCTGTCTCCTCCCCTCCATACCACCATCCCACTCTCCCCTTTCCCTCTTCTCTTTTCAATGTTGGCAGTTCTTCAGGAATACCCTGAGATCACTTTTGAATGAAATGTGGAATAAATCATTGGTTTGGTCAACTCTGTGGATTCTCGTACACTGTCACTCTATGAATCTTGAGACTCCATATACTTCTCCATCTTCCCATAACTGTATCTTTTTTCCTCAAAGCTAATAATTTAAAATAACATACAAAATCTATTTTGGTCATTACAAAGCTGTGCATAATAAAATTTTGAAATTTAAAAGAAAATGTCCAAACAAGGAAATGATTAAACAAATAATGGCAGAAACCTTAAGGAATGAGGTAAGAATAGGTACATAATTACCTTTATGATCAAAATAACATATTTTAATAGTATGGCTAAGAAATAGGATGTAAGCTCTAATTATTGAAATGCTCACAAGCTATGAACTAAGAAGCAGAGTTTCAACTACTACTATATACTACCTCACTTTTTAAAACTAAAGCTTTAGTAACAAAGTCAGGAAGTCACAGTATAGCTTTATAGAACTGGTGATGTTTTTTAGAATGAGTAACAATGTAGATAGAACCCTTACTGTGAAATAGTGGATACTGTGAAGGTGATCCAATTAGATGATTCCATATGGAGTTTCAGCTTTGTTCTTTTGGTATAAACATACTACGTCTCAAATTTAAATTTCAGTAGACAGTGACTAGAATCCTCAAAGTTTTAACTCACACAGTAGCTCTAACTGGAAGAATATATACAGAAAGGTTCTGTGTAGACCAGACTCTGCTACTTGCAACATTTCCCACATACTAAACATTTACCACCTTTAATTGCAAATTGATGTGGTTTTCAAAAAAATGAATTTAAGATTTATCTTCCGGGAACCCTGGGTGGCGCAGCGGTTTAGCGCCTGCCTTTGGCCCAGGGCACGATCCTGGAGACCCGGGATCGAATCCCACGTCGGGCTCCCGGTGCATGGAGCCTGCTTCTCCCTCTGCCTGTGTCTCTGCCTCTCTCTCTCTCTCTCTCTCTGTGACTATCATAAATAAATAAAAATTTTTTAAAAATTTTAAAAAAAGATTTATCTTCCTAAAGAAAGTTTGTCATCAATATTCAATCCAAAGTTGTAATATTTACCACTATACTTTTTAAAGGAGTATCATCCACTAAAAGCACTTTCAAATTATCTCCTAAACTTCTAAAGTAAAGATGCTATTCTGTAAGCATCTAGTATGAATACTGGAAGGTGTGGAAACTACTACAAATGTGAAAAGTGAAATTTTAATAGTCAAGAAGAATATGATGACAGGTAAGCAGATTAAACTTCGATGGATGTGAATCTCCATTAGGCTGATAGTTTCAATGAGTAAGAGTTCTGACATGTATTTCTCAAACTATATTACTTGAAAAGACTTCAGACATTATTATTATTATGTATTATTTATTGCTTTCATCCAATTCTGTATTCAATAACTAAAAATAAATGTCCATTTTTCATCTTAAAGTAAATTTTTTAAAAAATCAAATGATTAGGATTATATTCAGAAGAAATAATAGGGGTACCTGAGTGGCTCAGTCAGTTAAGCATTTGCCTTCAGCTCAGGTCATGACCTCAGAATCCTGGGATCAAGCCCCGAGTCAGGCTCCTTGCTCAGTGGGGAGCCTGCTTCTCCCTCTCCCTCTCCCTCTGCCCCTCCCTATGCTTGTGTCCTCTCTCTCTCTGTCAAATAAATAAATAAAATCTTTAAAAAAAAGAAAGAATAGAGAAATTTCAGGTAGAAAGCAAAATTAACAGTTCCAGTGCTACCCCAGGCATAAAACAAAAAATGAGGCATAACTTTTACTGAGCATTTACTGTGCACAGGAAACTATTTTAAAGTATATATAGGGGATCCCTGGGTGGCTCAGCGGTTTAGTGCCTGCCTTTGGCCCAGGGTGCAATCCTGGAGTCCTGGGATCGAGTCCCACGTCGGGCTCCCAGCATAGAGCCTGCTTCTCCCTCTGCCTGTGTCTCTGTCTCTGTCTCTCTGTCTCTCTCTCTCTCTCCCTCTCTTTCTCTATCATGAATAAATAAATAAATCCTTAAAAAAATAAACTATATATAGATGTTTCTCTCATTTAATTACATCAACAATTCTATGAGATTTTAGTATCCCAATCTTAAACATGGTGAAAGTGAATCATAAAAAAAAATTAATGTGCCCAAAGCATACACACAAGATATCACAATCTTTTAACAAAAGATACTGATTTTACATTTTACATTTTATAAAAAACAATGACCATCTTCCCAAGACCATTTTTCATGTAGTTAGTACCCACTGTTCTGCTCAACTGAACTTACTAAAATACACAGGTCAGAAAATATTAAGGGAATTCAAGAGCAGAGAGCATTGAAATAATACTAAAACTATTTAAGAGGTAAGCATAACATACAAAGTTGCCAAACTGACAAAGTGATATCTCATATTTTCTATGATAGTCTGTAATGTAGGCAGAGTGAGTGCTACTCCATTTTAAATGCTGGGATACCATGACCCAGAGAAGTGGCTTGCCTAGGTCAAAGAATTTCATCTTCCTACTCCTCTTTCAGGTCACTGTGCCAAATCCCACTGCCTCTTAAGAGATTACAGCTTTAAATTAAGTAGACTTGAGCAGTAGCCAGTGATAGCAGTTCATTCCAACTCATAAAACTGATACTCCCTTATTATAAAATACTACTTGCTACAGAGCTGAGCATCATACCCTGATGGGAGAAGCCATGCTAGAGGCAGACTTCTCAGAAGGGGGCCAGAGTGGTAAAAGGAGAATGGTAAGCACTACACGGTCTAGATATGCAGAAGTGATCAGCCCTCTATGTCACAGGACACAAGAGACTGGAAGGGAAAACCAACAAAGTTTGGGAATGGGGATCCCTGGGTGGTGCAGCGGTTTAGCGCCTGCCTTTGGCCCAGGGCGCGATCCTGGAGACCCGGGATCGAATCCCACATCGGGCTCCCGGTGCATGGAGCCTGCTTCTCCCTCTGCCTGTGTCTCTGCCTCTCTCTCTCTCTCTCTGTGACTATCATAAATAAATAAATAAATATATATATATATATATATATATATATATATATATATATTAAAAAAAAAAAGATATATTAAAAAAAAAAAAGTTTGGGAATGGAAATGCTGGGTGAGGGCAGTGAATGTGCTGTGATGGTTACTTCTTATTGGTCCCACACAGTGGCTCTCAACTTGAGGCTGTAGGAGAGATACTGTAACAGCGGAAGGGGAGATGAATTCTATGTGACAGGGTAAGGGAGGCCAACACTGTGGGACACACAGGGATTTGCCAGGAAGGGGAACTGACGGTGGAAACGACGGTAAGGAAAATAATGAATCAAATAATAATGACTGTAATAATAAAAGTTATACTAACATTTTCTGGTTATTTATTAGGAGCTGGCATATGTGTTCTATACCAGTTTATCCCTGAAAAAGCAACATACTATTACTACCATGCCCATTTTATAGGTGAGAAAATGAAGATGTGGAAAAGTAACTCCAAATCATACAACTAATAAACTGTAGGAGAACTGAAATACAGTTAAGTCCGACTTCAGAAGGATGCCCAGGTGGCTCAGCAGTTGAGCATCTGCCTTTGGCTCAGGTCATGATCCCGGGGTCCTGGGATCAAGTCCCACATCCTGCTTCTCCCTCTGCCTGTGTCTCTGCCTCTCTCTCTCTCATAAATGAAATCTTAAAAAAAAAAAAAAAGTCCTACTTCAGAGACCATGTTTGCACTTGTTTTTAAGATTTATTTATTTATCTTAGAGAGAGAGAGTAAGAGGGAGTATGGGCGGGAGGTGTAAGAGGAAGAGAGAGTCTTATTAAGCAGACTCCATGCTGAGGGTGGAGCCTGACATGGGGGCTCCATTTACAACCCTGAGATCACCACCTGACCTGAAATCAAGAGTTGGGCTCTTTTTATTTTTTAAGATTTGGACTCTTAACTGACTCTGCCACCCAGAGACCACAGTTTTATTTGTTTTATTTGTTTTAATTTTTATTTATTTATGATAGTCACACAGAGAGAGAGAGAGAGGCAGAGACATAGGCAGAGGGAGAAGCAGGCTCCATGCACCGGGAGCCTGACGTGGGATTCGATCCCGGGTCTCCAGGATCACGCCCTGGGCCAAAGGCAGGCGCCAAACCGCTGTACCACCCAGGGATCCCGAGAGCACAGTTTTAAAACAACCATGATTATTTTATGGCTATGATACAGAAAATCTTTAAGAAAAAATAAATTAAGGTTCCCTGAAATCTACCTTTTGCTTTTAGTATCTTTGTTCCCTTGCCAACAGAATCAAGTAGTCTATTTCAGTCACACAGATATATTTAAATATCCATCAGCTAAAAAGCAATTCTACTGACTGACCTAACATGTTCAGAACCTCTTTTTTAACCTTAGTGATTTCAAAATAGTGCTGAATGTGCCAGTCCACATCATGACGTTGGCCAGTGAGTCAGCTTTGTAGCCCACCTGGTAGGCTCAATTTGGGGGCTCTGCACGATGGCAAGTATGTACCATGAAATAAGAGTTCACGCTGAGCTGATCTGTTTACCGCCTTTCCATTTTCTTTCAGGATCCCTGCTTCATTAACTCCTTCATCTCTGCCTCCATATAGGCATGAGTCCCTCAAGTCTGGGTCTAAAAAAGTTTTAAACCATACCCAAGGCCCTATTGGCTCTTATAACTAAATTCTATTTCCCTCTATTGACAAACACCAAAAGAGAAAGGGAACATGGAAGATGGTACAGTAAACGAGCCCTCAAGCCTGGAAATGGGGATCTTCTGCTTGCGACTAACAAGCTATATGACCTTGAGAAATTTCTTTTTCAACTTTGTGCTTCCATTTTCCCATCAGTACAATAAAATGCTAACTAATACAAGGTCCATCCAGTTACCTGATTTAAAACAAAAAGGAAAGTATATCTATTGTAGGTCTGCTGTGACATAGCTCAGACACACAATTACATCATGACTAATTAAATCATAATGTCTCCACTTAACAGAGATGTCTTCATTTAATAGACTATATTGCTAAAACACAGTACTACCGAACACAGGTGCTGTGAGGACCGTCAGACACGCAGGCCACACAAGCAACCTTAATGGAAATTGTCTTTCATTAAAACTTGGGTTCTAAAAATCTATGTATTCTCTATAACAGCTGTATTTTTATTTCAAGATACTTTTAGAAATTTCTTTGTATTACCATTATGAAAGTAAGGAATCTGTGAAGAGAAAACTTACACTTCCTCTTGGAAGAGAAGAAAACCACATGCTACTTTTTTTTTGCCTTGGTGCAATTTAAAACTAGGTACAAATTGAAAGCAGCAATTCTTTTAGAAGGCACATTCGGTTGCACACCAAATTGGACCATATATATCATCAAATAATTCTAGCATTATAGTTATGGAAAAGTGCTTTAAAATTATACATCAAAGAAACAGTTCTGTTAAAATCTCTCTTACTGGGAACTACATTAGGCAGAGTTGCTGTCAGAATAATGGCCTGCAAGAATTGCTCATTTCTACACAGGCTTACATACTTTCATAGATGTATGTATCCTTGAGAAGAACATAAAGCCGTATAATTCTACAACTACCTTATTAGACTGAATGTTGAGATGAAAGCGTGGGTGCCGCACATCGACATTTACCCTGTGATCACCACGTGAGCAATCTTTCCACAAAGACATGAGGTAAAGCAGGTGCCAACCTAAGGCCAGCCTGGGAGACAGCGTGATAATGAACAAGGGCACAGATGCTGTCACTAACATTCTATCTGGAACTGATTCCTCTCAAAGAAACATCCTGAGTTCCAATCTAATGCTAAAACACACCGTTAATAAAATTGACAACCCCGGGGATCCCTGGGTGGCTCAGCGGTTTGGCGCCTGCCTTTGGCCCAGGGCGTGATCCTGGAATCCCGGGATCGAGTCCCACATCAGGCTCCCGGCATGGAGCCTGCTTCTCCCTCCTCCTGTGTCTCTGCCTCTCTCTCTCTCTCTCTCATAAATAAATAAATAAATCTTTAAAAAAAAAAAAAATTGACAACCCCAACGCAAGCTTACTCCTGATGAAAATAAAATAGTAACAGTTCAACAGACTTCAAATGAGGGTATTTAGGATGCTCAAAAGAAAAGGGACATTAGCCCAGTGAGATGCCCTATGACAAAAAGATTTTCACAGTCGAATACATTTCACTCAGTTAAAGGTCCCTCTTGAAGGTGGGTCCTCCTACCATGTGTTATGATAGTAAAGACTCTGAGGAGTCCTGAAGTAAAGGACTTAACTTTGCTTCACTTAGGCTAGCTCTGACACTTCCAACTTTATTTCTCCAGAGAGCTCTTTTCTCTTTCAAAAAACTTCTACCACCATGAACCTCACAGCTTCCCAATGTTTAAAGACTTCTGTGATGAGACTGCTGGTGACAGAAATAGGTATGTGTGTTATGTTTTCATTGGTTTAAAACTTAGCACCAACTCTGCAGGGCAAAAAGATTTAAGGGGAGGTTTGCTAGAAACTTTTGGAAAGGAGATGGCTTCTGCCTCAGGGAAAGCTTTCAGAGGCCAGCCCTCTTCCTGAGCAGTGTGACCTATGTGGGTATGAAGCCTGGAACTGCTGCAAGGATTGTGATCCCAGAGGAAAGGCAACCTCAAGGTAAGAATTGGTACTGCAGATGGCAGAGAAGAGAGACGGAACGAAACTAAGTCACAGGCAATGCGATGGAGGGTCTGTAGCAAATCACTTCCGTAACCATCCTATCTCTGGACTACCTGGTATATCCTCTCAATTGCTGAAACCTATCTGAATCGGATATTCTGTTACAACATAAAGATTCCTAGTTTGAGACATTCCAGTGAATTAAATTATACTGAAATTTTTAAAAAGAATAAGAGCTTCAATACTTCTATAATTTAAGAGAAACTTTTATCAGGAAAATCCACATTGAATTTGTACAATTTCAGATAGAAGTAACATTATTTTAATTACCTTTTCAGTGTTCTTGTATTTTTCCCATCCTTTCAGCATTTTCAACCACTTAGTAGTTCTTTCAATTTCCAGTTGCTTTTGCTAATAAAATAAAATTGAAATCTATTGTTACTGTTTGAGACTTCCATACTTACAAATTACCAAAAAAAAAAAAGTCAAAGAAAATCCTGTTAAAAAAAAACTACTAAAAAATTAAGCTCTTAGATAGCAAATATACTACTCTAACTTAAAAAAGTTAGATAAGTGATTATAGTTATAGCAATAGTATTCCATAGCTGGAGTTAAGATACAGGGGAGACGTTCCAATGGGACAGGTAGAAGGAGAGGAATCGTTTAAATTTTCCAATGCTTTTACACTAATTCCTGAAAACTCTATGTGGTCTACAAAATTAAATCAAAAGGAAACTCTAAAATATTTTGCAATGTTTTTTATGCAGCAATAAAAAAACAACTTCAAAATTCCATTCTCTTCTTTTACATTTTACTGAATTCTATCATCTTAATGTTTTCAGTGACTGAGATGATTCTTTAAAGGAGAACTGGTATGTATTTGTGGAAATATGAATATCTAACTAGCAGTATGTTAGTGAAAAATGTATCCAAAAGTAAGTACAAGTTGCTGCCCTAAAGAAAGTTTAGGGAAACTCAGGGCAACTGTCATGGACACAGATGGTACTGTGACAGGTATGACAACATAAGGTCTAGAAAAAGATGACAACAAGATCACAATGGAAGAAGCAGTCAAATCCACCTAGGGATGTTAAAGAAGGTAAGCCCTAAATGAAGAATTGAAAGATTATTAGGATTTTATCAAGTGCAGTGTGGGACTGCATATTCTAGGAAGCATGGACAAATGCAGTTCTGAAACAGTTCAGCACCTTGGAAGGCTGACAAGTAGTTCTAAAAGGCTAAAAAGAGGAAGCATCAGGAGATGAGGCTGGAAACGTAGGCAGGGGTCTTGGGTGTCACACCAAATTGGAAATAGAGCAAAGCCAGGGAATGAAGAAGGTGATACAGAAAATGCTTCTTCCTCCCTTCTTTGGTTACAAGAGAAGGGGTGTTTTTTCCTAATTATTTTGGCCTGCTGTCCAATCTCTTATTCACTCCTAAAGTGGTAAAGTGACTTAATTAGTAAATTTAGAAAAGGATCTGGGCACGGACAGCTCCTCTGTCCCTTTGCTGTGGAAGCCTGAACCCTCAGAAGGCACACTTGTAATCCATCCTTTCGGAGAGGGAAAAACACCCTCCTCCTCATCCAAGATGACAGTGACCTGTCTGTGACTAGATGGTCAGGAGTGACTCCTCCTGGGCTTCTGAGCTAGGGAGCCCACAAACGCTGCATAACTGACGTGCTTTTTCTCCAGCCTCCGGAAGTGTGCTGACATAGAGCAGGCACCTAACTAACGATTTCATTTTCATGAAAAGAACCCAAAGTGATTGTTTCTTATGAGTGAGCTGAAATTCCACTATTTTATGAATTCCCGGAGCCCACATTTTCTTTTCTGGAGACCTCTGTAAGTGTAAAAGGTCTATGAATCAAAAGCAAAGGAAATGAAAGACTAGACAGCAAAGAAAACAGTTCTGAAGATCTACTTTATGCTCAAAACGGTGTGCTCATTACAACCCTGTGAGGTACATATAATCATACCTATTTTATAAATAAGGAAACAGAGGCACAAGGTCACTAAAGGACTTTCAGATTCCCGTATCCAGTAAATTCAAGTGTGAGGAGAGGTTTGCGGCCAGGAGCTTGGCTTCAGGACCTACACTCTGAGTCACCACAGCTAGGTCTCCTGCTTCCCTCATGTCCTCCACTCAGCTCAGGTGATTGCAGTTTCAGATGAAAGCAATGGCTCCATATTGATGGTCTTCAATCCAGCCTCACACAAGCAGATGGCAAAAACCCATCATCAATATTTTTAGATGTAAAAGAAGCATAAAATCCCAAAGAAAATCCTGATTTTAGGAAAATATCCTCATTTTCCAAAAATGAAAATATTTTTAGAGAATTTTTATTTTTAGGCATATTTTTATAACTCTTTAATTCTTAACTCTTTCTAAAAATTGTGATAGGTTTTTCATAATAAAAGATCACAAGTGAGCAAAACATACTGTTATAATTCCCATTTTTCAAAAGACTAAGCATATTCTTCATTATATTATTAGTGATAAAATGTTGCAGATGGTTCCAAAAATATGTTTAATTTTAAAGCTCAGTGGGGCACTGAAATCTAATTAATGTTTCTGCTAAATGTGACTTTAGAGAAGGCCAAGCTGTGAAAAATTAAGATTGATCTAAGCTTAGTATTTTTTTTGTTCTCTTGCGCTTCCTCCCCTGACTTCTTCAAAGCACAGTCCCCTTCTGCACCAACAGAAAAATACCAAATAATTCAAGCCAACCCAAGAGTATAACAACATACACTTTGCCGGAACAACCCTGCTGAGACCTAGCAGGTCTCTTGCTATCTTTCATTTTTATGACTATGAATTATCAATGAATCACTTTAAGAACTAGTTACTCTTTTTTTTAAAGGCATACTCTGTTTTTTTTTTTAAAGGCATACTCTGTATTCTAATTCTTATCATATACATTGATTATTTTAAATGCTATATACACTAGCATGCAAGGACAAAACACACACACACACACAATTTTAAAACTATTAATAAGTATTCTTTTCTTTCCCCTACAGGGAAGATTAAAAAAGACAGATGTTGGGAAAAGCTCCTGGCTGCAGGATTTAAAAATTATGTATCAGTAGTTCCATCAGGTTTAAATGTTAACTCCATAATGCCATCAATTCAGCCACACCTGACTTGATCCAAGTGACTGTTCTCCTCCACTCATGAATCTGTAACTCGTGCATAAAATATACTTTATCACCAAGCATGCCACAACTAACTATTCCACAACTTATTCTGAAGTAAGAAGTAACTGAAACCACAGGTGGCAAATGTAAACTTGAATGCTCTAGAAAGACAGGCTAAGGAACTCCATCTTGTCATGGACTTGGTAATACCAAGACAAACTAGAATATAAGAGCAAGTGAGAATCTTGACGTACAGGCTCAGCACATACTCAGTCTCAACATATCCAAAACTATTTCCCTGACCATGCTGCTATCACCCTGTTCTTCTCAAACATAAATTAATAGCATCACTCCCTACTCCTGCTGGTCCTGTCCATTTCTCTTGCATCCATCATGTCCCCTGCCCCAGTTCAGCAATCCTTATCCCTAGATGAAGGCACTGAGTCCTTACTGGGAGCCCGGATGGTCTTCAGTCCCACCTCCACCACGACCACAACTTTTTAAATGCATCACAGTGAAAAACCCTTCCATGGCTACCCACTATCGGCAAATAAAGTTCAAACTTCTCCATGGATGACCCTTTACAACATGGCCCCATTCACCTTCCAGTTTCACATCTTACTACTTGTATAATCTGGTCGCTCTGAAATATTTGTCATCCCCGGTACATGGTGTATCTTCATGCCTCTTTAACCAAAGTTTGCTACTGTCTGCCTGTGATGCTCTTCCCCACCATTGTTTGGTAAAATGCATCCTCTCAAGACCCAGTCAAATGTCAAAGGTCTGGAACCTTTCTCAAATGCCTCCAAGCTCCAAACAAAATTAACTGTTTCCTCAGCATTTCACGGCATGGACTAAGGACCCAGCTGGCCTAGATTCAAATCTGAATGGGGCAAGTTACCTAGTTTCTCTGTATCTTAGTTTGTCTGGTCTACAAAATAATAATTATTATGATTATTGTCATAACACCTAAGAGCTGCCCTAAATTTTAGCTGCCTTAAACCCAAACCTTATCATAATTATAATTATTCAAGTATAGACTCCTTGAGAACAAGAACCATATCATATATTCCTATTTTAATTTCATCACCTGAAATAGTAGTAGTTATATTTAAAAACTCAAATAAGTATTTTAAAGTTAAACACAATTTATATAAGGAAAGAGAAGTAAACAGCACTGTGAAACCATTAACAGCATTCTGTGATCCCAGAGGTAGAGTGGTAAGAAGAGGAAAGAGTATGAATGGATGGACCAAGATCATAAATACTTTTGACATTGTTGTGCACTTTTCTTCCCATGAGCTGTTTTCAGAAAAGGACTAAACTTCCATTTGAAGTCTGCAGTCTGACACCTGGTTGTCCTACGATGACGCTTCCTCTGAGTCAGATGGGCCCCTCCTACTTGGGCAAGGAAGATGTTAAGGATTAAAACTGGCTGGGACCAATGTCTTCGTTGCTGCTTCTCAGTCTCCAGTGACCTCAGACTATATTTTTAACCCTACGCAGGACCAGCTGAACAGTAAGTACTTGACAACTGTGGAACTGTCCAGATGGTACTAACTTATCTCCTGTCTAGTCCCAGGTTCTTCCCATTGTTAATCTGATTAAGAACCCTGATAATAATGGCTACACGTACACACAACGCATTTAGGATATTGAATGGCCTTCTCTTCTAGAATAAGAAATTTTGGAACTCTACTAAAGTTCAAGTCTTCAGATGCTTTTCTGTCTCTCCTATTTGAGTATCAGGATGAGTGACAGGACGGTGGACTGGAGTGGATTGGAGTTCCACACATCTAGACCTCGCCAGCAGAGGTCAGGAGAGGACAAGAAGTATAGGAAGGAAAGCGTCCTGTTTTGACAGAATAATGACACTGAAAAGTCTTTTGGTCATGTCTTTTGAGTAAGATTTCACACCACATAAAAGTAAGATACTGATTCTAAAGATATGAATAGACTCCAATTTTCCATAAGCTATGCAAAATACTGCATTACATAAAGGAATAGCTGAATTCATGAAAATTCACAGCCTTACATACCCTTTCCTCCTTATTAAAAACATCAATAAGCTCAAAGAAACAATATAATCCATTATTAATATTGCTCTCTGCTGAGTAAATATAATAAGTGTGATTGTTTATTTGTTCAAATGCCTGTTTGGGGGAATCCAAAGCACTCTGCAAATATCAACACTAATCCTCTTATGAGGGACTGCCTATTGCTACCCCTATTTTAAACAGAGAATTGCCTTCTGTAAAATAACACATGTCAAAGCTGGAACTAAAACCCTGATTACTTGACCATGCATTAGTGTACAAGCCTTTCCAAATGGCAATAAGTGCATGCTTCAAGTGTATGCTTTGTAAAGATTAATAAACACGTGTAGAATTCAGCAAGGTACTGTTTCCATTGATGTTATTCAATGTGGTAATACATGCAGAATTTATTAGTTTCCTGGAAACTGCAGGTTTGGCCATTAAGACTACGCAGTGGCTGAAGAACAAATGAACTAAAACCAGAAAAACTGGGGGGCGGAGGGGTGGGGCGCAGATTCTGATAAACTAAAAAGTTTACAGTCTTAGGTTGCTTTGAGTTTGCCTAAAGTTCTCATTCCACTTTAAAGAGACCAAAAGTATACAAGGCAGGTAGTGCAATAGGAAAGCAGTTTTATACAAAATTTATACAAAAGGCATAAATGGAATAGCCTCTTTCTTAGTAAAAGATTGGCAAATGAATATAAAACTATGTCTTATGTTAAATTATTAAAGTATGCATAGATTTTTTTTTAGTGACTTCCTATTAAATTCTTTAAAGTAAATAACCAACTAATTACAAGCATAATTGCACTGGGTAGGTCTTTTCTTCTACAGGCAAGTCTCTTAAAAAACAAAAATCTAAAAACAACCTCCCTCAAGCATGCATCTTCCACTAGTTTTTGTCTTCTATCTCTTTTTTCTTCACTGTCACCTTTCTTGAATCAGCCATATCACCAGTTCCCAGACTTCTGGACTTTCTGCACCAGAAAATTATATGAAAGAGAAAGAGAAGCAGGGCACTAAAGGCAGAAATCTATATGGGGTTGCTAGATTTTATTTTGCCAAATATGGATTTTTTTGTTAAAAGACACCTTCTACTTCTTCTCTCCCTAATCTCTCAAATAAAGGCCACTGTAACATTCAAAAGTGTTTAAGTCACTATATTTAGTGTCATAAAGCAGCCATTACATTCCCTGGATTTTCCATTTAGCCACCACTTACTGAGCATACACCCTCTGCAAGGCTCTGTGTTCTGGGGCTACAGGAGTAAAAAGAAGAGGGGACCACCCCCCATAAAGATTACATCCTAGTGAGCAAAGTAAAGAAGTGAGTAACTACTTAGAATGTGAAATAGTGTTAAATGCTAAAGAGAAAACCAGAGGAAGGAGGGGGATAATTAACATGTGTGAGGGGAGGGAGTTCCCAATTTCAGATATGATGACCAGGGAGAAGGGTCTTATTCTGAAGGTGACCTGAGTAAGTAACAAAGAAAATGGAATGTGTCTCATAGTTATCGCAGGGGCAAAGGGAGGAAGCACCCCAGGAAAGGAAAAAGCCAAAGAAGGAATATGGCTGGCATGCTCTGGAACCCTATGGAACCAGCGAGTAAGGAAAAGAAGGCAGAGCCTTCATAGAAAGCAGGTCAAACAAGATTTTGAAGGTCTCTCTAAGGACTGTTTTACTGTGGATATGGCTGAGCGTCAACACAATATTCCAATCAGTGGGTCATGATCTTACTTATTTTAACAGACTTATTCTATCTCTTTCAGTGAACAGAAAGATTGTGGGGAAAAAAGAGGGACAAGAGCAGAAGCAGGAAGATGGAAAGCTCCATAAAAGAGGTTTAGTGGACAAGGTGACAGAAGTAGTGATGTAAGTCATCAAATTCTTACTACATTTGAAGGAAGACCTCGCAGGAATGCTGACTGATGAAATGCAGAGTATGAAAGAAGGAAAGTCAAAGATATCTTAGAAGTTTTAGACTGAACAACCAGAAAAGCAGAGCTCCCATTTACTGACATAGGACGTCTATTAACATAATGGATTTAAAGAGAATAAGAGAAACTCCTGTTTGGACATTTGTTAGATATCTAAGTGCACAGAGTAAGTCACATATTTAAGTGTAGACATTTAAATGTATATAAAGGGATAGAAGTATGAGATTCGGGGAGCCAAGTCATCAACATACGGCTGGCATTTTAAGCCAAAAGATGAGATGAAATCAATAAGGAAAAAATACAGACAAGAAAGAGAAGTCTAAGACCTGGGCCCTGGGGCACCTCAAAGTCCAGAAATGGAGGAGATAAGAAGGAACGAGCAGAGGAAAGTGAGAACATGTGGCCAGTGAGGAAAGAACACATGGAGCACGTGAGGGCCTGAAGGTCAGGAAGAAAGAATGTGTGAGAATGAGACTGTAGCCAGCATGTCAAAAGCCACTGGTAGGTCAAGAGGAAGACAGAAAACTGCCTACTGGATGTCACAGTATAAAGGTAACTAGAGACTCTAAGACAGGCCAGGAGGGGGTGGGAATAAAGGTGGGGAGTTAAAACTCATTTTGAAATGGATGCAAGAAGGAAATGCAGGAAAGAAATGAGAAAGAGAGTCCAGACACCTCTTTCAAGGAGTTTTACAGGAATCACAGTTCTGAGGAGGAAATGGGACAAAAGCAAATTGGTAGTATTGTTGCTTTACCGGAGAAATAATAAACTTTACTCTGATGGGAACAATCAAGCAGCATGAGAAAGAATTCAGGAGAGGAAGGGAAGAATAGCTCGAGGGATGGCCCTGAACAAGCAACGCGCTCAGTGATTAGAGCCTATAAGTACAAATAAAGACAGGTGGGTAGGTGTAGTTGTGGAAGTTCTCCAATTGCTTCTTTTTTCTTATAAGAAATATGAAGAACGTGAGCTGAGAGGACAGAGGAGGTGCTGAAGTTTACGGAGGAAAGAACATGCTTTCTAGGCAGCATTAATGTCCTGTTGAAGTTTGTTATCATGAATTTAAAGTGAGGCCAGCCCAGGTGGCTCAGCGGTTTAGCGCCACCTTCAGCCCAGGGCGTGATCCTGCAGACCCGGCCGGGATCGAGTCCCACGTCGGGCTCCCTGCATGGAGCCTGCTTCTCCCTCTGCCTGTGTCTCTGCCTCTTTCTGTCTCTCTCTCTCTCTCTCTCATGAATAAATAAATAAAATTTAAAAAAATAATAATAAAGTGAAAGCAGTCAGCATGGTTGTGTCTTTTCCCTGTTACACTTAGCTGTGTAGGTGCAGGCACCTGCAGAGGCAGAGAATTGGCCTGAATTAGGGCTGGACTTCAGTCCAGAGGAAGAAAAAGAGGTGAGGGTTTTAAAGGTGTCTGCGAGTGATTGTACTGGCTGACCTACAGGAGAATTTCAGCTGGGAAGAGAGAGGAATGAAGATATGAGTGTGATGAGAGATAATGTAACTGTTCTTATATCATTGAGGTCCAAGGATCAGTGAAGAAGGACACTAGACAAGAGAGAGAGAATAGGCAGAGTGGGAACAGATCCTCAGACTTCCATTTCAAAGTAGACTGACAGAAGCCACCAATAATCTCCCAGCTAGCGTCTCACTTGACCTTCTAGTCAGTGAACAGTGAGTGTCTTGAAGGCAGAAACTACCTCTTCTTTGACCCTCATATTCCAGGCAGTACCTACCAGTGCCTGATACACAGCTGTTACTCAATAGTTTATCTATTGTAAGAAACTCATTTGCCAAAACATCAAGGTTAGGATACTGGGAGGCAGTCTAAGAGAATTCAACTGCAGGAAGTACCTATAAGGATCTTTATATATTTAAAATGGCAATTCCATCTACATCTTAAAGGTATGCTTCATTCTCTTATTTTTCAAAACTTTTGATTTTAGGAAGATTTTCTAAAGTATTTTTCAAATTTTCATTCCAATTCTTTACCTCCATTGTCTGAAACCCAGCTTCTTTCCCCCATTAAACATCAACAAACTCAAGATAATCCCAACCAGTGGCCTGTCTTTCATTCCGCAATTCATTTTCTGGTACAGGAAAAAAAAAGAGAGAGAGAGAGAGAGAGAGAGAGAGAAACGAGGAGGGAGATTCTGACCCATCTTAAAACATTCAATCCCTAGTTCTCATGTACATGCAGCTATGGAACCAGCCAAGTGCTGTGAACAAGGGACACACTGACTTAAAAAAAAAAAAAAAAAAAATTACAGGTTTTACTTACATTACTATCCTGAGATTTCTTAAAGTCCTTAGAAGCCAATAGACTTATTTGACTAAAGCAAACTTCTATTGTTGTGGTTGTTGTTGCTGTTTGTAGGAAATTTGGTTACAACCTCATGGAATAGTTCTATTTCACAAAGCCACTGGTCTAGAATCCTGCTTTGTTAGCTACAGAGTGCATGAGACTCGCTCGTAAAGCTTTCTGCAAATGATCTACCTGGGTTCCTGCCCAGAGTCTGACCTAACAGACTGAGGAAGGCCCCAAGCACCTGTGCTCTTCAAAGGCTCTACATTCGAAGCACTCCTACCTAGACTGAGAACTTTCTAGAATACAAGTCTCCAGTAACTGCTACTTTTCTTTTTTTTCAGATATTTATCAGAAGTTCCAAAAATCTCCTAAAATTGTTTCACCATTAATTACTTTCTTACAGTGATATACTTTGGGTTAAATTAGGATGCCTGCACCATTTACATATAGCATGGCAATCACAAAGGTGGAGATTTTATTCCTCTGATAAATAGGATTCACTAGTAATGATAAACACATGCAGAGCCAGACTCACCCGTTCCATAGCTGCATTATGATACGGGAGTTCCTCCTCACTGCAAAGGAAATACAGAATATGTGAAATAGCTGAAATCATAGTGAGATTTTTAAAGAATTAGGTATCAATAAGTACATAGGATATATAACCATTTATCATCATCACAAGGATGGATCACATTATATAAGCTTCCATTCTACCAAATTCAACAGAAAACAATTAGCTATTCTAAACCCACAAGGTCCCCTATCTTCAAATCTCTAGACGTATACTCTCCAAGACAATCATCTCCAGCCACATGTGGCTATTTCTTAAATCTTAAATATTAGGCTCAAATGAAATAAAATGAACAGTTCAGTTTTTCAGTCTCACCCTAGCCCCAGCTCAAGTGTATGACAGTTATGCAGATAAAGGCAATCATTTTCAACAGTGTGTATATAGAAAGACTATCTCCACCACTGCAGGAAAGTCCTACTGGACAACACTACTGTAGATCAGCAGTCAGCAACCTTTTTCTGCAAAGGCAAATATTTAAACAGTAAATACATTTAGGCTTTGCAGACCATACAGCTTTTTTCATAATTATTCAACTATGATGTATTGCACAGGCAGACACAGATAATATGTAGACTGAATGTGGTTTTATTCCCACAAAACGTTTACAGAAACAGGTGGTGGGCTGAATGTGACTGCAGACCATAGTTTGGCAACCTCTACTCTACATCATCATCTCCTCTCTCTGGCTCTAACTATGGCCTATAACAAGTAATTGTTTTAAAAAATGTTATAAGGAAACAAAAAAGCCTCCAGTGGATTTATGAGTTAAAAAGGAAAATCTAATTCTCTAAATCAGGAAAACTGCACTTGTCAAAACTTAAACGGCTTGAGATTTTTAAATGTACAACAAAAGATCAAATTCATTTCTCTGATACAGTAATACCATGGTATCAGCTCTAACTTAAAACGTGCTAAGACTGCTGTATGAACCACCAGTAACAACGAGCTATCCATACCAAAGATCTATGTTTTGAATTGCCACCTCAGTAGTACTCCTATTTTGGCAATCACACAGATTCTTTTAAGAGTACAACACATTAGTATTCAAGAGGCCAGTATGTTTAAAGGCACTCTTTGGCTACTCTGAAGAGGCCTTGGGTGAACTACAAACCAATGTATAGCGATGGAACTGACAAAGTTTAACAGCCAGAAGAGATCTTGGAGAGTCCAAACCCCTCACTTCAGAGATAAGAAAGCTAACATTTCTCTTAGTCACAGTCATTTAGCCAAGGAAGAGATGCTCAATTCCCCCTCCCCAGTCCTGTGGGTTCAAATGAAGATGAACAAGATCTACAGATTGTACAGCAGTATATGAAGAAAAGGCTGAGAAACCAATTCTCAAGAAGGAAAAAACACAACAAAAAAAAACAAAAAAAAAAAAACCTTTGAGGATTTAATACGTAAGTCTTTTGTTTTTTAATGTAAAGTGTCCACTCACCTTTATTGAAGGTGACACCTTGGTTTTTTTATATCTTTCATTATGCTCATAGTCTACACTTCCCTGCTAATCTGTAATCCTAATTTACTAGAGCCAATGATGTATGAATGGCACAGGATGTAACTTCCAATTTAAAAGTGCATCTATCCATTCTTCCATACTAGCAGAAAAGAGCTTATCGACACCCCTGGAAATAATTTCTTAGGTGCATAGGGTCAGCAGGGACACCCTGAAAGAACAAGAACACCTGACACCCTTTGTGCACACCAAGAATGTATTTCTGGGGTGAGTAGGCTGCCCCGGGCAAGAATAACTTTTAGTACAGCTGATGTGAGCAGATCCTGGTAACCGTTTATTTGAACTTTCCTAACAGCAAATGAAGTGCCAACTCTAGCTGCTTACCAAAGGAAGGTGCTGGGTACATTTCTTTGGTGTTCCCCTATTGACTAAACAAGACTAACAAACTGCACTATGCCTATTCCCAACACTGAATCAGAACCAAGTTTTGCACTTGTCTATGGAATGGAGCTGATCACCCATCTGCTCAGGCTATGTGGCCTGTGTCAGTCAGGTCCTACAGAAGGCACCTGTGAAATTCAAGATGAAACAGGACTGCTCTCAGCATCTCACCCCACCTTAACATTGAACCATCCTACTAAAAAAAACTCTGGAAAAGAGAGATGCAGGAACACACACACAACCAAAGTCAGCCTTAGGCACTACGCAAAAGTAGAGAGACTTGGTGTTGGATTTCCCTCCACCTTGATATTTTACATTATTTCCTTTTGGCCTGTCACAACTCTACCAGGATCTGCTTGCCTGTGCAGGAATGCCATCGTACCCCCAAACAGTTACTAAATTCTTACTAACCAAGTCTTTTTTCATACGCATTTTTTTTAATTTTTTGCCTGACATATAACATTGTGTTAGTTTTAGGTATACAACATAATGATTTGATATATGTATATATCACAAATTGATTATTACTACATTGTTTAATTAACATCCATCACTATACATGGCTACATATTTTTCTATTTTTTCCCTTGTGCTGAAAACTTTTAAGAGCTACCCCCTTAGTAACTTTCAAATTATACAGTAGAGTATTATTAACTTTAGTCATCATGCTGTATACTTCATTTCCAGGACTGACTTACCTTATAACTAGAAATTCATACCTTTTGACTATCTTCACTCATTTTGCTTACCTCCCACTACCACCACTTCCATTCTACCTCTGGCAACCAGCAACCTGTTCTCTGTATCTGTGAGTTCATTTTTTTGTTTTAGACTCCACATATAAATGATAGCATACAGTATTTGTCTTTATCTGATTTATTTCACTTAGCATAATGTCCTCAAGGTCCATCCACGTTATCATAAATGGTAAAATTCCATTCTTTTTGTGGCTAAATAAGATGCCTCTATGCCTCTGTGTGTGTGTGTTTTCCTTATCCATTCACCCATCAATGGACAGCTTATGTTGTTTCCATGTTTTGGCTATTGTAAATAATATTGTAAATATTGCAATGAACAAGGGGGTATAAAATCTTGTTGACATAGTAAATTCCCTTTGAATAAATACCCAGAAGTAGAAGTGCTGCATCATATGTAGTTCTATTTTAATCTTTTGAGGAACCTCCATAAGGTCTTCCATTGTAGTTGTACCATTTTACATTCCTACCAGCAGGGCACGAGGGTTCCCTTTTCTCCACATCCTTGCCAAATCTTGTTATTTCTTGTCTTTTTGATAATAGCTACTCTAACAGGTATGAGGTGATATCTCATTGTGATTTTGGTTTGCATTTCCCTGATGACTGATGACGTTAAACATCTTTTCATGTGCTTGGTAGCCATTTATATGTCTTCTTTGGGAACATGTCTATTTAGGTTCTTTGCCCATTATTTAATCGGACTGTTTTTTACTACTTAATTGTATGAGTTCTTTACATATTTTGAATATTAACCCTTTATCAGATATCTAATTTGAAAATACTTTCTCTCATTTGTTAGGTTGCCCTTTTAATGCTGTACAAAAGCATTTTGGTTTGATGTGGTCCCACTTGTTTATTTTTGCCTTTGTTGCCTCTGCTACTGGTACCAGATCCAAAAAAATCATCACCAAGACTGATTTCAAGGAGCTTACTGCCTATATTTTCTTCTAGGAATTTTATGGTCCCAGGTCTTACCTCCAAGCCCTTTAATCCACTCATTCTTTTGCATGTGGCTACCCAGTTTTCCCACCACCACTTACTGAAGAAACTGTCCTTTCCCCATTTTATATTCTTGGCTGCTTTGCCATAAGTTAATTGCCCATACACCCATAGGTTTATTTCTGGACTCTCAATTCAATGCATAGGTCTCTGCATCAACCTATGTCTCTACTTTTATGCCAATACCATAATGTTTTGACAACTAGAGCTTTGTGATATAGTTTGAAATCATGAAGCGTGATGCCTCTAGTTTTGTTCTTGTTACTCAAGATTGCTTTAGCTATTTTGGTCTTTGTGTGGTTCCATATAAATTTTAGGACTGTACACGTTCTATTCTGTGAAACATGCCATTGGCATTTTGATAGGTATTACATTGAATCTGTAGATAGCTCTGGGTAGTATGGACATTTTAACAAAATTAACTCTTCCAATCCATGAGTATGGAACTTCTTTCTATTTATTTGTATAATCTTACATTTCTTTCATCAACGTCTTGTAGTTTGCAGAGTATAAGTCTTTTTGTCCTTGGTTAAATTGATTCCTAACTATTTTATTCTCTTTGATGCAGCTATAAACAGGATTATTGTCTTAATTTCTTTTTGATAGTCTTTACTATGTATAAAAATGCAACTGATTTTTGTATATTGATTTTGTATGCTGCAATCTTACAGAATTCACTTATCAGTTCTGTAGTTTTTTGGTGGAGTCTTTAGGGTTTTCCATATATAAGAACATTTCATTTGCAAATAGAGACAATTTTACTTCTTCTGTTCCAATCTGAATGCCCTTTCTTTTTCTTGCCTAATTGTTCTGACTAGAACTTCTAGTACTATGTAAATAAAAGAGACAAGAGTGGGCATCTTTGTCCTGTTCCTGATCTTGGAGGAAAAGCTTTAGCTTCTCACCACTGGATCTGATGTTAGCTGTGAGTCTGTCTTATGTGGCTTTATCCATGATGAGGTCCATTCCCTCCCTATTCAATGGATGCTGAATTGTTAAAATAGTCTTGAGATGCCTTAGATGATCAAAGAGCAAGAATGTGGCCAGGTTTTCCTATATGGATTTTCTTGCATTATTATTGCTCCATACCCAAAATCCTTTATACAAAATCTGCTGTGTGCACAACACTGATCGCCATAGAACTTTTCCTCCTCAAATTTCTGTGATGGCTTGCTTAATTTTTACAGCCTTCTAGGGAGAAAGCAGGGGATTGCTTCTTTACCGAAAGCTACACACAATGTCCAAAACACACAATGTAAAAGCACTGCACCAGCCTCAAGCACCATGGCCGGCAGGCTGAAGGAGAGTACTAAACATTGCTGAATGGATGTATGAAAGAAGGGTGAACACATGCCTGCATACATATATGCATCTTCATCTTGTCTCTTAATGTTCTCCAAGTAGAAGAAAGGAAAGACCAAAGTCTGGATGAGTGCAGAGTATTCCTTTAGGTCAGCAAACTTAAGCCCTGTGGATCAAATCTGGCCCACTGCCTGTTTTTGTAAATAAAGTTTCAATGGAACACCACCATGCTCATTAATGTATTGTCTGTCTGTGGTTGCTTTCATGCCACAACAGTAGAGTTGAATCATTATGTCAAAGATCATATGATCCACAAAACCAAAAATATTGCCTATATGGCTCCTCACAGAATATGTCTGCCTACCCCCACTTTAAAAAACAAAGGTTTGTCCTCTAAAGGAAAGAGGTACATAGAAGTTGCTAAAAGAAAATGCCAAGCTGGCAGCAAGAAGCTATGCCTCGTAGAAACACAGTTAAGAAAAACAACAACACAGTCATCCCTGGAAAGAAAGGGGCCTTTACTCAAACTGTTTTCATCTGGTATAAACTAAAAAGAATTATTAACTAGAGTCTATGTACCTGTAATTTTCAATATGTCAGGTGACATATTTCTGTGAGATAAACTTTCTCTTGGAAACTAAAACTGAACTTATTAAAATCAGTAAGTCGAATATATAGACTAAATTTTGTTTTTGTAGTAAACTGTGTCTAAGTTTAGATTTACTGTAATCAAAAGGATTAGATGAGTAGGAAGTTCTCAAGCTATTGTCATTAAACAGAGGTTCTTTAAAAACAAAAACACCTTTATTTTGGCTTTCAAATATTTATATATAGTCCTAGTATATTACAGACAATCTGCTAACTTTTATAAATATATATGTGTTGATTAGTTGAAAACCTGAAGGTTGGTCTTAATTTTATCTTTTTTTTTTGACACAATTCCCTTCTACTTCTATTAATAACTTCTGACCTAAACGCTATATCTATCATTATCCAAATTCCAAGCATTCCAAGCAGAACAGACAGTGCCTATTTTTGATAAAAATGTTGAAAGTTCAAATTTCGAAATTTCTCTCTTAAATAAGCTTGATTTCTCCATTTTCCAGATGTAACTCTGTCACAGGCATTTGGACCAGGGATAACTCCCCATTTCTGAATCCTAAACAAAGACTTTCCTGTTGCAGCATCAAGCCAAGCTGGTTTGGCAACAGTTTTTATATTTATTGTGAAATCTGTTATAAAGCCCAGTTAGCCCTATACCTCACTTGTGAAGGGAATACTGTCATATATCATAAACAAGTAATTTAAGTTACTAAAACTATAATTAGATATGAAGTCAGCAGTCTTCAGAGAAGATTACAAAGTTACTTTTGGCCATTGTATTGACATTGACAATTAAAACCCAATTTCACCACAGAACCAATCAAAAACTGCAAAGAGCTAAAGTAGCAGAAATAAATGCTCTTTGATCAAGGTGTAACAGAAAGCAATATCTAAATGCCTATGCCAAGTGACTTTATTAAATAGTGCAAAAAAACTTCAGGCTACTATAACAAGCAATGGAAGGCACCAGCAGCAACATCTAAAGAAAGTGTTTTACTCAAATTAGGCACTGTAACAAAAATCAATGACTTTGGTGAAAATCAACAAAGCCTAACATTACACTAAAATCCATTTCTATGCTTCATTATTTTCATTTGTGCTGGATGCTTCAGGACTGCACCACAGTATAAATTTAAAAATCAGTGTGATAGTAGGGGAACTGGTACCAACTGGCTTCATTTTCAAAGAAGTGGTGAGCTTAGCTAGCTGACTATACCTTCATACAAGTGATCGCCTTCAAATTTCTTCCTAGGCATCTGAAAGCACTTTTGTGTTTCTCTTAGTTAAAATACAGTAGAGTAGTTAAAGGCAGTAAATGCAGAAGTTCAGCCCTGCTGTAAGACTGCCACAGTCTACATCCCACATCTGATACTGTCAACACAACTTGGACCAGCTGGTTGGCCTCTTTCTGCTCCAGTTTCATCTAAAGAGAGAGAAAAAAGAGTACCTATCCCAAGAGTTTTTGAGAAGAATGAATGAGTCATCTATGAAAAGGGCTTAGAACAGTGCCTGGCTCATAGTAAGTGCTCAATAAATACTAGCTAATACTATGAAGATGAATAATGGACTGACTAAACAGGTTTCAAGCAAAGAGAAAAGAGACTGGAGGCAATCACTAGATCCCTTTGAAAAGGACAGGTTTTTTACATGTAGTCTGTACTCTATTGGACCATTTCATGATATAAACAAGACTTTTGATGCCTCACTTGCAATATACAGTCACTTGAGGAGGTCAAAATAAGCTGAGTTGTATGGCACTTTCTGAATCAAAATCTGGGATAGAGCCTAAAAATGTTTTGTTTTAACTTCCCAGCTCATTCTAGGGTGCAGGCCAAGTTTGGAACCCACTGAGGCTGACAGTGCTAAAAGCTCAAATTGTCCTTTAAAACTTCATTCACATACCTTAGATCTGCACAGTAACCCACACAAATATGTAATCATTTCCTGCCACATTTGTGGCCAAGTCTGATTTATTAAAAAAAAAAAAAAAAAGTAGAAGTGGGGGTTTAATTTAAGAACAGTGTTTCCTCATAGTTAAATACTCTGTTCTGTTCAAGTTCAAAGTCTTCTAATTATAACTACTCAGGAGAACACTCTGGTTATGTTAATGTCATTAAGTATAATAATAACACCTTATATTTGTCCAGACCTTTCTACAGTTTTCTATCATTTTACTTCTTCAAAACTTCTACTACACTCTAAAGTATGTAGAGGAGTTAATGATTCTCTCTTACAGATGAGGTATAAAAGGGTTAACTGGGACCAGTGAAGCCACAAGGACACACATTCTCTAACCCACAGAACTGCTTCTCTTCTGTTGTTTGCTTGTTTACCCCATGTGATACCAAAAAATACTTTCTAAATGCAAGAAAACTCAACAGAAAGAGAAAAAAAAAGCCTAAGTGCTACAAGTTTCTGCTATGAACTATCAAGAAATATTTTTTTCCTTCAAAATGTAATCATGTATCAAAATAAAAAAAAACTCTGGCTTTTTCCTATTTATAATAAATGAGACTGGAAAACAGTAATGAATGAGGAATTAGCGACTAAACTGGCAGAACCAAACAAACTATAGCCTGAAGGGATCTGCCCAAACAACACAGAACTAGAACAGGCAGACTGGCATCATTAGCAGGATGTTTTCAAGAATCAAAATCACTTTAGCCACTTTACTTTACAGTAGTCTAGACCTCTCTCAACTCTTTATATAACATACTAAGGATAAATGGAATTAATTTTGAGAAGCAATAACACGAAGGCATTTATAACTATGGGAAAGATCAACAGTATTTCCTTTCATTGTTCATTTTTAGGCTGCATAACACTGAAGTTCTAATGGCTAATTATTTTTAAAATGCATTTACATAAAATGAAATGTTTTGTAATTATTTTTGAAATATAAATTGTTATTCATTTCCATTTAATTCTGCTAAATTATTAATACAACTCATTTTTTGCACTTTATGTTCTTACTAAAATACCAAATATTAAAGACTGTATTCTTAACTATAGCTCAATGTTAATCATAGAGGTTAAAAATGCCAGGAATTGAAAAACAAAAGGCACACTGCAGGACCCGTCCTGGAATCTTATTCACAGGTATGGTATTAAAAATAAAGAAAATCAATATAATAGGTCACCATAAAAACATTATAATAAAAAAGTTCGCTTTCAGTCAATGCAACTTACTGTAAAAAGCCAAATCTGTCCGTAACTTTGTAAACAAGGTAATCCGCATCCTCCCAAGGTTCAATCTCTGCACCTTCTCGTCCCTGTAATGGAGATAAAGAAGGGTATTATTGGGAATTGATAAAACTGAATATGCAAAACAGACCGCAAAACAGACCACAGAACAGTATTTTTTATGAATTAATAATGAGTTAGAAATGAGGCATTATCACCCTAAATTAACTTTAAAAAAACCAAACTACTTTTGGCAATAGAATCCGTATTTCCCAATTACAAGCTTCAGAAGATCCTGTATGACAGAACAATGACATGCAGTGGAGTCCTGATCAGACTTGGGTTCGTGTGAGAAACCAACTGGGTAAGACAGAGCAAGAAAGGTAAGAAAGTGACTCAAGAAAAAAACTGCCAAACTTCAACATGTTTGACTAAACATGTCTTAGAAAAGAACTACTCCTTGCCTTTTCCTCCAAACTCCTCAGTACAGTAAGCTATTCACCTTTCTGTCTCCTTCTTTACTTCACAGCTACTGTGACACTATTCTTGCCAGGGTCAAAAATGAGCTGTCATTGTCCAATCCAGTGGACACTGTTCAGTTCTTACCTAGTAGATTCTTTTCAGTGCATTTGTCAAGTGTTGCTCACTCCCCATTCCTCAACCTCTCTCCCATAGCCTCTCTTGCTTCTCCTCATACCATCCAACTCTTCTAATGGGTCTTTATAGGTCCCTCTTAACTACCAGTGCTCTGCCCTCAACCCACTACTCTTCTCTCTATACTGCTGAGGCCGTTAACTAGTTCTAATTAGAGGAGGAACCTCAGATGTCTACAGCAATCCATCAAGTTTTAAACTCAATGCCTACCTGTCTTGTGGACCCCTCTATCTACATATATTTGATCAATGACTGCATGAGGGCTAGCCTAGTCACTAAGTGTTGACTGCATGGAAAAAAAACACATGCAAGCATAATTGAAATGACAGTTCTATTGGTTTTATATTAGTTAAGCAGTTAAATAAGTTAATTAGGTTTTTCACAGACTACCCTAAAACCTATTCACAATAATGGGAAATTGTGATGCTCCAAATAATCAGTTTAAAAACAAACTCTAGGAAGGTAACTATTAAGTGAAGCACTGCCTGCCTGCATGCCTCCTTGGGAGCAGGGTACTGTCCAGATGGCTTTCTATAATTTCATGCTCCTGTTATTCTCTCAAATAATCAAAAATAACAGATATGAAATTACATGCAACTGATACAAATATAAAACATGACATTTATAAATCACCACCTACAACCCATTGCAGACCTCAGGAGGTAAAGTAATAATGAGGAGACATGTAAATTGTCAACAACTGTGATATTCTAGGGCATCAAAAACCAGATTCCATAACTAACATAGAGATAAAATACTAAGGGAGACTATACATAATGCATAAGTTCAAATTTTCAGATCTATGTTAAAATTTTAATAGCATATATAAATTATAAATAAAATGGGTCTTTAATTCTATATACTGACATATTCAAATATTTACTGAATACCTAGCATGAGTCAGGAACTATTCCAGGTATTTTGGATACAAGAGTAAATCAGACAAAAGAAATCCTTACCCTCACAATTTAGATTCCAGGAGAGTAGACAAAAAAAACCAAAATAAGTATAATACAAAGTATGCTGATAGAGTAAGTATTATAGTGCAAAATAAAGAGTACAGGGATCCAGAGTGCTGGGGAAGGGGGGTCAGAGAAGATGTCACTAAGAGGGCAGCATCTGGGTAAAGATCTAAGAAAGGTGAGGCAATGAGGCATGAGAATATCCAGAATACAAGGGTTCTAGTCAGAAGAAATAGCCAGTGCAAAGGCCCAGAGACAGGAGCAAGCCTGGTGTGGTGGAAGAACCACAAGAGACCAGAGTGGCTGGAGCAGAGGGAAAGAGGTAGAGAAAATCTGGAGATGAGTCAGAGAAAAAAGATGACTTCCATTGTCACATGAAATAAACAAACTGCTTCTATAATTTAAGCTCTTAAAAAATCCATTTCTATTTATATGTTTTTTCTAATAAAACTTACTCAAAGAGTAAGTATAAATACTTACTCTGTCATATTTAGCAACTATTTCAGCTCGCTCCTGGGCAAGTTTGAGTGCTACATCCTGGTCCGAATCTGTGGAGAGATCAAATTTAGATGAACCATTATTTAAAGAACCATAAAGTTAATTAATTATAAAACTAAGAGAAAACAAAAATAAAACAATAAATTGGTACTGCCTAAAGAGACAAACTAGCAAAATCAAACTTAAAAGGCCAAGTTACATATCTGTAACTACAACTTTGAGATATCAATGTATCTATCATTTCAATAGTATATATGATATTAAAAAAAAAGATTTGTTAACATGTCATTAACTTAGGGGAGATGATAAATCTTCCCTCAAGAATCAATTTTGGATCTAATTTCAGAGAAGTAAGTATTAAAGTAGAAACAAACTGAAAGCTCTAAGTTTTCAGATGAAACCCCTCTGGGTATGTGAGGAGAAGAACATTCAAGAAGGCTTTTATAAATTGAGGTAATTTGTCCACAAAACAAACCAATGTAAGATATACTTAAGGAGTTAAAAAAATTATTTCCCCTACATGATGAAAATAATTACTTCATTTAGCCTCTGAGGTCCTCCTCATCAATTGTCTCAACTACTATGATAATCTCCAATTTTATTGCACACACATATATCCTTCTGTCTTACTACCACCAGGTATCTTTGAGAAACACAAATCTGAGAACAGCAGCAGCAGACATCGTTAACATGAAATAGTATGCATATGATTACACATCCCAAGTACTGTAAAGAAAAACAAAAGACCAATAACAGACTACATTAAAAGCACCTCTTATCAAGAAGAAAAAGACAAACATTCCACTGGAAATTTGGGCAAAGGCCATGAGCAAGAAATTCCCAAGAGTAACAACTGCAGCCGCAAGCCTATCGGTATCCTAACTTCCAGGCAGATAGTAAGATATCACCAGGCAGCAGATACCGTGAAAAGCACTTTACATGCCTTATCACATTTATTTCTCACAATGACACCCTAAAATAGATATCATATGAATTCTATCACACAGACGAAAAAACGAGGCCTAGAGATTTCAGCCAACTTGTCTAAGGTCAAAAAGCAAGTAAAGAGCAAAACTGGGATTCAAATTCATAGAGTCTTGACTCCACAGCCCATAATTTTAAGGATTACTTTATAAAAATGATTACTAAAGACCCAAGAAAAGACTTCCGGGGAAAGATGACAGGTGGAACATATATTTTATATCCATTCTTCTTGAAACTCACTAATACAGGGATTCTTTCAATCCCCTTCCTCAAAGGCCCAGCAAATGGTAGCTCCTGAGGAGAGGGAGGGGTGGGGTTAAACAGAAAGCTGAGGAAAGGAGTTAATCCCCTGAAGGAATAGAAGGGACTTGCACGTGTGTAGAAGAGGCTGGGTGTAGGGAAGGTAACCACATCTTCGCCCTCCACCCTCCACAGCAGGAGACCATGAAGGGGCAATACAGGCCTGCCATCTAGCACTAGAGACGAAAACAAAAACTGAATCAGCCTGGGGAATGGAAGGTGGTTACTTCTGTGGGGTGGGCTGTGAGGCGGGAGGAGTATGGCAGTCAGCTATTTTTCAAAATAAGTTGCACAAGACTGCTGACTCTTGAAACCAAGTATAGCTCTGATAAAAATAAAATCTAAATTTAAAATTTAAAAATAAAATCTAAACTGCATTGATGTTACTCAATGTTGACAACAGCGTGGGTAGCTTACTCTAAGGTGAGAGTTAACCAGTATATAAAAATCTTTGTGAAAAGCAATTTGGTAATATGTCTGCAGAATCTCAAAAACAGGCATATCTCAACAATTCCACCTCTAGGGATTTAGGCCAATGAGATCATCAATATAACAGTAAAAATTGGGAAAAATAGGAATTTGTAAATTTTTAAAAAGTTTATCTGGGGAAAAAATGTTTATGTCACTGCTTTTCTCAGACTACAAAATATCAATATACTATCCTTTGGGGCAAAAGTGAATAAATAATATAGTGGTTCAATAAAATAACAAAAATGCAGACTCATTTAGATTTTCATAGTGAACTAATACAGTCAGGAGTCTGGGATAATCAATTCAATTATATATTTATTACCCTACTCTAGACTTATGGACCGAGTCCTTTATCCTCTTCTTTTTTTTTTTTTTTTAAGATTTTTAAAAATTTATTTATTCATTAAAAACAAAGAGAGAGAGAGAGGCAGAGACACAAGCAGAGGGAGAAGCAAGCTCCATGCAGGGAGCCTAATATGGGACTTGATCCTGGGACCCCAGGATCACTCCCTGAGCCAAAGGCAGATGCTTAACCACTGAGCCACCCAGGCATCCCCCTTTTCCCTCTCTGTTGCCCAGCTTCACAACATAAACTCCACTTTTACAAAGGGGTAGCAAAAGCAAATTAATAGAAATTAAACTTGAACTAGGAAAGCTGACTATGTACTAAATTCCATTTCCATTATCAGAACAACTAAGTGTGAATATCTACGGTGATCAGACCAAATTCAATGCATGAGTACATTCTTTGAATGTATTCTATACCAGACCTTCATTGCTGCTATCAGTCCTAGGAGCCTCCACCCTATTTCCTACTTAACAATGAAAAAATGTGAAAGTATAAAGGCAAGAACTGGAAACAGTGTGGAATTGAGAAGATGCAACGTATCCCAAGAAAGCACCATTGTGGTGAACTATAAGAAAGCTTTCTACAGATCCTCTCCAGTCTAGAGATTTCCAGAAAGGAAAACCTAACTACATAAAAGAAGTTGTACTGTAACTGGATGAAACTGTATCTTAATTTTATGAGAGAAAGATCATGTACTTTAACATGATTAGAGTAGCTGACATGGCTCTAAATCAAACAAAGTAAGTTCTGGATCTCTACATTCCTTTAGAAATTTCTTATTGCTACAATTCCCCGTGGAGAAAATTCTGTAATGTTGACAAATGGGTTCTTTAAAAAAAAGCACTAATTTTATAAAATACAGCCAAACGTGCTTCCTTGAAGAGACTAAATGTAAATGCCAATTCTTCCCAACATGGAGTGTAGAGACATGACTTAGTAATCTACATTGTGAGGCAACCATCTTTGGAGTAAGAAGTAATATCCCTATGCGGAATTCACTCTAGTTATATAATATTTCATACTGTCTGGTCTATGGTTGGGAAGTTTATTAAGAATTACACTAGAATCCTCCCTTTGGCTTCATTCTGAGTGCTTATTTAGAAATTCCACTGCAAGAACAGAGAGTCTGCCCTAAAACACTGACCACAAAGGGGTATTTAACAGCTGTCTAGTGTCTGTGCACAAGTGTGCACTAAGTTCCAGGCACCTATTAAACAATGACAGTTGTGTTACTCAGTACTTACATCACAAGTCATTATTAAATTTTAAAAATCTCTATTATATTACTCAAGCCAAATTAAATCAAATTATTTTTACTGACTTCACATCTAATACAACAACATTCCAAAGGAAAAGAGGCATATTTTAAGCAGTAAAAATCAAAAGACATTGTATTAAATATTCCAAGTATACAGGAAAACATATCTGAGCACAAATAAATGGAAGGTAACAACAGCCATCGCATCTTATGAAGCGTTTTAAAAACTGACAAGTATAACATTTTAAAAAGGCCTCTAATCCCCTTTAAACACAAGAACTGGGCAGCCCGGGTGGCTCAGCGGTTTAGCGCCACCTTCAGCCCGGGGAGTGATCCTGGAGGCCTGGGATCGAGTCCCACGTCGGGCTCCCTGCATGGAGCCTGCTTCTCCCTCTGCCTGTATCTCTGCCTCTCTCTCTCTCTCTCTCTCTCTCTCACATGAATAAATAAAATACTTTTAAAAAATTAAACACAAGAACTTTTAGGAATCAAGCATCCTCCTGAATGACATTTTTTTTTAAAGCAGGCACTGTAGTTTAGTATCACTCAATCCCAAATTGTAATGAGCAAGTCAAAGTTATTAAATTTCAAATTCAATCCATTAAATCAAAATTGACAACAGACATTTTTCCTAGTGTACATTCTGACAGCTAATTATTATATATAAATCTACTATTCCAATGTAAGAAGTACTTTACCCTTTGTTAGACAGTTAGTCCGGCCTTGGGAATTAACGGCAGCTTCAGTCCTCATAGAGCAAACTTATCTACTCCAAGATTTCATTCTTATTTTACAGTTCTCAAGCACACCAGGGGTGTTAGATGGTGCCTCAAACATTCTTGGAACAAACTGAAACTCAAAAGTGGAAGGCAGCTCTACTTTAAACTATTTGTGAAACAAGCATAAGAAAGAAAACGTTTCTAGGGGAGAAGAAAAGACCTTTCTGTGGTTACACGGTCTACAGATAGTCCAACAAAGATGATGTTTGTTGAGGGTAAAAACATGTCTTTCAGTCCCAAGTATGAACCACACCAGCCTACACCCAGCATTCCATCTGACAACAAACAGGGCCTTGAAACAAGCAGCTTTACAACACGCCTTCGTCTTGTACTGCAAAATTAGCCACACGCTTACTACTTTTAATGAAATCTGTCATGAAGCAACAAAGAAAAATTTTATAGAAAACACCAAACTAAAGCTAAGTAGGAACATTCTCCTCAAATATGTTGTATATCTTAACATAATTTTTAATATGAATACTTCAGCTTCTGTTTCAGACACTAAGTGAATACATGTTAAATTCTGGAAGGATTTAGAAAGTTTTAACACATCACACATATACACATCAAACAAATGTTTTGTGAAACGCTTCGTGAAACAGTGCGTGCAACTACTGTAGTGTGGTACTGTGAAATTTTCTATTCTATTCTATTTATTCTTTCTCAGTTCCCTTCAGTGATCTTTATTTCAAATGGACAAGGGCCTACAATTTGGAAACCACTTTGTAATTATAACAGCCATGTTAGAGGCATGCTTGTGAACACTGATTACACTTAACTGGACACTAATGCATTGTTTACACTCAGCTTAAGACACTTGTAATATTTGATATAAGCAAAAGATCTCAGAAGCTTAGAGAGAGGGGAAACTTTCAAGTCATATACTGAGGAATGAGAATCAGACTAGTACCAAACTTCTTAGCAGCTAAAAGATAATAAAACTCTATTTCCAAAGTTCTGAGAAAAAGAAATCATCGCCAACTTAGACTTCTATACCAAGCCAAACTATCAATGACACATGAAGAAAAACATAAAAACATTTCTAGACACTATGAGTTGTGCTAAACTCAAGAAGGACCCTCCCACACACACCCAGAAGATGTCCACATCCTAATCTCTGGAACCTGTGAATGTATATGGCAAAAGGGATTTGCAGACACAGTTAAGTAAGGCTCTTGAGATGGGGAGATTAACCTGGATCATGTAGATGGGGCCAACGTAATCCTAAAGCACCCTATAAAAGTAAGACAAGTGTGATGATGGAAGTAAGAGACCGGAGTGCTGTGAGGAAGGAAGGGGTCACAGCCAAAGAAAGCAGGTGGTCTCCAGAACTTAGAACAGGCTAGGAAACAGATTTTTCCCCTGTTGACTCCAGAAGGAATCAGCCAGGCTGACACCTGTGACTTTGGTCCAGTGAAACGGATTTCAGACTGTGGTTTCCAGAACTGTTAACAGAATAAATCTTTGTTGTTCTAAGCCATCAGGTTTGTGGTCATTTGTAAGAGCAGGGATAGGAAACCAATACAATGATTCAAAGTTCACTACCTATGAAATGTTTCTTCTTTAAAAAATCTGAGAATAAAAAAAAAAAAAATCTGAGAATACACTACAGAAAAACAAGACAACAGAAAGAACTGACAGCGACTCTCTCCTTTTCCAAACTTCAGTCACACACTCCTAACCCTCTTCCTGACGAGGCCTCAGCCTGTCTCTGCCCTGGCTCGCCTTGTTCCCCACATTCTGACAGCTGGTCACCCTGGCATACCTTTACCCAGAACCCTCTTCAGTCAGTGTAGCAAGGACCTCCATAACCTTGATGTCACTCTACCTACTGAATCTTTTACTCTGTCTGTTGGCTATGAACCCCATTTGTCCTTATTGCATTTGGAGGGGAGCCTGATCTCCCTTTCCTATTGTCGACAGTCCCCACACTAACTGCAATCATCCTGAACAGAGTCTTCTTTACTTTCTAACGAGTGCCAGAATATTTTTTTTTTAAACAGAATCAAAAAGAGGGGCAGACACAGGATCCATGAAATCTTAGGACACTAAAATTAGACATTTCCAGATGCCAACTATGTAGTTGCCAAGAGAGTAGCCAGCCTACATTAGAATAGGGAAACTAGGTGTCTTCAGGAAGAGAGTGAATATTATTAGTGATACAGTAAAAGCGTATACATAAAAGACTCCAAAAAGAGGGTGAAAGGACTGATAGAAATCTCAGAACAGGCAACACAGAAAGTGATAAAAGTCACAGTACAAACGTACATTTAGGGCATTTGTACATTTGAACTGGGTGGCATACAGGAGAAATGAATTCATGTGACCTCGACACTTTCAACAGCAGGATTTTACTTCCTTCCTACACACATCATAATATTTGAGACTGAGGTAAATGATACCGACATTATTTTATGATATCGATATTATTCTATGTAAGGACTTTATTGGCTTTTACTGATCACAATCAACTATAGACAAAGTGTCCAAAACTGAACTCTGATGTGCACACATAGACCTGACTCCAAACTTAAGCCTCTTTCCTAAAAGCAGCTACCTGACGTACAAAAAACATTCTCCGCACGATACAGGAACCTCCATGTACGCATGTGCACACACACAGTAGTCAACTTCCCTTTTCTAGCCCAAAACTAGAAGCGTTCTATAAATAATGCCACACCTTACTCTTTTTCATTTAACAGTACCTCCTGGAGATTGTGCATATCGACACCTGTAGATCTACCCAGTGATGTGCCAATAAAGGCTCAGTGGCTGCCTCTTGGAGGGAAGGAGCAGGAGCTCCATGACCTGGTCTGCAGCATCCCCACCTTCCTATGGCCTCCACTGCCCCTGTAGTGCCTAATGACCAAGAACAGCGCTGTCACAGGACGCAGAGTTCACCTGGCTCCAGTACTTCAACAAATCTACCTCCGCCTTTTCCACAGCTGTCAAGCCTCTCAATGGGTCCATGTAATTAATTCAGCCAGTCTTCTAGAAGGGATGGGAACCAGGACCAAATAAGAGTCTGTTTTTAATGGGATTTAAAGATGAAACATAGTGAGGTAAAGAGCTTCCCAGGCATTGGTGACCAAAGGCAGCAGAAAAACGGGAAGCAGAAACTACCAGGAAGCTGAGAAAAAGCAGCTGTTGCAGAGAGGAAAACAGTACCTGGCGTGCAGAGCACAATCTCCAACACAGAGACATTTCAGTCTAAAAAAAGAGACAGAAGGACCTCTCCCTGAAGCTGCTTCATGCTTCAGCTCCCAGTGGCTTTCACTTCCTGCTCAATTCAGATAATGCTGTTTTCTTGAAATAATTTGAGTAAGTTACTGTCCTCTGTGATCTGAGTTCCTTCATTCCAGAGCATCTTTCAACCAAAAGAGGCCCTCAGCACCAAGGGTACCTATGCAATGGTTTCAGTTATTTGTGATCACTTTCTTTCTTTTTTTTTTTTTAAGATTTTATTTATTTATTCATGACAGAGAGGGGGGGGGGGGGGGAGAGAGAGAGAGAGAGAGAGAGAGAGAGAGAGAGAGGCAGAGAAACAGGCAGAGGGAGGAGCAGGCTCCATGCAGAGAGCTCAACGTGGGACTCAATCCCGGGTCTCTAGGATCACACCACAGGCTGAAGGCGGCACTAAACCACTGGGCCACTGGGGCTGCCCTGAACACTTTCTTAGCATGCCATGGACTAAGACATATCAAAAATAAGGATTCCTTTAATGGTAAAGTCTTAATAGGCACCACTGCTAAAAACTTCAGCATTTATTTTGTCAAGCTCTAGATCCAAGGCTGGAAGGAAAGCTCAAAGGAGGAGTAAGCAGTGTTAAGCAGGTAACTAAAATGTAACTAAAAACAAACAAATAAAGGAAGGTGTACCAGTCCCAAGAGAACTTGGAATATCACTTATTGTAACTGGTCATTCTGTGTGAGATGACATCAAATGGGGGCACCTACAAGTTCCACATACCCGCCCTCCCCCTGGAGAAAGCTTATTCTAAAACAACATGCCAGGATACTCTGGGAGCCAAAGCCAAAAGCACCACCTGCCGGTCCTTGTGAGACGAACTAACCCAGTGTCTCCTCATGTTCATTCTACTTCCTCCACTAGGAGGTCATCTATAATCCAAACATTCCTTTGCACTCCAGCCCAGTCCCACTTCAATCTCTCATAACTCACTTAATTCCACATTAATGTCTTATAAATAACTGTACAACCCCAAAAACCTACTTCTCTCTTTCTTCCTCCCTCCACTAGAGTTAATCATCTTAGAAGTCATTGGCTTCCTTCTCTCCATCTTGTGTTCACTGGGAATAAGACAACATTCAGATCATACCTGCAATTATAAAACTATTATAAATAATCATGATCAAGGAAGGGACAGCCAAAAGTTAGAAGTTCAATATATGAAAGAACCAATGCCATAACCCAAAATCCTCAGAAATGTCCAGATCTGGTCTCAAAACAGCCGCACAAGTATCCATACAATAGCTTCATATTTCTTTGGCTTAATATGCATTGTCTGATACCATAAAAACATTCAAAATAATAACTTTAAATGCTCTTCAATTTTAGATTTTAATTATCAGTATAAATATGATTTGTATCTTTCTACTCAAAGTATTTCTATTATGTCACTATCAGCATGGTATTAATATTTTCTTTCTACTATATGCTTTCAATGAGTAGTTTTAAATTTTTTCAATAAATTTGCAGAACACATTCCTTCAAATTCTTATACAGAAGCCAAATTGCCCAGCAAGGCAGGAAGGTGAGGCTGAGGAGAGAGGGAGCAAAGTTGTCCTGGTTTGATCTCTTTCCCTTTTTCCTTCACAGAGACCCAGGGGACCTGTACAGAACTACAGTGCTATACAGGCCAAAGCAAGCTGTAACCACCAGCCTTTTTTTATGTGTGCCTTTGTAAAGCTACTGCTTTTATGCAGCTTTGTAAAGCTACTGCTTTTATGAGTAACCTTTGTAAAGCTATTGCTCAAGTGATTCTCTTCCAATTGGTTTCCCAACTGCCATCTCAAGCACCCCTTTCACAGTCTCCCCCACAGTTCTCTAGGTTTGGGTCTCCCTTTTGGGTTGACCTGAACCCTAAAATGTTCAGATCAACATTTTATAATTGGTAGGTTGGCTATTTTATTTTGTTTGTAAACATATACTTTTAAGATCTTTCAAAACAGGGCACAGCTCTAATATTTTAAACACAGAGTACCCAGTATCAGCAAGGTATTTAATATTTCCATAACTAAGAAGATACTTAAAAATATAGTATTAACAATAATTTCTGGGCAAGCTTCTATTACTTGCTTCCTAATTTTTAGAAAGATAGGAAGCAAAATAATTTTTAAAGTCCTAAAAACAATTACTGACAAAGATTTACTATAATTGAGAAGATAATGTTTTTCTCAAATTTAATCAAGAATTATAGCCTGCTTCTAGCCCACTGTCATAAGGGAGAACTGCTTCTTTTGTTCTAGTGTGCTTCCAAACTCATACACATAATATTGAATATATTTATTGACATGTCTATTTAATTGTAAGTTCCGTGAACAGAAGACAGTTTATCTTATTCATTGTAGTATCTCTAGTTATCTACCATAGTGCCTAATACATAGTAGACGCTCACCATATAGTTCTTAAAAATATAAAAATAACTTCTCAATATTCACTACTATTGTGAACTATTCAACCAGCTAAACATTTAATATATCAATTTATTTTTAACAATTAGATTTTTCTTTTATTTACTTATGAGAGAGAGAGCAAGCATGAGCCAGGGGAGGTGCTGAAGGGGAGGGAGAGGGAGAGAGAGAGAGAGAGAATCTCTTAAGCAGACTCCACCTTGAGCATAGAGCCTAAAGTGGAGCTTGATCCCATGACCCTGATTATGACCTCAGCCAAAAGAGTCAGACCCTCAAGGGACTCAACCCAGGTGTTCCGACAGATTTTAAGCTATTTTCCAGATATACTTTCACTGCAAAAAGTATACCTTTACTAAAGATTCTCAGCTTTGTTTTTTTATTCTATTTCAAGGTAGCATCCAAAAATTTCATTAAGACTCTAAAATTCAGATATGAGAAGTCACAATCTATTTCTGATTAGCACTTTTGATTACTTACAAGTCCTTCATATCCATCAAGGAAGGAAAGAAGGAAGGAATGAAGGAAGGAACGAAGGAAGGAGATATGGAGAGAGAGAAGAGAGAGAAAGGAGGAGCCTCTTGAAAAATGAAAGAAATCAGAGACTTGTATGGGATGTTTGTGTTCCAGTCCACTCTCCTCACATCTTCCTTACCTAACTCCCCAATCTACTCATAGAACCTTGCAGCCTCACTTTCTTGACAGGAAGGTCCTGTTCACATGGCTAAATGTGCTACCATCACGCTTCAAGTCCATGTGGAGACACTTTAGCTAAAATGACACTCCAGGGCAGCCCCAGTGACTCAGTGGTTTAGCGCCGCCTTCATCCCAGGGCGTGATCCTGGAGTCCCAGGACAGAGTCCCATGTCGGGTTCTCTTCATGGAGCCTGCTTCTCCCTCTGCCTGTGTCTCTGCCCCTCTCTCTCTCTCTCTCTGTCTCTCATGAATAAATAAAATATTTTTTAAAAATTTTTTTAAAAAATAAAAGAACACTCTAGAACTCTCCCAGAACTCTTCCCTCTCATGCGGGCAGAAGGACTTCTGAGGTTGCTAGGTTGAGCTCCTTGCTCTCTTTCTCTCAGCCACCCTGGGTGCATATCCTCTGGTCTACTCTCCATGCATGAAGGCACCTGTCCTGAGGGGAGGCCTGCAGTTGCTCAGCTGTGCTAGTCATCCAGGGGGTAAGTCTCAGTCAAATTAGGCTAATAAGCCCTTTCACTTCAGATCGAATGTCATGTCCTCAGATCAGCCAATGCAGAGGATATTTTGATCTTCATCCACGGGTCTCTTGTGTCTCACTTCTCAAGGAGAAGAAACAGTATCACTACTGGTTCCCTAGAACTCCCCAGATCAGACTAGAAACTCCTACGTTTATGTGTAAAGTGATTCATAAAGAAAAAGGATATGGAGTGATGTAACAATATTTAAATACCATTACTACCGATGAGAAGCATAATTACTAGTTGTTGAATATGAGTGCAACTCCCACATTTGGGGGCAGGGTTGAATGAGAAAATTGCCAACAACAGATACTTAGAACCAAGACAAGTTCATGAGTCATTTTACTCATTTAAATCCGCCTACAGTTGCTGGCAAACTCAGGATTATACCTTAGCTGCTTTTCCAGCAGTGTAATTGTTTCAGAAGATGACACAAGACTCACTGGTAACAACTCCTTGTTTGTGGATACTTTATAACCTGTCTAGTGAGAGTTTCCTATGTGTCAGACACTGTGTTTGAGCATTTACTCACATAATCTCACATATAATCCTCACACAGCCTACTCGGATAGTTGTATGTATACCCCCAGTTTATGCGGAGCCTGAGGTACAGAGAGGTTAAGGCATTCTGGTTCTATGGGAAGTAAGCAGCAGAGCAGGACTTAAAAGTCAAGGCTGTCTGACTTCAAAGCCTTCTTTCTAACCACCAAGCTATACTGCTGAAGTACAAATGGATAATCTTTTTCTATTTCTTCTCATCTCTGCTAGTCCTTACATTTCTTAGAAACAAATCTATCAAAAAAAAAAAGAAAGAAGAAAGAAAGAAAGAAAGAAAGAAAGAAAGAAAGAAAGAAAGAAAGAAAGAAAGAAAGAAAGAAAGAAAGAAAAAGAAAGAAGAAAGAAAGAAAGAAAGAAGAAAGAAAGAAAGAAAGAAAGAAAGAAAGAAAGAAAGAAAGAAAGAAGGAAGGAAGGAAGGAAGGAAGGAAGGAAGGAAGGAAGGAAGGAAGGAAGGAAGGAAGAAAGAAAGAAAGAAAATCTGTGATTCCTATGGATGCTTAACCAGTGCTTTCTGCTTTCTAGTAGTCTTCTCAACTTACCACACTAACTTGTCTACTATTTGTCCAAAATGGACTCCAATAATGTAGAGTCCAAGAACTATTTATATGAAATATTCTTTGTGATCCTAAGCAACTGTACCTCCCATATTACATTTTAAATTGTATGCTTCAGGATAATAATAGGAAATGTTCAAGAAACATGCAGTGCTTGCTTCAGCAACACACATACTATAAAATTGGAATGATACAGAGAGGATTAGTATGGCCCTTGCACAAAGACAACATGCAAATCCATGAAGCAGTCCCAAAAATCATACAAATAAAACCAAAAAACCTGCAAAACTATTTGACAGACAAATCACTATATGGATACTAAAGTTAACTCTGCTAAAACACTTTATGCATTTAGTAGATACTAACTTACATGCCCTCACAATTAATTTCTATGATTATGGAAAGAATTCTGTTGAATCTACTTCACTTAATTGACTTTCACAACTCTTTCAGCTCATTCAGAACTGTAAGAATGTACAGTTATATTCACTACAAGTTCATGTTGAATCCAGCCCAATGGGTACTTACAAGAAATGATGCAACTATACCAGATTCTTGTAGATCACTTGGAAGACAAAGAGGATGGAAGAGAATTCATAGAATGTCCACCCTAGTGGCACATAACTAATTCCACAGATAATTTGGCAAACCCTATTCTCAACCCAATGGTAACTTTTCCACTTCTTAAATCAAAAATAATATGCAAATAACAAACTGTGCCTAAAATGGCATACAATAACAAGAATTCAGTATCACTTAGGACACAGTAGCACAGAGAAAGAACCGCATTAACACATTTTTTAAAAAGTATGAGCCATGCAAGTATGATCTGGTCCCTGAATGGCCCTTAGGTTCAAATTGGAATATAGGCCATCGAGGAGTTTCTGGGTGGCTCAGTCACTGAAGTGTCAGATTCTTAAGCTCAGCTCAGGTCTTGATCTCAGGGTTGTGAGTTCAAGCCTTGCACTGAGCCCTACAATGGGCATAGGGCCTACTTAAAGAAAAAAAGAAAGAAAGAAAAAAGAATATAAGGTCATTGAATGCCAGCAACTTGGGAAATAATAAATATAGGTGTTCATATCACACTAAAGCTGTTATTCATTCAAATAATTTTTTTAAAAGGTGCCCTAAGCTCCAAGCACAGCACCACATAATTCTCATAACATAGGGATCCCTGGGTGGCGCAGCGGTTTAGCGCCTGCCTTTGGCCCAGGGCGCGATCCTGGAGACCCGGGATCGAATCCCACATCGGGCTCCCGGTGCATGGAGCCTGCTTCTGTCTCTGCCTCTCTCTCTCTCTCTCTCTCTCTCTCTCTCTCTCTCTCTCTCTGTGTGTGTGTGTGTGTGACTATCATAAATAAATAAAAAAATTTTTAAAAAATTCTCATAACATAGAGTTGCATTCACCAACACGCCTAACAAATCCCAAGAATATTATATATGCATATCTCACATTTGTATGTGTGTTTAATATAACATGTATTCTTTACATTGTTACTGTGACAGTAATTTTGTGTTAGGGTGTCTTGTATAAGTGAGATTTATTTTACATAACAAACACCGAAAAGTGCTATACACATATGAAAGTCACTGATCAGGAGACCAGATAAAATAAATAACCAACTAAGTCTGGTTCATAATAACACCTAGCATTCATTCTGCACAATCTAAACATCTTATGTATGTTATTTCATGTAATGACCTCACATCCAAACTTTGAGGTAGGTATCATTATTGTTCATTTAACAGATAAGAAAATTGTTGGGTTAATTAACTTGCAAAGATCACACAGCTTTGAAGTTGTAGAAGTGGCACTCAGACAAAGGCAATAAGGCCTCAGAGTGCTCTTAATCACTCCACGTAATCTTTGAATAAATGAAACGGCAAGCATATGAACAAAGGTTGGTCAAGAGAATCTGTCCACAGGGATCCTCAAAGTAGCATTAAATCAGGGCAAGAGGCTGAGGGAGGATGGCTTCCCATCAATAGGAAGCCAAGGAGGTATTTTTCAAGAGAAAATTGGCCAGAAGCTGTAGTGAAAATGAAGGCTGCTCAGAAGGAAGAATGTGCTTATTAATAGCTCACGTTATTGAGCTTTTATTACCCAGCAGGCACTGTGCTAGGTACATACAATATCTCACTGAATACTCAAACAGTCCTATTATCATTTACATTGTACAGATGAGAAAATGAAACTTAAGAAGCCAATGAAACTTAAGAGGCCAACTTGTCCAAAGCTACCTAAGTATCAAAGCCTCAATTCAAGCTCCTACCTGGAAGGCCACAAAGCCTGTATTCTTGCCCTTTATGCTACAAAAGTTAAGAGAAAAAGAGAATATGCCTGCATATCTGCAAATTAATAAGATAGAAGCTACCAAGAAATGTACCAGGAAGTGGGTTAGCTGAGTCAGTGTTAGCTCAAACCTATACATGCTGGTTGTGTTTCCGCAAGTGAATATCCTCCTCCAATAAAAAAAAATCTTCCCAGATCTGAAAATGATGACTTCCCAAAATTACTTATTCCTGTGCACTTTCAGATACTCAAGTGCCCAAAGTTCCCCTCCACGGATAACAGAAAGCTACCATAGAGTTTTATGCACATAAAATGCATTTTCCTAGTTTCTGATTACAAACAAGGAAGCAAAAGTTTCAAAATGTTAAATTGGAGCAGCTCAATATTGATACAATTAATCTCTCTCTCTCTCTCTCTCTCTCTCTCTCTCTCTCTCTTTTAATGCTTTACTAGCTCCCAATCACCAGACCCCAGGCAGGGAGCAGGGAAACATGGGCTCCCTGCCAATGGTTTTTAGTTATCTTTGATTTATACTCTCTATTCAATATAACCTAGTCCTATATTTATTTTTTTAACCCCTTTTGACTATATCTTTTATTTCCCTAAGTACAACACATAGGTTCTTCAGTATAAAGATTCATTAATTCTATATCATATCAAACTTTAAAAAAACATTTCCAACATACCTATTACTGGCAATTTGTTGCATATAAATACTGTACAAAACACTCCAACTCTCATCACTGGCATTTGAAAAATGTTAATGTTTCATCATTTTCAAAGCTCCTGAAGGTCATCACTTGTAACAATTGCTAATTTTCCTTAGGCATGAAACTGAATCATGGACTGTGTATATGAAAGCAGGTCACCTGGCCGTCAAGAGAGCCTAGATGTCTAGCTCGTGCCTATCAAAGTAGCTTTGTTTTTCTCTCATTTCACAAACAGCAAATCCCATGGTGGGAGTAAAATAAAACCAAAGCAAAACACAAAATTTAGCGGCCTCAAAAAGAAAGTAAATAATATTTTGGAAGTATTTCTAATTTGCTACAGCAAGGTTCACAATAGTGCATATAACATCCTATTGGTGGTTAGGGATACACATAAATACCCAAAATTAACAGTGGCTGTCCTGGGGAGATTAAAGCTACATAATAGAAAGGACACGTATTTTTCAATGGATAACCTTTGGTACACCCTGAGTTGTTTACCATGTATATGTACCGCCTTATCAAAATATAAAATTAAAAATGTTAACAACTGTAAAGATAATTAATGTTAGGAGAAAGACCCCTCCCCTCAACAAAAGGTTGAAGATTTCATACTACTCCAGTGTAGCTCCCTCTACTCAAGCAAATGTTCCCTTCTCTACCACACCCTTCTTCTAGCCTGCAGGGACCTGAAACATGAAGGGCACTAGTACAGTGCCACCTCAGCTTTCATGATGGAATGCCTTCATCTTCCAATTTTCCTTACTGTTCTAAAGGAAGGAAAGGAAGAATGTAAATTCAAAGTGATAAAAAACTACACCAAGTGCATAACTAATTCCTTCCCATAACCATAAGAAAACCAATTAGCAATTTCTCCTCTAACAAGCCATTCAGGCAGAGGTGCTGTGACAGTGCAGAAAGAGGAAAATTAAGAATCTATATCTTACCTTCTGGAAATATGAATAGAAAGCCAGGCCCTGCGAAACATGTCTTTACCCAACACAATGATTTGAAACAGTATTTTACTAAAACTGGCAAAAATTAAAGATACAAATGTTTAAGTTTTTAAATTTTAGGCTATTGTGGGCTAGTTCAAACTTTACAAGTAAATATACAAGCCTGGGGGCCTCTGGCTGCCCCAGGTGGTATAGCACGTGACTCTTGACCTCAGGGTCCAATTGAAGTCCCAGGTTAGGCCTTGAGCTTACTTTAAAAAAAAAAAAAAAAAAAAAGCACACAAGCCAAATAACAAAATTTATGGAAAAACCTTCCTCAGCAAATCACACTACAACTTTCCTAACCAATTCACTTATATTCAATGGGATTTTTATTGCTGACAAATCTAGGTTGTTTCTGAAATGGATGTCTCCTAGAACTTTCATTTATAGTGTTCTTGAAATGCCTTTAAAGCCTTTTAGAGGGTATTTTTTTCCCCTTAAACTCTTTTTTTCCATATGACACTGATCTTGTCAAATGCAGTTTTGCCAACAGCAGTTCTTTTCAAGAACATAACTTTAATAAACTTGATGACAAATGGATTACATTACCATCATTGTGAATGGCAAGCTACTTTAACTGACCATTTTTAATACAGGCAATCTAATGAGTTCCTTGGTTTCCAATGAAACCATCAATGCTTTGACAATTTCACAAACTCACTGTGGAACAAGGCTCTTTGCAGGTACCGAGAAACACAGATTATTAAGACATACTATCTGCCTTCAAGATGTTTACAACCTTGTAAATGAATAAAAGAATCATTACCATAAGAGATGCGTTCCCTACAGGACCTTACCAGCAAGGAGAGAAAGGCAAAAGTCACAATCTTTCTTGAAGCATATCACACAATCTGCAGGAGACAACTATGTTACCACACTAATGCAAACTGTTCTTAATTCTTAACACAACTGGAAAAGTGCAGAGCATCTAAAGAATTAATTATTAGGACTGATTATCTAAAGGTAGAACAGAATTTTAATGAGTTCATTTTTGTTTATCTCAACACTATGGATTTTTCTTCTAGGAGATGCCTTCAGTTTGACTTATATCCCTCTAGAAATTTAATGACACATCTAGAAACCAGAAGCTCAAATTGCTTGGCAAGTATACTGGAATGCCAACACAAACCAAAGTTAATTGCCTACTTTCTTCTAAATGCTATAAAGCACCATAAATCTTTTGGAAAGTATGGTTATCTTTATTTACAACATGCTTTAAAACAAAGTGTTTTCCTACTGAATTATGCCTGGAATGTGTGTATATATGTAAACATATGCAAAACAAAGCTTTCCCCAAAATCTATAGAATAGTTTCACAACAGTCTGATGGATTCATTTAACAAATTAAAATGAAACTAATACTGCTATACAAATTAATACAAAATTAGTCCACATACAAGTAATTTCACTCCAGTTCTCATTTTGTTTTTGTTCAATTCAACAGAAATCTTATAACTGCTCTACCATTTATTACTGATGTAAACCTGGGCAAGTTACAACCTGCAATGAAGCACTGGTCTCTTCACCTGTAAAAGAGAAATAAGGATAACAAGAGCACCAACTAACATTAACTAAATGTCTGCTACCTGTCAGATACTACTCTAAGCATATCACATCCTATGCATATATTCTCAAGCACGTGATCAAAAACTCAAACAACCTTATGGTGTAGACACTATAGAGAAAGAATAATATATCACTGCACTCCAGATGAGGAAAGAGACACACATGTTTCCAAAGGTCTCACGGCAGGTGCCAGAGCCCATTTGGCTGGGGATCCAAAAGTCACAGTCTCAATCACTAAGATACAGCTGCTTAAAAACTGTAAAACATCTCCTGCCCAACTTGTAGAATCATTGTGAACATCACATTTAATTTGGCTCATAGAAGTATTTTATAACTTTCAGTGCCATATAAGATAGGATACTTATTAATAAAGTTTTGAGGACAAGATTGATAAAAATTGTGGAGGAATCAAAGCAAAAATCTAAGTTAAAAAAACAGTTAAAGGAGCTGTAAAGAGCCTTCAAATGTATCTAGCTCAACTTCCCACAAATATTAACATCCCCTCGATAACATGCTTAGTAAGTTGTCACAGAATTTCTCCTTTAATGCCTACAGAGATGAAAATTTCCCAAACATACAAGTCAGCCCATTCCATCTTGAAATGTTCAAATTATTATTAGAAATGTCATCCTTTCAGCTCTAAACAAAATTAGACTTTTCCACATGATAAGCCTATAAATACAAATCACTAAGATATTCACACTGTTCAACACAAGACATTTTATTAAAGTCTCCCTTTGAACTGTGACACCCAAATTCAGCATAATATCCCAGAAGAGGCCTGATGTGAGGAAAACAACAGCCTATTACCTTCTTGATCTGCATCTAAATCATTCACTTTTCTTTCCTGGCTGGTAGTCAATTTAATGAGCTTGTATTTAGCATACACTTAATTGAAATCTCTCAGTCCTCTCTCAGGGGCTATCTCAATCACAGTGTAGAACATGACATTTAATCATTTTTTATCTTGTTTTCACCTTGGTCTATTATTCTAGCCTGAAAAGATCTTGGCAAATCTTAATTTCATAACCTTACTTTATCTATCAACACTGTACTCTCTCTCTTCCTTTGCAAACCCAATGATTACAATGGAATTTTTATCCTAGCCACTAAAAAAATGCTAAATAAGTTAAGATCCTAAGACATATTATCAAAGACCTAGACCCTGACAAGAATTAATTCATATATATGATCCATTGATCAAATATAAAATCCTTAAAAGACCTATTACTTCTTGTAGTCTGTGATGGCATCACAAAAGCCTTTTCAAATATGTTTCTAACACCCAAATAAAACCTATCTCTTGGTGGGTTGGGCTCAAGACAGTAAGATCCTAAACTCACTCCTTCCTACGGATACAATAAATACACAATTACTTATGGAACAATTTCCTCTTCTATGAATAAATAAACAAAATCTTTTTTTTTTTTAAAGGAATAATTTCCTCTGAGAAATACCAGAAAAGTAGATGAACAGAGCCTCCACAACAAAGGATAACATTAAAGATAGGAAAGGCAAATACAGCATGAAAGAGAGGGGAGAGAAAGAGGGAATGGAGGTATAGAAGGAAGGAGGGGAGGGAAAGGAAGGGAGAAGAAGGAAAGGGGGGAGGAAGGAAGGGAGGAAGAAAGAGGCAAGCAAAACAAATAAAAAACACACCCTGGGCACAATCAGGAGGTATCTCAAAAACAAGTAAGTTTTCCCTCACAAGTAAGAAGTTTTCCCTCATTTTGTGCTCTGTATCAGGCATCCAACACTGAGATCCTGAATGAGAGAAGAGCCCTCTAAACTTTGAAAACCAACAAGGATCATATCTGGGAAAGCCATAAAACATAAAAGCCATCTGGGAATGGAGAACCCACTCTTAAAGGAGTTCTCATAGAGCTCACTCACCCCAGGACCCAGAGCAAACACACCAGTCGGAAAAGTGCCTAGATCATATGTAGAGATCCACTTATTAATGTTAAAACACCTGCCAGACAGGCAGGAAACCAGGGAGACTTTCTCAGAGAATGGAGACACTAGTAGGTCATGCCATTTTTACAAACTCATTCTACCTTGCTAATGTCAGTCAGCACCAGCAGGCTCCATTTTGGAACTCTCTAACCTGCTAGAGATAGTGGGGCGCCCAGCTAAAAACCCACCCATGCCCACAGCACAGACAGCAAGTCATTGCTGGGCCAGATGCCAGCTTTCCCCCTGCCTCCAGGCCATATGAAATGAGCCCATGCAGCCCACAGAGGGAACACCACTTGGGTGTCCAGCTCTGCTAGTGAGATAGGATTACACTTCTGGGCTTCACATGAAATCACTCACATAAGGCCACTCCTTCAAGACTGAAAAAGGCAGCTGATTTCTCTAATACATAAAAACAAACACAAAGAGGCAAATTGAAGAGACAGAGGAATGTGTTCCAAAGAAAGAACAAGGAAAAAAAAAACATCAGGCAAAGACATTAATGAAATGGAGATAAGCAATCTACCTAATAAAGAGTTCAAAGTAATAGTCATAAAGATGCTTACCATACTTAGGAAAAGAATGAACACAGTGAGATCCTCAACAAAGAGAAAATATAAATTCAAAACAAAAGCTACAGAGCTGAAAAATCTGCTAACTGAACTGAAAAATACTACAGTTCAACAGCAAATTGGATGGAGCAAAGAGCAAATAGGTGAGCTAGAAAATAAAGCAACAGAATTCACCAAGACAGAGCAGCAAGAGGAAAACAGAATTTTTAAAAAAACAAAGATAATGTAAGGGACCTTTGGGACAACATCAAATACAGTAACAATCATGTATGTTATAGGGGTTCTAGAAGGTAAGAAGAGAAAGGGCCAGAAAACTTATTTGAAGAAATAATAGCTGAAAGCTTTCCTAATGTGAAGAATGAAATGGACATACTGGTTCAAGAAGCCCAGAAAGTTCCAAAAAAGATGAACCCAAAGTGATCCATATTAAGATACATTATAATTAAAATGGTCAAATTAAAAGATAGAGAATCTTAATTACATGTAAGGGAAATCCCATAACGTTACAGCAGATTTTTCAGCAGAAACTATGGAGGCCAGAAGAGAGTGGCATGACATATTCAAAATGCTAAAATGGAAAAACTTTGAACCAAGAATTCTCTACCTGGTAAGATTATCATTCAGAAATGAAGGATTAAGCATTTTCCAGATAAACAAAGAAGTTCATCACCACTACCACTAAAGGGGCCTTACAAGAAATGTTAAAGAAAACATCCAAAAGTAAACACCTTACTAGAATATAGGTAAATACCTACTAAAGGCAGTAGTAGGTAAATCACTTATGAGGGTTAAAATAAAAAAATAAAAAATAATTAAAACTATAGTAATTAGTTAAGAGAGGCATAAAAAGGTCTTAAATCTGACAAAAAATATAAAATGTGGGAAGCATGGAGAAAAATATGTAGTTTTGGAATATACTCAAATTTAAGCTGTTATCAATGAAAACCAGACTATATATACACAAGAAGCTATATGTGAACCTCACATTAACCATAAAGCAAAACTCACAACAAATGCACAAAAAAAAAAATAACAAAGAAATCTAAATATAATACTAAAGAAAGCCATCAAACCACAGAGGAAGAGAGAAAGAGAAAAGAAAGGAACAGAGAAGAGCTGTGAAAACAGCCAGAAAATAGCAAACAAAAAGGCAATAAGTACATCTCTATCAATCATTACTTTAAATGTAAATGGATTAAACTCTTCAATCAAAAGACATGGAATAGCTGAATGGATTAAAAAACAAGACCCACCTACATGCTGCCCGCAAGAGACTCACATGAGAAGAACACATGCAGACTGAAAGTGAAGGGATAGAGAAAGATAATCCATGTAAAAGGAAGTGAAAAGAAAGCTGGAGTAGGTATACCCACAGCAGACAAAATAGTCTTTAAAACAAAGATTATAACAGTAGATAAAGAAGGCTATTACATAAGGATAAAGTTATCAATTCAACAGGAAAACATAATATTTATAATGCATGCAACATATCTGCATTGACACCAGTCTGACAAAGTAGCAGACTAACACCTTATTTACATTAATGGATAGATCCAATGAATTAAAAAAAAGAAACATCAGCCTTAAATGACATATTAGACCAGATGGACTTATTAATAGACATATATAGAACATTTAGTCCCAAAGCAACAGAATACACATTCTTCTCAAGTGCCCATGGAATATTCTCCAAAACAGATCACAGACTAGGCTACAAAACAAGTCTCAGTAAATTCAAGAAGACTGAAATCATGTCTAGTGTCTTCTCCAAACACAATGGTATAAAACTAGAAATCAATTATAAAAAGAAAACTGGAAAAACCACCAAAAATGTGGGAATTAAATATGCTGTGAACCAATGGGTCATCAAAGAAATAAAAACTACACCTAGAGACATATTAAAACAGAAATATGACATACCAAAATCTTTGGAATTCAGCAAAAAAATGGTTCTAAAAGGGTATATTGTAAGAATACAGGCCTATCTCAAGTAACGAGAAAAATTTCATATAACCAACCTAACTTAACATCTAAAGGAGCTAGTGAGGAAAAGAAAAGAAAAGGAAAAAAAAAAAAAAAAAAGGAGCTAGTGAGGGAGAAAAAAAAGCCCAAAGTCAATAAAAGGAATAAAATGATAAGGATTAGAGCAGAAATAAATAATATACTAAAAAAGAAATCAATGAAACTAAAAGTTGGTTCTTTGAAAAAATAAACAAAATTGACAAATGTTTAGCAAGATTAACCAAGAAAAAAAAGAGGGCTCTAACAAACAAAATCAAAAATGAAAGAGGAGAACTTACAACTGACACCACAAAAACTCAAAGGATCCATAAGAGAATATTGGAACAATTATACATCAACAAGTTAGACAACATAAAAGAAATGTATAAATTCCTAGAAACATGTAATTTTCTAAGACTGAATACTGAAGAAACAGAAAACCTAAATAGACTGATTACTAGTAAGGAGACTGAATCAGTCATCAAAAATCTCCCAACATACAGAAGTCCAGGACCAGACAGCTTCACTGGTAAATATTATCAAACAGTTAAAGAAGGTTTAATACTTACCCTTCTCAAACTCTTTCAAAAAACTGAAGAGGAGGGAATACTTCCTTCCAACCTCATTTTATGAGACAAACATTACCCGTATACCAAAACTAGACAAGGATACGACAAAAGAAAATTACAGGCCAATAACATTGGTGAAAATTGATGCGAAAATCCACAACAAAAGGAGCAAATCGAATTCAACAATACATTAAAAGGGTCATACACCTTGGTCAAGTGAAATTTATTCCAAGAAAGCAAGGATGGTTCTATATCCACAAGCCAATCAGCATGATACACAATGTTAACAAAATGAAGGATAAGTATGACCTCTAATAGATATAGAAAATGATTCACAAAATTCAATATCCATTTACAATAAAAACTCTCAGCAAAGTGGATATAGAGGGAATGGATCTCAACATAATAAAGGTATATATGACAAACCCAATCATACTCAATGGTAAGAAGCTGAAAGCTTTTCCTTTAAGATCAGGAACAAGACAATGAAGCCCACTCTCATCACTTCTATTCAAAATAGTATTAGAAGTCCTAGCCACAACAATTAGGCAAGAAAAAGAAATAAAAACATCCAAGTAGGAAAGGAAGAAGTAAAACTGTCACTAATAGCAGATGACCTGATACTCTATATAGAATACACTAAAGATGCCATCGTAAAAATCTTGGAATTAGGGTACTTGGGTGGCTCAGTCAGTTAAGTGTCCGACTCTTGATTTCAACTCAGGTCATGATCTCAGGTTCAGAGATCGAGCCTGAGTGGGGCTCCATACTCAACAGAGAGTCTGTTTAAGACTCTCACTCTCAGTCTCTCTCAGTCTCTCTCAGTCTCTCTCTCTCTCTCTCTCTCTCTCTCCCCCTCCCTCCCTCTGCCCCTCCTCCTGCTAAGACATGCTGTCTCTTTAAAATAAATAAATCTTTAAAATATGTTCTTTTAATTGATAAATTCAGTAAAGTAGCAGGGTACAAAATAAACATACAGAAATCTGTGGCATTTCTATATACTAATAATAAATTATCAGAAAGTGATATTAAGAAAGCAGTCCCATTTACAACTGCATCAAAAAGAAAAAGATAGCTATGAATAAATTTAACCAAGAAGGTTAAATTTAACCTATACATTGAAAACTGAACACTAATGAAAGAAAGCAAAGAAGATACAAATAAATGGAAAGATATTCATGGATTAGAAGAATATTGTAAAAATGTCCATACTACCCCAAGATTCAGTGCAACACCTCTCAAAATTCCAATGGCGTTTTTCATAGAACAAGAACAAACAATCCTAAATTTGTATATAACCACCTGAAGACAAATGACCTTGACATAGAAAAACAAAACTGAGGTATGCTCCCTGATTTTTAACTATACTACAAAGTTACAATAATCAAACCAGTATGGTAGGGACACCTGGGTGGCTCAGTGGTTGAGCATCTGCCTTTGGCTCTGCTTGTGATCCTGGGGTCCTGGGATCAAGTCCCACATCAGGCTCACCACAGGGAGCCTGGGTCTCTGCTTATGTCTCTGCCTCTCTGTGTCTCTCATGAATAAATAAATAAAATCTTTAAAAAAACACACACACAACAGTGTGGTGTGGTTATAAAAAACAGACACACAGATCAGTGGAACATAATTCAGAGCACAGAATTAAAACCATACATATATGGACAATTAATTTATAACAAAGGACCCAAGAACATATACTGGCTAAGGACAGTCTCGTCAATAAGTGGTGTTGGGAATACTGGACAACCATATGCAAAAGAATGAACTAGACCACTATCTTACACCACACAGAAAAATTCACTCAAAATGGATTCACTCAAAAATTCACTCAAAGTTACATTCACTTGAATGCAAGACCTAAAACCATAAAATTCCTAGAAAAAAACAGACAGTAGGTTCCTTGACACTGGTCTTAGTGATATTTTTGTGGATGTGACTCCAAAGGCAAGGGAAACAAAAATAAAATAAACAAATGGAATTACTTCAAACTAAAAAGCTTCTGTACAATAAAAGAAACCATCATCAAAATGAAAAGCAACCTAGTCAATGGGAGAAAACTTTGGCAAATCACGTATCTAATAAGGGATTAATATCCAAAATATATAAAGAACTCATAACTAAATAGCACAAAAACAATTAATCCAATTTAAAAACAGACAAAGGGTATGAACAGACACATTTATCCAAAGAAAACATATAAATGGTCAATAGGCATCTATTGATGTTCAACATTGCTCATCATCAGGAAAATGCACATCAAAACCTCAATGAGATATTAGCTTACACTGGTTCGAAGGGCTAGTATTAAAAAGGCAAGAAATAACAAGTGATGGGGAAGATGTGGAAAAAGGGGAACTCTCATGCACTGTTAATGGCAACGTAGGAAATGGTGCAGCCACTGTGGAAAACAGCAGAAAGGCTCCTCAAAAAATTAAGAATAGAACTACTATATGATCCAGTTATTCCACTTCTGGGTATTTATGTGAAGGATACAAAAACGTTGATTCAAAAAGATATGTCCACCCCCATTTTCACTGCATTATTTACAATAGCTGAGAATGAGAACAACCTAAGTGTCCACCAGTAGACAAATAAAGAAAACAGACTACTACAAAGGCATTAGAAAGAATGAAATCTTGCCAACGGCAACAGCATAGATGAATCCCTGAAGGTATTTGCTAAGTGAAATAAATCAGAGAAAGAAAAATGCACATAATTTCACTCATATGTGGAATCTAAAAACAAACAAAACAAAACACATACACACACTCTCATAGATCTAGTGAACAGACTGGTTGCTACTAGAGAAGAAGGAAAGAGGAGAGGTGGGTAAGATGAAAGGGGTCACTTGTATGGTGAGAGATGGTAACTAGACTTTTAGTGGTGATCATAATGGTGATTATATTTTACACCTAAAAGTTACATAATGTTAAAAAATTATATAACATTATATACCAATTTTGCCCCCAATAATAATTTTTTAAAAGAAGAAATGTGAAGAAACAAAACAAAGCCAAACCTATCTCCAACATTTGAGATATCTATTCAGTGACAGCAAAAAAAGTAATTTTTTTGTACAAGTAGCTCTAATTATACTCAGAAAAGCTCCTAAATCATTTCCTTTTAAATACATTCATGAGGCATAATTAATAAAAATCAAGCTACAATTCTTATTACAATGACCATGAAATACAATCGTTTCTAGTCACTAGAATCTACCCTTGCTCTTCCTCTTTCAAGTGCAGTCTTCAAGTATCTGCTCTGTATTTTATTACTCTTAAAAGACTATTTACAGTTATTCCAAAATAGCCTAAGTCTGTAACTCATTTACCCCTAAACACCTGAAATGAAAGGGTGTTATTATCCCTGACCTTCCCTGGTTTTCAATTATCTCTCATTTCTGTCTCTTCTCTTTTCTGTTTGATGAGAATTCTGCTTTAACAAAACAACAAACAAACAAACAAAACCAAAACCAAAACAAGCAGATGGAAGTAAAAGAGTCTGGGATATATTCTTTCTCATGTTTACATTACCTGGCCTGCTCTGAATAGCAGGCCTATATGGGCATTACAGATTTCCAGGAAGCAAACTATGCTTTTAAAGATGTTTTTATCATATTCCACACTTCACAGATGTCAATTCATTTGCACTTGATTCTTCCTGACACTATTTTTTAAAGTACTTATTAGTCTTTTTCATTCATTAGAGGGGACAAGTCTTTTTTTCTACCTTTCATTAAAGTCCTTAAACTCAAAGGACATCTTAAAACAGCTTTTATGTATATTTTTATTTATTCAGTGTAAGTTCCTTTTTCTTTTCTTTTTTTTCCCCCTCTGTTGTTTTTTTTTTAATTGATCCAGGACTCCTTTGAGTGTGCAAACGTAAGAAAGACCACCTTTACTATTTTTCTAATTCACTTTCCTAAAGATAATCATATATCACTAACGTGGTACAGAATTTCACTCCTTAGAACTTTACAAATTCTCTGAAGTTACCAGCACTTGAACTTTACCAGTAAGTACTTTCTTATTAAACCTGAATTAGTCCTGAAAAGCAGTTCCTTTCATTATTCCCACAACCTCCTAAAATATATACTTATCAGTAAGGTTATAAAATGGATGTTTATATTTGAATAAGCTCTATTGTCAGGCTTAAATTCTTGTTGAAAGAAATGGTTACAAATGAAAGCAAGATCTCATAGTTTCAAGGTTTCAAAATAATTCATGGAGAAAAAGTCTTTTCAATAAGTGATGCTGGAATAACTAGGTATCTGTACAGGAAAAAAAAAAAACTTTGGCTCTTACCTCACACAGTACATAAAAATTAACTTGAAATAAATCCTTGTTGTTGGGTAAAATGGGGAGACCCTGGGCCTTGGGGCCTGAAACCTTGATTTGGCCCATCCCAAAGGAGTCACCAAAGGTTAGCGGTCTTGTCACGAGAAACAATTCAAGGACAGCCACACAACACAGTGGACAGGCGACACGAATGGGAAAATTTATTAAAGTGAAAAGCAAACTCTCAAGATGTGACAGTGGGTGAATTCAAGAGAGCTGGATACCCTGGGGGTTTCTATCTTTTATTGATAGCTGCTAACCAGGAAGTAGAATATTCATCAATGGGGTAGAGATTTCTTGGAAGCAAGAGTTTCTTGCCTTTTCTTCCCTATGTGGTCAGGGGTTTCCTATCATGTGGCATCCACTATCTTGGGCCTGTCTGGATTGATCTGGTTTCCTGTGGAATGCTGCCAGGATAGGCCTCTGACTTTCCCTAGAACTGGTCAAGACTTCCTCTACGCTGGCCTCCAGGTATCCCGTTAGAAACTAACAGCCTCGTCTAACAAGAGATTTATATGTACGAACAAAAACTACTAATCTTCTACAAGAAAATACAGGAGAAATTTTGGATTACATTGGGTACCCAAAATGAAAACATATTCATAAAGATGTTTCATAAATCTTTATGAATCAAAATTCATAAAGATGTTTATGTGAATGTTAATATAAACATTATTCACAATAGACAAGAAACAACACAAATGTCCATAAACTGGCCAACAGATTAACATATTATGGTTAATCTCTACTTGGAATACCACTTAACAAAGCAAAGGAATAAATCTACTAATACATGCAGCAACATATATAAAACATAAAAGCCTCAAAATATATAATTCCATTTATATTAAAGTCTAGAAAACACAAAATCATAGTGACAGAAAATAGATTAGGAGCTGTCTGAATGAGGCTGGTGATGGGGCAAAGAGACATAAGAAAACAAGAATTTTTAGGATTCTTGATGGAACTTTTCTATATCAAGATGTGGTGGTGATGATTTGACTATAAAATTTTAATTTTTTTTAATTTTTTGTTTTGTTTTATTTATTTATGATAGTCACAGAGAGCGAGAGAGAGAGAGAGAGAGAGAGAGAGAGGCAGAGACACAGGCAGAAGGAGAAGCAGGCTCCATGCACCGGGAGCCCGACGTGGGATTCGATCCCGGGTCTCCAAGATCACGCCCTGGGCCAAAGCAGGCGCCAAACCGCTGCACCACCCAGGGATCCCCTGACTATAACATTATCAAAAGTCATCAAGCTCCATGTTTCAAATGAATAAATTCCATTGTATGCAAATTTTTTTAAAAAAGAGTTTATTTACTTATTCATGACAGATACAGAGAGAGAGAGAGGCAGAGACACAGGCAGAGGGAGAAGCAAGCTCCATGCAGGGAGCCCGACATGGGACTCAACCCCAGGTTCCCAGGATCACACCCCTGGCTGAAGACGGCACCAAACCGCTGAGCCATCGGGGCTGCCCTACTGTATGCAAATTATACCTCAATAAATCTTTCTTTAGAAAGATTTCATAATCTCACATTTTTAACAATCACTACACTTTGAGTTTTATTTTTATTACTGAAATTTACGCCCAATTTGGACTTCAAGACTGTTATAGCATCAAATAACCAAACTTACATCAACAATATGAAAAATAATCACCAACAGGCTCTGTGTGAGGGACTAATGGTCTTTCAAAACAGCAAACACAAGTTTCAATGCACTGACTTTGTTGCACCTACTTTGGAAACCATTTGCTTCCTTCAAGTTTTTTTTTTTTTTTCCTTAAGATTTTGTTTATTTGAGAGAGAGAGAGAAAGAGAAGGAGCAAGCGCAGAAGTAAAGGGAGAGGGAGAAGCAGACTCCCCTGAGCACAGAGCCCAACGTGGAACTTGATCCCAGGACCCAGATATCATGGCCTGAGCCAAAGGCAGATATTTAACCTACTGAGCCATCCAGGGGCCCCTGCTTCTTTCAAGTTTTTAAGTGACCTCTAAATAAAGTAAAAAATGATTGTAACTGTAACAATGATAGCAACTAACATTAATCAAAGACTATGGCTAGGCCCCATACAGATCACCAACAGCTATTTATCCCACTTTCACCATTTGCAAACAATACACAGGCCTTATTTTAGTTCTTAGTAGCAAGCACAGCATCCCCCTTTTTCATTATGCTTCAGGGCCATCCCACATTCTTCTATTCCAGTTGTTTGGAATTCTCTCCAACTCTCTATACAGCTCATTCCTACTGCTCTTCCCATCACAACCTAAGAGCTACCTCTTCAGGGAGATCTTCCTTCAGTTGTTCTCTTTCATGGCACCTTGATACCTTCTTTAAAGAAAATACCATAATTTGAATGATTTCCTTTGTTTACTTGTTTGTTTTCTGCCTTCTCCATTGAACCCACAGATCGGTTCACCTCATTTTATTTAACACTCTAAATCAATGCCTCAGTACTGACACATAACTGAGGTTCAATAAACTTCCTGAATGACTGAATGAACAAGAATTTTCTAATTTAATCCCAATCACAACTCTAGTGACACTGGTACCATTGTAGAGATGAGAAAACTAAGACTTGGAGAGGTTAATAATGGGCAATGATTAGATAGCCATTAAGCAGTGATACCACAAATAGGCCTCCTCCAAATCTTGTACAAGTAATCAAGTGCTAATGTCTACATGCAGTGTAGCAAAACTCACTGAATTTCTACAACGGATTGTTTGGTTCTGTTCACCGAATCTGAAGTTATTGGTTGGATCCTATCATAAACTCTAAGGACTATTCAGATTATTTGCCTAGAATTTTGTTTGATCAAATATTCTTTCAAACAATCGGGCCAGCTCAATTATGATGCCTGATGACACTTCCTGGAATAGGCTTTAACTAGGTACAACCTAATTTATAGTATATTCCCAAACAAAAGACACATATATCTGCTAACATAAATTATGTAGTATTTATACATTCATTCTATTAACAAGTGAGCTTGTCGTCTCACTATTCTCACGCACTATTAGTTCTCACTATACTGTACTTCCTGCCAAGACTGAACAGCAAAATGCCAGCCATCACAAGTAAAAGCTTTGAATATGCCTAGAGGCGTGGCATATACGCACCAATTAAGAAAAAACAAAGGTTATATTCAGCAATGTGAGACTTACTACAATAATTCTATTCACTGGGGAAAAAAGTAAAGCCAGAAAAAGAAAAGCAGAATGAAAGAGCTTTTGAATGACAGTAAACTTCAACAAGTGAGTCAGGATAGTGAGTCATTCTTAAGTGCATACCTCAAAAATGTGAACAGATACTACCATAAGTCCTAAGATGCCATTATAATCTTTGTCAAAATAAGGAAATAGTGCTGTTTTAGGCTGAATGCCTGTTTTCAAGGGAGTCATAGTTCTGCCACATACATTCGAATGAAAATGGTTTTAAAACTAGTTCCTGAAATACTATCTATGGATAGAAGCAGCTTTGCGATGTGTAAGGGAACAGCTGCAACCCGGGGTTAGGTAAAGTCCTGCAGTATCCTTAGGGTGGGAATAGGAAAGAAAATTCTTTCATGTTGGTATAATATAATCCACATTATGCAAAGAATTCATATATACCAAGAAGAAGAACTATTTCTTAAATTAAACATGCTCTTATTTTTAAGTCATGAAATATTTATTTCCTTGCAAGGAACCCTTCCCTAATTTGCCTACTTCTGTACCAATAGCATGACTATGCCAGATTTTAAATTCAGAAGCTTATTTAGCATCATCTTTAACATTTTTTTCTTTGATCCCTCTACATGTAATTTGTCACTAATTTCTGAATTTTTTTTAATCATCCCTTACTTTTTTTTCATTTCCCCCATGACCACATTAGTCTACAGCCATATTTTGTCCGTGAAATTTTATTTGTTGAATGAAAGGAAAATACCGTTTCAACACAGTGTACTGTAATCCCCCTGTATGGTCTACTGGGATAATGTGGTAGGTGTGTCATCAGTAACTTGCCAATAATAATAACAACACTTGAATTTGTCAAGTCTTTCTCTATAGGAAGATGCCTCTCACTAACTTGAATTTTCGTGTTTGCTTCTGTAGAAATTAAAGTGACAGCATTTGGGCAAATATATCAAAGGACCTGTCCACAAGACTATTCAGTCAGGTGTATGTCATTTACTATGGATGTCACAACTAAACAAAAGGCTGAAAGTAATGACTCTTAGTACGCTATGTGAATATACACTTATACTGATTCCAGGAACCCTCACTTTATGAATTGGCATTAGATTCATCTGGGTATAACATAAACCTAAAATAGCAAGGCTAAAACAACAGAAGACGTTGATTTCTTTCCTGATGTCTAAGAAATCTAGAACTAAGTCATCTAGGTCTGATAAGAGGACTCTATATACAGAGTCAACAGGAATTCAGGTTCCTCAACCCTCTCTTTCTTCTCCTCATCCTCTTTAAGGCTTATATCCTCAAGGTTACCTCATGGTGCAAAGAGGGTTGCCAGATCCCCATCCATCATATCTGTATTACAGACAGTAAGAATGAAGGAAGATGGGTGGCTGGGTGTGGGGAGGGGGGACAATTTGCACCACAGAAAAGGAGTAAAAATACTGTCCTTAGATAAAAACTGCTAAGAGGCAGAAAATCAGTATTTCTCAGTCTCACACTAGAACTCAGGATAGCCAGGACAGCCAGGGCCTGAGGGCCAAGATCCCTCAGAGAAAGAAAACAAAGAGATGCCAACCTACAACTTCAGCTGCTTAACTCCTCGATTCATTTGCCCATTCATAAGCATCACAGACTGCCAAGTAGACAGTACCAAAAACAGTTTAAAAACTAACCAGAGTTGTTGTCAGTCTCCAAGTCCTAAGAAGACAAAAAACTGGAGTTCAGGACCCCCATCAATGAGGCAGGAACCTGGTAGGCACCCCATATGTCCAGCTGAGGTCCCTGAATGACAATACCCTAGGATTCATGGAGAACTAGAAATAAATAAGGCCTTATAAATCCTAAAATTCAGACTTGCAACAGCTCAAATATGATGGACTAAGTTGCTCTGCCTCATCGCTAGCTGCCTGCCAGGAGCTGTGAGTTTATCCAAAATCTCCACAAATTTTTCATATACAGTAGCTACCATTTAACAAAGACTTTGCAGACCTATGAAGAAATAACACCCAAAAGGGGGAGGGGCCTACAAGGTAAAACAGATACTGCAGTATCAGACAGATTTTTTTAAAGTTTGTAATTAATATGTTCAGGAAAAGTGGTAACAACATGGAGATTTTCACCAAAGATCTGGCATCTTTTCTTTTTTTAAAGAATCATATGAATATTCTATGACTGGAAAATACAACCACTGAAATTAAAAATTCAACAGACAGGCTTATCAGTAGATTAGATACAGCTAACAAGAGGATTAATAATCTAGAAGACAAATCAGTAGAAAATATATAAACGGAAACAAGAAGAGAAAAAAGGGATGGAATAGCACTAATTTATTATATAATCTAAGAAGTCAAGGATGAATAATGCAATCTAGAGTAACACCAAAGAGTAGCAAAAGAACTTATAACCAACAAACTAATAGGTGTGAGAATGGATAATAAAAATTATTTGAATAATGTAAAAGATGGTAAGAAATGACAGAAAAAGAATTTAAAATAGGTGAGAATATAGAAAGATTTAGACCCAAACATGACCGCAATATATATGTAAACAGACTGAGCCATTCCAATTAAAAGATTAAAATAATCAGTTTTTTAAAAACCATATAGATATATATGCTACTTAGAAAAGCCCCATCTTAAGGCACCTGGGTGGCTCAGTCGGTTAAGCAGCTGCCTTCAGCTCAAGTCATGGTCTCAGGGTCCTGGGATTGAGCCCTGCATCAAGCTCCCTGCCCAATGTGGAGTCTGCTTCTCCCTATGGCCCTGCCCCTCTGCTCTCACTCACTCTCTCTCAAATAAATAAATTAATTAAATATAAAAAAAAAGAAGAAGAAGAAGAAGAAGAAGAAGGAGGAGGAGGAGGAGGAGGAGGAGGAGGAGGAGGAGGAGGAGGAGGAGGAGAGAGACCTATCTTAAGGACAGAAAGTTTGAAAGTAACATGAACGGGGAGAGAGATATAATGCAAACATGAATTTAAAGAAAGTTGTTATCATTGTAAGGATACTAGACAAAGCAGACTGAGGCAAGAATCATTACCAGAGATAAAAAGGAACATTTCACAGCAACAAAAGAATCAATCCAGGAAGAAGACCTAAGTGTGAACCTAATAAGTTCAAAATATATAAAGCAAAAATTGGCAGAATTAAAAGGAAAAACAGGCCAATTCACAGATTAGAAGATTTTTAATATTCAGAAAGGTCTGGAAGAGTCAGACCTCTCTAAATCTCTTCTTAACAATAAATCAATTTATACTCAATACTCTTGAGTCAATTAATCTTGCTCTCAACTTCAGGGTACCACCAACTGAAGGACTGGATATTTTTTCTTTTTCTTTTTCTTTTTTTTTTTTTTAGGAACTGGATTTTTAATATTCCTTTTGTAAAAGGAAAAAGCCCATGGACTTTGGGGTCATAACCAGAGGATTTTAAGACAATTCTAAAACAACTCCATATCCTCAAAAGAATTTTTAACAGATTACTAAAAGCTAAACCATACAACCCTTTAACAATTATGGATGTAATTAATTATACATCAGATTAACGTCGCTGAATATTTTGTTTTCTTTCTGTATTAACTGCCCCCCACCCCCCCCCCACATGCTAATTATTTTCATGCTCACTCAGCTCAGTTATTCATTCACAATTTCATTCAAAATAATAGAGGGAAATCTGAAACCATCTGCTTGGTCAAAGCTAGACAACTTCTTAGTAGTGGAAAGGATTAAGGAACAGTCACAAAAAGAGACATATGGGGCCTAATATTACAAAGCCAACAAGTGTGGTACCCAATGTGATAGAACAGCAATTAAAATTTGTTTCCATTTTAATTTCCTCTTTATGATACAACCATAGCAACTATAGAAGAATGGTAAAATCTACACATTTCCCTAAATATATTATACTTAACACAGAAATTTAAAGTGGTATGAATAACATATTCTAATTCAAATAAGACTTATGATTTTAAAAGCAAATTTTAAATTGGATTGCCACCAATGTTAAATTGGAGTCATGGGGCTGAAAGTCTGGCTGAGGTGGATTTAAAAGAAAATGGAAGAGGAGACAGTGAAAAGTGAGTACCGACAACTCCTCGGAGGAGCTCTACTGCAAAGGGAGACAAAGAAATGGAATGGCTACTGGCAAAGGAGGTAAAGTCAGATGAAGTAATTTTTCATCTGCTGAGAGAAATAAAAATACATGGTGGAATGATGGGAACGACCCATTAGGGGAGAGGCACTGGGGACACAGAAAGAATGGGGAGCTGAGTGAGTTACGTGCAGGAGTGGGTGAGAGAAAGAGGGGAGTGCACATGGAGCAGGGCTGCATTACACAGGAGGAGAGATGTCCTCTACAGCAGGAACGGGCACAGTACACGGGTTCAGCTGATGTCACCTTGGGAACTCTGCAAGTGTTAGTCTGGTAGTCCACTGAGGCAATCAGCTTCATGTTTCTCAGTAAAGAAGGACGACAACCAGCTGAGAACTGGGTGTGGGGCAAAGATGGTGAAGGTTTGAGAAAAGTGGGGAATGGAGATCATCACTGATATGAGGGCAGCAGGATGATACAGGATGACTGTGAGGCAGCATGAAAAGCCCACCTCAAGCTGATGATAATGAATTTAAAGTACGATTAGTCTGAATGTTGTGACGGATTCTCCAGCCACATCCAGCTGCACAGACACAAAATGGATGTAAAGTTGGCAAGAGTCCTATCGGAGAGCAACCAAAAAGCCTCTGAAAGCCTGCCCTCTTCTTCCCCGCTTCTCCTGCCCCCGAATAAATTCCACTTGTACCAGTATGTGCACTAATGTCCTTGTACAAGACAATATTATCATCTGTGGGGTCTGTCTCCCTTCCTACCATGGTTTCCTTTCCTTAGGTTCTTTCTTCTTGTCTTCTCTCCCATGAGTGACTACATACACTCCTGAAATGATGCCTCCTACATCTATATCCCTCCACCTTATACCACCTGAATGCTAACCTCATATCCTTTTGCTTTCTGGATGTCTATATCTGAATATCTATAGGATAAATCTCAGTGTGTCAAAAATAATCCTTGAAAGTCTGATCCCCTTTCGTGGTTGTGGAATTCCCAACAATCCATCCACAGACCCCATAACCAGGACACACTATACTTCTTGCCCAAATACAGTCAGCTTTTCAACAACCTCACACCTCTACAGATTATCACATCTAATTCACTACATTAACTTTAAACGACACCCACTTAATCCTAATCATACTGAAAGTCACATCAAACTGAAGTTTCTAAAGAACTGAAACAGATCCAATTCTCCTCTGCTAAAAATACAGAAGAAATCCAGTAACTTTTTTCCCGGAGTTTTTGTGATAGTATCTAAGTTTGACATATAATTCCTACAACTAACCATAGCTTATTTTGCTTAACATTAGTTCATGTTTTGTAACTGTCTAGATGAATACATTCCAAATAACTAACTAATGTTAAAAACAAAACAAAAGAAGCACCTGAGTGGCTCAGTTGGTTAACCATCTGCTTTCGTCTCAGGTCATGATCCCAGGATCTGGGGATCAAACCCCACACTGGGATTCCCCTGCTCAGCAGGGAATCTGCTTCTCCCTCTCCCTCTGCTCCTCTTCCTCCCTCTACTTGTGCTCTTGCTCTCTCAAATAAATAAATAAAAATAAAAAAACAAAGAACCCTACTTCTGAACAAAAAAAATCATTATAAAAGCAATGCAAGCCATTAAGTCAAGCTAGGTTAAAGACTTCTATAATGATGACATTACAGTCTCCAAAATACTGGCAATCACAAATAGCTGAATTCTCTGAGCTAAAGGCCCACATATAGCAATGAAGGTAAGTCCTCGTGAGGAAGAGATTTGTGTGCGCGCATGCGCGTGCACCTAAAGTACTTTGCAGACAGAATATACAATACAACATACAAACTAGGAGGGTTTCTGAATATTAGAAATAAGTGCACAAATGCTTTAGGTAGTTTAAATTAAAGGCAATATTCACTGGCCCAAATAACAATTACTTCTTACCCTGACACATGGAAAGGAAAATTAGATTCAGAAATACCATAAAAATAAGACTATAACTTGCTTAATCATTTTTGAGTACAATAAAACATCAAAACTTTAAAATCATTTCCCAAACCATTCAGTAATTCAACATCTAAAATGTATACATAGTGCATTCCAAGCACCACAGTGATACCACTTTCTAGAGCTTAGAGAGTTATAATCACTTCAAGGTAGTACAAAGTCTCATTTTTATCTCCATTATTACTAATTTAACATTTATGGAGCTCCAAACATGCATATCATCTAAGTAATGTTATACTACAATAATATATGGGAAAACAATATATTAAGCCCAAAGCTTATTCGCTTTCTTGAGCAATCACAAAGTACAACCTAAACATCTTATAAACACAAAATGCCATAAACTTATCACAGGGAGAGAGGACTGCCTTCAGCTAGATGGGAGGGGAGTCCTGTGTTGCTCCAGTAACACATTAGTCTTGATTATGAACACAAGCTCTAACACTTATCAGTAACCTGATCTTAATCCCTCTCAGCCTCATTTCCCTTATTTGTAAAATTGATGTGCCACCATACCATGCAAGGTTTTAAGGAGTCAGGATCTAGCCTACAAAGCAAGTAGTAGTTGTAAATGGAAAAAAGGCTGGAATGGCTGACAATAAAATATTAACAAAGATTTTCCTGAGTAAGGAAATTAAAGGATCTCCAAAAAATAATTTCCCAGTGTGCTCTATGTTGTCCAAGTTTTCTGCACTTAAGGATAATAATTCTCTAAAAATATAATGAATAAAATAAAGTCTTGTTTTATTCTGAAAAAGCACAATACATATGCAAATCTCAAATTTCATATTATCCCATATAAGAATAGTCACTATTTGAGTTCTCACTGTGTGCCAGATATAACCCATAAACTATCTCCACATAACATTCACAGCAATCTCTGAGTGTATCATCTAGGCAATTACAAAATACACACTAATATTAAGTAAAATAGGCTTTTAAATGTAAGAAAACTGAGGATCAGAAAAGTCACTCAGCTAGTACATGACAGTGCCAGGATTCAAACCCCAGTCTGATTTACAGGCTCCAGATACATTACAATGGTTATCATGAACTTGGCAACAAAGGGAAGAATCATCTTATCTTTAAGAAACAAAAACACAATGCAAATATTTGAAGATTCAGGGTTTTGGTTTTTTTTTTTGCCCTAAAACATCCTATGCCCTTTCCTTACTACTATAATTAATAAGTTTCTCTAAAGAGAATGGACATCTGATCGTAAGAGATCCCTAGAGATGTAGCAACCTTCACATATCAAGCCCCCACACATAACTAAAATATAGCTAACCAAAGAAGAAAACGAGGCCTCTAAAAAGTAGGTGTTCGAATAACAAATAAACATTCTTAGACGATTCCTCAAAACTTTCATTCAGAACTATTTTATTCTGTTTTTATTCTGAACTATTTTTAGACATAGTTAAAACCAGATTGATTAAATCAGAAAATTAGACTAGGGTGGACTATTAAAGGCTGATCCGCTGGTAATGTACAACTGCCTGCATAAGGAATCAGAAAGTTAAAAAATTTACAAGGAAGATTTAAAAAGCATTTAATATAAATCTATTTGGAGTATATTCAGCAGCCCTAAATATCTCATTTAGGCCCTGAGTTACTAAAAAAAAAAAAAAAATATTTAGTATACTCTATGGCATAAAATGGCAAAATAAAATTTTAAGTAGTTTCATCCAGAAAGTTAAAGTATGAAAGTTTGTGTTTCAAGCATCCAAAAACATTACATTATAGAACGCTTCATTTCCTAACTGAACAGTTATTATATACTTATAAAATATTCAGACAATACAGATGGGTTTTGTTTTGCTTTTTTTTAAGATTTTATTTATTTATTCATGACAGAGAGAGAGAGAGGGGGGGGCAGAGACACAGGCAGAGGGAGAAGCAGACTCCATGCAGGGAGCCCGACGCGAGACTCAATCCCGGGTCTCCAGGATCGCGCCCTGGGCAAAAGGCAGGCGCCAAACTGCTGAGCCACCCAGGGATCTCCAATACAGATGGGTTTAAAGAAAATGAAAACTCCTTCCCCCATACTGCCTTCCCAAACCGACTTCCCAGTGTTAACTGTTTTTGTTGTGTTTCCATAAAATCTTTTTCTTCTGCATATTCCAAAACAGATATAATCATACCACACACACACACACACACACACACACACACACACTCATGCAGAAAAACACATACATAAACACATATATACATACTAGAGGGCACGCAACACAATCATACCATAAACACTGTTCTGCTGTTTTTCTCTACCTACTATATTTCATGGCTATTTTCCAGGTGTGTTTATACAAAGCAAGCTTATTATTTTTTTTAAAAAGGTTTACTTATTTATTTGAGAAAGATGGAGCACAAGCGTGAGCAGAGGGAGAGGCAGAGGCAGAGAGAGAATCTCAGGCAGACTCCCCACTAAGTGTGGAGCCCAACACAAGGCTCGATCTCATGACCCTGAGATCATGACCTGAACCTAAGCCAAGAGTTGGTTGTTTAGCAACCGGGTCTCCCAGGCACCCCACAAGCTTATTATTTTTAATGGCTGGCTGTACTGTACTCCACTGAATGGATATATCATTATGTACAAATCTTTCTCCTGATAGTTATTCAGATAATTTCAGGTGGTTTCATATTACATAAACAATGCCCCAGTGAAGATCTTTATGTACATATGCAGGAATGGTGTGTTCTACAAAACAGAATCACAGATTCAAAATGATGAACCAGATGAAATACAATTTCTAATTTTGATAAAGAATACCAAAATTCCCCACCAAAAAGTATACCAATCAATATGTTAGTACCTCTTTCATCACACTGAACATTATTCATATTTTTTAATTTTAGCCAGTTTTAGGCACACTTGATATTTCATTGCTCTTTAAATCTGCATTCTCTAATGAACATTTCTAGTTGCCTATACAATATTCCTACATCTCCTTTACCAAAAGAACCCCAAATCTTTTCAGCAAGTGTTTCAAGTCACAAAATACTTGCTACTTACGCCACCATGTAGCCACGTGATACAGTTCTGGCTCGTGGTTTAAGCTTATACTCTCTTTATACAAGGGACACCCATTCTAGATTTCCCCTTTTCCTTTTTCTTCTGGTCTAGCTTTTGGATCTAAGGATGGAGATGCAGCAGCTATCTTGCAAACATCAGGACAATGACTGAGTGTGACTGAAGAGAAAAATGAAAAGAGCCAAGTCACTGAAGGCATCACTATACCACGGTAACTACCTACAGAGTGCATCCTCCCTGGACTTTCAGCCATTCTGCATGATCTTAAGCATAGTGGTTACAAGAATCTATACATGTGATAACTGCATAAACTACACACACACACACACACACACACACACACAATGCATGTAGAATTGGTGAAATCCGAATAAAATCTGTTAAGTTACAACAATGTCAATATCCTGGTTTTCATATGTAACTATGGGGGTGGGAGACTGCGTAAAGGGTACTGCGGGATCTCTCAGTATAATGTTTTGCTACTTGTGGTAACTGTAATTATTTCAATTGTAGTATATACCAAATCGAGCACTTTATTTCAAAATTTAAAAAATACTTGGTCTTATTTTTGGAAACCCCATAATCAGTATACCCTCTCTTACTCTTCGACTTTCTTCCAGTAGTGTCTGGATGAATTTTTCTTTCCTTTCAGCTCCACTCCAAACCCCACATTTCCAGTTAAGGTTTCAGAGGATAAGCAGAACTCATGGGAAAGTCACTGCTTCCCCCAACCCAATTCTGCACAGACAATTCCTAGAATTGCACATTCAGCCCCATAGGATGCCAGGATTATCAAGTATAACCATTCCAAAAGTTTTTCAATGACATTGTTGATGGTTCATTTTACAGAAAAATAAGTGCTTTCCCACAATTATTTAAAACTTAAAAGAATATTAAAATGTTCTTTCATAGTAATGTAGATTAACCCAAGTCAGATTTCCAAAGTACAGCATCTACACTGTGTTGGATGTTATTGGTAACCACAATGATGAAACCAGCAGATGTTCAGGTAACAGTCGTTAAAAGCTCGCCATGACTAAGTAGCATAATGACCTTTATTAATTACTGCATCTGGTGTCTGCCAAATGGAAGAGAAACAATACTCAAGCAACCCATTTTTAAAAGGGTAACAAGTTATCTGAATGAAGACACTGCAGTACTTTTAAATTACATTTAGATTATATCAAGATAGTGGTACAAATAAACATTTAATTCCAAATAGCATTCAAAATAAAATAACTCACTGCAAACCTAATTGTTCTCTAGAGAATGTTTATAGTATCTAGTGGGCAATGTGTTTCAGTAATAGAATAATAAAAAGTAGGAATCAAATCCTCTCAGTCATTAGGTAACTGATTAAATATTCCAATTATCTATTATCCATATGTGCACTTGTCACTTTGCTAATAAGCTATAGAGAAACAAATCCTAAGCAAGTTCATGAACACTACATTCTTCAGAATTAACTTTTTTCCAAAAGTATGAAAGAATTGTGTCCTTACCCTCACAAAGCTCACAGTTTAATAAAGGCACAGCACTTTAAAAAATAACCCTAAGTACATATATAATAGTAGAATGATCAAAGATACACACAAAAGGTTACCCTAAATCATTGTCAGGTAGAACACTGTACCAGTTCCCAACCATAACCCATGCCATCTCTAAAAAACCTAAGAGAGTATCAGAGGATATTGAACCAATGTCTTAGAGAAAATGTCTGAGAATTTCCAATCGCACTGCAAGACCATAGATAAATCTGACTCACATCACTGGTTTTATAATAATCATTCTGTTCTCCATGATATAATTTACATGGTAGCCTGCACAACATGTATTAGTGACAGTACACATTATCCAAAATGCACCTATCCATAGGTAATCACAGACTTGCCACTGCTATTCTTTTACATTAAGCAACTTGTAGTAACACACAGAGATTCCGCACAATCTTCTATCAGAGCCATACTTCTACAGAAGTTTATGTTCAATTTTTTACACTTTTTTCCTCTTGTGGAGATAACCTGTTTAAAGTGAAAACCACCTAAATTATACCTAGATATCATTATTATTTTAAAAAAATAAGTTTTACTGTTATATGAAATGGTATTTTTTTCCTTTTGATTTAACTTCCCCTCCCCCTTTGTTATATCCCTGTCCCAAGTGTATAAGCACTTGAGCATAATCAGGAAAAACACAGAAAGAAGCCACATACAGCAGATCAAAGAACATGGAAGATCTTTAAGTTTCCTGAAAGAAGTGAGGAAACCAATATAAAATCAGCATCCTTTAAGAATGTATCATCAGAAAATCATTAACTGTGTCACTGAAGGGTGCTCTACATGTCACCATGATGTAAGGTAGTGACCTATAGTGACAAGAACTATTATGCAGTCTCCCCACTGAGACAAATATAGACAAGTGGTAGAGCTTTACACGATGGAGCACATTTCTGGTACTGACATCACAGATGGTAGAATGGGTTTTAAATTCCCTTTACTTCAGAAATTACTTGAACAACTGTGTTTTGATATTAATAGAAATACTGATTGCATTTCAAAATCTGAAGATTCTTTTATTCAACAAGCATACCCTGAGCATTTACTAAATGCACAGATCCTAATACTACCCATTCTGGGAGAGCTTATATACCATTTCAAGAATGAAACCATCACCATCAAATATTTTTAACTAAAGCAGCGATTAACTTAAAAAATAGAACGAAGGGCTAAAATTAATGGTAGTGAAAAATGAGTTGGGATAGGCAGGATGGAACTCTCAAAATGTCTCAAAATGCACCGTCTCAAAATGCCTAACAAAGGAGACTATGCTTCACCCTGAGAGCAATGAACATTCACATGAATTTTTAAGCTAAAATGCATGACAGAAACATTATTCGAAAAGGTGGTCCAATAAAAAATGAAAAATGCACCCAAACAGGTTGATACATACAAATTTTTTTCTCAAACGGGCAATGAAAAAATACATTAAGGACAAAAAATATAATCACTACACATTACTAATAACAAAGGGTAATAAATCTAAACACACTATGCACACTTGTTTATTTAACAAACATAGTTACTATGCGCCAAAGGCTGTTATAAGCACTTTACAAATGTTGATTCATTTAATCCCCATTAACAACCTTGTAAGAACTTTGACTGCTGTTATTAACCCACGTTTACATATAAGGAGACTGAAGCACAGAGAAATTACATAACTTGCCCAAGGTCACAGGACTAGAAGGTTGTGGATTCAAGATAGAAGCCCAGGCAGTCTGGCTATACAATCTATCCAGTGGTGCCCAACAGACCTCTCTACAATGTGGCTACTGGGCACTTATGATGTGGCTAGCATGAATGAAGAACTCAATTTTTTATTTTCCTTAATTTTAATTATTTAGGTTATTAAGTTGTTGACATTTAAACAACCATGCATTAGAGGCTAGTGTACCATGTTGGACAGAGTTCAGATGATGCTCTTAATTACTACAGAGTACAACCCTACTGGCACCCAAGAAAGGAACGTTACTCAGGATGTCTACTGCTTGCAATTCTTATTTTAACAATCTGAAGAAAACTTTACAAATAATTTAGTCTCAACCAATGAGTGACTGCAAAATTCACTGCATTACTTCCAAAATTCTTTACCAGTTAAGACAATGACACACTGGACCAATGAACAATAAAATGGACCCATTTTTCTTTAAAATAGTATTTTTAAAACAGGTAAAATCTGTAAGTAGAAATATACTTCCCTAACACAGTTTTGATAAAACTTATCGAATTAACTTTGCCTAGGCATGCACACACACAATTTTGACTTCAAATATTATATTTCTAAATTTAAAGACTAAATGCACTGGTTAATTTTCGAAGTATAAATGAAATGAAACTGTTGTAAAGATTAAACATCACTATACTGAGTCTGACCACTGTGCATAGAGAATCCCGTGTTCTGTCCTGGACAGAAACACCTATAAGCAAGTTAGCAGCCTAATAACATATCAGGAGGGTAGTATTAATGGCAGTATGAACGCCAATAAAAATAAGGGAACCAACAAAAACATTAACAGTGGCTTACATTTTAGCTCTTACCACATACCAGCCACAATGCAGGTCCTTTATATTAATCCTCATCTCAATCCTCACAACACTCTGATGAAGTGCATCCTATTATCATCCCTACCTTAGATAAAGAATCTTATGCACAGCGATGTTAAGTAAGTTGCCAAAGGTCACACAGCTAATAAGTGCAAAGCAAATGCAGGGTTGAAACCCCAATCAACCTGAATATAGTCCATTATCTCAATTAGCCTCTTCTGTGCTGCCTTTCTCTTCATTAAATCACTCAAATTACTATGTATCAACACAGCAGTAAATTGTGAAAAGTCCCAGAAGGCTTTTTATATGTAAGCCAATTACACAACTTTCTAAGACTTCTACAACCCAATTTACTATCTATGTATATGTGTTGAAAGAGTGAAGATAGCCAGGTAGACATTATGCATCTGCTATTTTAATCTAAGCATTTACCATGCCCGGGGCGGGGTTGGGGGTGGGGTGGGAATGGCTTTAAGAAAAGTAACAGAATATGAAATTCAGTGCTCTCTGAGATCTTAGAGAACATCTCATCACAGAATAGATAGAAAAAACCATGACACAGACACATTCACTTATGTGCCTAAAGTCACATGATGGTAGAGCTAACTCATAGGCCTTCTGATTCCCCCTCATCCTATTATAAGAGCTACATCTGTGTTTTAATTTAGGATAAATGCTACTCGTGATTAAGACTACCCAAGCCCAACAAAAAATAAAATACATTATAACAGGGCTTGAGTTTACATGCTAAGAGATTCTGCTATTTAAAAGATTGACTTTGCCTATTTTTTATCACGTAGGATATATACTAGTAGGGATTGCTTTAACTACAAGTAATAAACCAAAAGTCTAGAGGTAAGTCAGGGTTGTGCAAAGGCTCACTGGTTTCACCAAACACCAGACTCCTATATTTCTCTTCCACCATATTGTTCTTGTCCTCATGCTCACATTATAGCTGCTACAACTCCAGGAATTACACTCATGTTCCAGGTAGAAAAAATATATATAACAAGGAAGCAGAGATAACTATCTCAGAAAGCAAAACTTTCCCAGAAATCTCTAGCAGTCTTTAACTTCCACCTCAGAAAATACAGTCTGATTGGTTTGCTTTTTTAACTGAGCAAAATATCACTCCAAACAAAATCAAAATCCCATCATTAGTAAAGATTTGAGGGAGAAGGGATATTGGGTGGGCAATGAACAGTGTTTGCCACAAGCAGTCATTTCTCAAGTTCTCATGAAGTTATTCTTTGTTGGCCAAGAGCTTGAAATTCTTTATAAATTATAAAAAACTTCAAACAAACAACTAAATCAAGAATACTAGATGTTTGGGGCACCTGGATGGCTTAATTAAGTGGCCAACTCTTGATTTTGGCTCCAGTCATGATCTCAGGGTCCTGAGATAGAATCTGGCATCAGCCTCTGGGCTCAGCAGGGACTGCTTCAGATTCTCTCTCTCCCTCTTCCTTTGCCCCTCCCCCCCCAACTTGCCCTTGGTGTGTTCTTTTTCTCTAAAATAACTAAATAAAATCTTTAAAACAAAAAAGAATACTAGATGTGGTGACTTCAGTTTCTCAAGTTTGGCCAACATGTGCAGCAAAAAACATGTATTTTAAATATAAGCTAAAAACCATTATCTATCAGATATTGCAAAATATCTCAAAAGGAGTCACACCTTTCTCTACCCATTTGTTATATTATTAGCTATAATATTTCATTTATCTAGAGATCAGTTTCTGACAATCTTAACTCTTTTCTAGAACACAGCTAAAAGACAGAATGGAAGCAAAATCTCTCAGACAAAACATTTACAGTTGACCCTTGGACAACATGATTTTGAGTTGTACAGTCCTACACAGACTTTTTTCAATAAACATACTGGACAACTTTTTGGAGATTTGAGACAATCTAAAAAAACTCGCAGAGGAACAGCACACCCTAGAAATAGAGACAAAAATCACAAAAAAGGTGCACCATGAATGTATAAAATATATGTAGATACTAGTCTATTTTATTGTTTACTACCATAAAATATACATAAATCTATTATAAAAAGTTAAAATTTATCAAAAAGTATGCACACATTTACAGAGCCTACATGGCACCATTCACAATCAAATGTAAACAAATGTAAAGTTGCAATATTAAATCATAAGTGCATAAAACTAACTGTAGTATACACTGTACCACTGTAATAATTTCATAGCCACCTCCTGCGGCTATGGTGGTGAGTTCAAGTGTTGAAGCTATCTACTTAAAATGCCAACCACTTGATGCTAATCACTTCCACGTGAGGAGTCTGTTTCTCCAATAAACTGCATATGGCAGGAAAAAGTAATCTCTGGTGGTTCCCACATATTTTTCATCATGTTTAGTACTATACCGTAAACTCTGAATAACATCATGAGGCCTAAATGAAGTGCCACTAGTAATGCTGGAAGTGCTCCCAACAAGCAGGGAGAAGTCATGACATTACAAGGAAAAGTAGCATCAGATGTACCATAGATTGAGGCCTGTAACTGCAGCTGCCCACCATTTCAAGATAAATGAATCCAGCATAAGGACCATTGTAGGAAAAAAAGGAAAAAGGAAAAAAAAGAAAAAGGAAAATCTTGTACTTTTTTATGAAACAGCTCTTATCTCATATTGAAAATGCAGCATTTATGTGGGTGCAGAATTGCTAGAAGAAAGGCATACCTACAGAGAGTCTAATATGATTAGAGAAAAAGCAAAGTCATTACGTGAAAACTTAAAGCAAAAAGAAGACGAAGGGTCTAAAGTCAGATGTTTTAATGCCAGCAAAGGATGGTTTGATAATTTTAGAAAAAGGTTTGGCTTATTAATTAATAAGTGTCAAGATAAAAGGGAAGCAGCTTCTGCCATCCAAGAGGCAGCAGACAAGTCTGCAGAACCATTAAGAAAATCAGAAGCCTGAACAGGTTTTTAATGCACTTTTTTTTCTTACCAGAAAAAAAAAAAGAAAAAGAAAAAAAAATGCCACAAAAGGCATTTATTAGTAAGGAAAAGAAAGGAGCTTCAGGATTTAAGGCAGGAAGGGACAGGCTAACTCTACTGTTTATTGTGCAAATGGAGTCGGGTTTATGATCAGACTGTCCTTATATATAAAGCCTGAGCCTTGAAGGGAAAAGATAGACATCAGCTGTCAATCTTTTGGTTGGACAAGAAGGCCTGGACAACAAGAACCCTCTTCCTGGATTGGTTCCACCAATGCTTTGTCTCTGAAGTCAGTTAGTACCTTGCCAGAAACAGACTGACTTTTAAAGTTCTTCTGATATTGGACAATGTCCCTGGCCACCCAGAACCCCATGAGTTCAACACTGAAGGAGTCAAAGTGGGTTACTTTCCCCCAAACACAACATCTCTAATTCAGCCTCTAGCCTGGGGCTCATGAGGACCTTTAAGACTCATTGCACAGCACTCTAAAGAAAGGACTGTTATCACTATGGAAGAGAGAGACAGAGAGAAGAACATTTGGACAGTCTGGAAATCTTACAGTATTGAAGATGCCATGGTCGTTATAGAAAAAAGCCATCAAGGCAAAAACAATAAATTCTTGCTGGAGAAAACTGTGTCCAGATGTTATGCATGACTTCACAGGATTTATAACAGAGCCAATCAAGGAAACCATGAAAGAGATTGTGGATATGGCAAAAAAGATGGGGGTGGGGGGTGAAGGGTTTCAAGACACAGAACTCTGAAGAATTCAAGAGCTAATAGATACCACACCGGAGGAATTAAGAGATGACCTGATAGAGATGAAGGCTTCCGAACCAGGGCTGAACAATGAGGAAGATGACACAGTCACAGTAGAGCCAGAAAACAAACTGAAATCAGATACTCTGGCTAGAAGGGGTCCAACTATTCATAACTGCTTTTGACTTCTTTTACAACATGGACCCTCCTAATGGTACAAGCACTGAAACTAAAGCAGTGGTGGAAGAACAGTTGGTACAGTAGAGAAACATTTTTAGAAAAATGGAAAAGCAAAAAAAGTCAGACATAAATTATGATGTGTTTCCATAGAGTTTCACCAATTGTGCCGGCTTCCCCTGCTTTCCCCACCCCCATCTCTGCTATACCTGAGATAGGAAGATCAAACTCTGCTCTCTCCTCCTCCTCAGCCTACTCAGTGTGAAGACAACGAGGATGAAGCCCTCTATGATGACCCACTTCCACTTAATAAACAGTAAATAATCATCATGCCATATAGTTAATAAACTTACCTGTTATGTGTGTGTGTCTTTGTGCGAACATCTAGTAACTATAGGCAAGAACTGTATGAGATGCTTTTGGTCACCATCATTACCTAAGTATTCGTCGTGTAGAACATTGTGTACAAGACTCAAAGGGAGGTGGATAGCCTATCCTTAGATAAGCATAAGGTGAGTGATATTTAATATAAAATCAATAATGTGTTTTTTTTTTAGGTTTATAATTTTGCTTTCAAAGAACTACATTAACCATATAGAATGCTTGGAGGAACTGCATATCAGCCTAGCATCACAAGTAAGTGCTTTTTCTTAAAAAATCTAATGTTTCCTATACTGTATTATGAATATGACTGTAAACTGTATGCCATAAAAATTATATGATTTATTCATTAGCATACATGGTAGGCTCCCATGAAGGAACTGTATTGATTACAGCAGGTTACCATAAAGCAATCTTACTGCTGCTTTCTCATTACCAATGCATGAATCATTATATCTGATATGAATTCCTTTTTCACATTATCTTTTCATTTTTTATGACTATTGTTAGTAAGACATATGACAGCTACAATGTTTTGTATCATATAAGACAATCCTGATGTAGGTATGGACAGGATTCATCTTGTAAACAGATAATGTACACTTACAGTATCAACACAGAACAGTACTGGAGCACCTGGGTGGCTCACTCAGTTGAGGGTCCCAGGGTCCTGGGATCGAGTCCTGCATCAGGCTCCCTGCTCAGTGGGGAGTCTGTTTCTCCCTTTTCCTCTGTTCATTCTCTCTCTCACAAATAAATAAATGGATGGATAAATCTTTTTTAAAAAATAAAGAACAGTACTATAAATGTATTTTCCTTATGATTTTAATAACATTTTTCTCTAGCATACTTTATTGTAAGAATATAGTATATTATATACATATATATACACATACATATATATATATATTTAACAACACACAAAATACACGTTAATCAATAGTTTATGTTATTGGTAAGCCTTCCGGGTCAACAGTAGGCTGTTAGTAAAGTTTTGGGGAGTCAAAAGTTATATATGGATTTTCCTTTTTTTTTTTAAAGGTTTTATTTATTTATTCATGAGAGACACACAGAGAGAGGCAGAGACATAGGCAGAGGGAGAAGCAGGCTTCCTGCAAGGAGCCTGATATGGGACTCCATTCCAGGACCCCAGGATCACACTCTGAGCCAAAGGCAGACACTCATCCACTGAGCCACCCAGGTGCCCCTATATGTGGATTTTCAACTGTGCAGGGGTTGGCACCCCTAACCCCCACACTTTTCAAGGGCCAACTATTTCAGTTAAAATTTATTGATCAATTTAACAAATATAACAAATATAATCATCATGTACAGAATGTTAAAGGTATAATAACAGGCAAGAAAAAAATGCTCAGAGAATACAAAGGAATGATTAGTTCTGACCTAGAAAGGTTAGGGGAGAAAGTTAGGGAATGCTTTCTGGAGGGGTGGCATTTAGCCTTGTAAACTGACCTGATAAAGAATCTAACTGTTGGAGGAGGGAAAGAACCTGCCATCCTAACGGAGAAGCATGTCTGAGAAACAGCAAGCATTCTGCTGAGCTGGCACAGAGGGTGCAGTGAGAGACCCAGAAACAGCTAGAAATACAGGTTAAGTCCAAATTCCAGTTCCATGACAAACTGTTTCAGAAAACTATCTCAGATGGCAACAGAAGGATGGAATACAGAGTTGAATGACCAAGTATCACTGACCAGGCTTCTTCTCACCTTCTCCCAACATCATCTAAAAGTTTCCAACTTCTTCACATGACATATAAGTCTCCTCATGTTTTGGCACCTGAGCTCCCCTCTATTATTTATTTTGCTTAGGATGCTTGTACACACTCTCCCCCCCCCCACCCCCTGCCCCAAGTTAGCTAGCTTTTTTATGCATATTCTGATACTTAGCCCAAATGAGAGCACTGTCAACTCAACAAATAGTTTAATTCCTTTGCTCTCCTAGTTACCAAACTAGGGCCAGTTCCCCATGGGGCTCCCATGACACTATGTCTACCATAACATCGATCATACTATTGTATTATTGACTTTTGTCTCTTGCCACTTGTACATGAATTCCTTGAGGATACTGTACCCTTGCATCTAAGAAGTCATAAATGATCAGTGAATGTTTATCAAATAAAATGAGTGAGGAGGCTAGTTTAATAATCTAGAGGAGAGGTGTTAAAGTATGAAAGTGGGAATATAAAGATTAGGATAGATACCAAAGCTCCTATGTTTTAATAACAGGAGGGATCTTCAGGTTTCCCTCTAAATATATTCTTCCTTTAAGAATAATTTTTAAAAACATAGTCATCAGGTTTTGCAACCTACAAAAAATACTTTTAGTAAAGAACTTGTATCAAATTTATATTTAGCAGACTTCTCTTACAAAATAGGAAAACATGTACTATTTTTTAAATATTTTTATCCAAATAGACATGAAGCTTTTAAAGGAAAAAACCAGGCTCCTCACTAATACATAGCCACAATGATTGTATGTGTGCCTTACATACATTTGAACAGATTGTACAGTTTTACTTGTGCCCACTCAATGGTGTTCAGGCTTCTCAAACGACTTGAGCATGGCCTTGAAGATGAAGCCTCACCAGGAAATTCAAGAGGAAAACCGCGACAGTTGGTGTTGCCGCTTAGCATCAATTACACATTCCATCTCTTTTCTTAGTCTACAAGATCACACTGCTTTAATTCTCAGACGAGTTTATCTTAAATGTATATTCTTCTACTCATTGATTCTTTCATTCACTGTATCTGCTGAGTGTCTCCTATGCCCCAGGCATAGGCAGGGATCATATCTTTTTTTGCATCCCCAGTGACTAACACAGTGACCTGCAAGTAATGGACACCTGATAAGGGCTTTATGAATAAGTACATGAGAGAATGATGAATGGATAAACCAGTGAGCATATACATGTATATGTGACCCTCTCTCCCAGAAGACAGATATATATATATTTTTTAAGGATATTTTTCCAAAGACCACTTATCCTTTGCCTAGTCTTCCTTTATTTTGCCCAAGGTCAGATTACAAAACATCTATGCCTATCCATTTCAACCATCTTCCAAATGTCATTCATTTCCATTAGCTCCTCACTGCATTATTAGATAAAGAATGTAGATCCACTAAAACTATCCTTCAAATACCATTACTAGTTCTCTCCCTTTCTTATAATGCTAACTGGGGCAAAATTCTAAGCTCCCTAAAGAGCACTAACACAAACTCTCAACAATGTATTTCACTAAGTGGTGGGTAGGCTGGGATACTCAACTGATACTTCAACTAAATGACAAAGCAGTGATTTGGCAGATATTTTGAAAACTTTAAAGAAAATAATCATGAATATTGCATAATTTTCCTCCTTCCTCAAGATAATCCTTCACCATACCCTTCAGTACTACTTACAAAAAAAAATATTGAGTTTGTTTACTATCTCATACCAAGAAAAACTAATTTATGAAAAATTTTCAAACCATTTAAACATAATTATTTCATTCCCAACTTTGATACTTTTTTCACAAATCAATTTTTCCATACTACTCACTCATATTAATGTGATCAAAAACTTTGAAATGTTGCTCTCTCTACATTCATCCATTTAAACAATTGAGTTTAAAGACTCTCTTCTAATATGTCATTGTTTTATATTTGTCTAAAGAACTTTATTTTTTCCTAGTTTACAAATATTAAAAATTGGTAAAATGTAACAATATTTCACAAAAGGGTAAAACTAATAGTAAATATATTAGATAAATGATTAAAAACACTATTAGAATAGGTTTGAAAAAAATAAGGGTCTATGAAAAAAATCTACATAAAATGCCTCTGTTTTTCCTGGTCATGGAAAATTCTGCCTGAAAAAATAAGAAAAAGAATCTAAGAACAAATGCTGTTCTACTACTTTAGTGTATAGCATCATTTAGTACTAGTTTTTCTATATTCATACAGCATTTCCTGTCAAATATGATTATGTTATGTACATATATGCATTTTGAAAAACAAGAAGTATATTATTACCTTTTTCCCTGGGTGTATTCCAAGTAATTATGATTATGTCTGAAAACATATAAACTAGAAGAAACATTCCAATAAAAAAAATTCCATCTGTAAAGGTTAAACTGTATGAATCTGACATTTTCAAACAGATTGCAATTAAATTAACTAATTTACATTCTCCTGAAATAGTAAAAGCAGTAAGCTTTTTTTTAATGCCTAATTGTTAGAATCCTGCTATTCAGAGATAAGAATGCAGTCCTTAATATTACAGAAGAAAAAGAAGGAGAAATAAAAGTAGCAAACAGGTAAAGTATCTTAAACATTATACTTTCAAAGGTAAATGATAATAGTTTCTCTGAATTTTGACATGCATTTTTGCCCATTTAAATACCATGTTTTTCCACAAAATGAGAATAGACAAGATGGTCTAAGGTTTCTTTCAGCCGTAATATTCTATATGTGGCTGATAATACTATATGTCACAATATTATTTCATACCATCATCCCTAATCACGTTGTACAAGACTTAAGGAATCTCATAAGCTTTACTTTAAACACAGGTCACATCAAGTTTTTTTAATTCAAAATAATATATATTTTAGGGGAACCCTGGGAGGCTCTGCGGTTTAGCACCTGCCTTTTGGCCCAGGGTGTGATCCTGGAGTCCTGGGATCGAGTCCCACATCAGGCTCCCTGCATGGAGCTTGCTTCTCCCTCTGCCTGTCTCTGCCTCCCTCTCTCTCTGTCTCATGAATAAATAAATAAAATATTTTTTAAAAAAATAATGTATGTTTTATATTATTTGAGGTATATTTATGCTATTTAAATCATATAAAGACAGAATGCTGTATCTTACTTGTGAAAAAGCTGATATAGAAATTTATCAACTGACTGATTTTAAACCATAAATTGAATTCATGAAATTGACAGCATTATAAACTAAGCTTGTGAACTTATATTTTTTAAATCAATTCTTTATTGTCATTTTGGAGATTTACTATTTCAAGCGTTTAAAAAAGCAAAAAACACAAGTATTTCTTCAAAGGTGTATCTGCATTTGTTCATTTTAAGATCTGTGAGTCAGACATGCAATTTAGAAAGATTCTGAAAATGTATTTCAACATACCCCAAACCGACACAGGCTATACAGAAATATTTTAAATATAAACAGCATTGATTACGCATATAATCGTAAACAGAAAGATAGTATTCACTGAAAAAGGCAAAAAAAAAAAAAAAACCTACCATTTAGTGGCTGAATTCATATTCATAACTATTATTTCATCAGCAGGCCACACAAATAAGAACCATCTAGTTCTTTTGCCCTGCTACAGGCAGAATTCTTGCTTGTTCCTTTCTGATCTCTGCCATGAACACTTGTACTTTAAAATTAAAAGAGGATTACATAAATTATTCTTCTACCTCCAAAAACACATAATACAAGAGGATTTTTCCAATGTGAAAAATACTATTGCAGTAGATATGTCATGACCTCTCCTCAGTATTCGTATCTTTTCATAAGAAGATATGCTTCTAATTTGTCATTTAAAAATAGGAATAATAAGGCGTGTTTACAATTATGCCATTACCTGATCCTTTTCAGTTACCATTATATAAGAAGAGCAAAAGCATACACGATAACTCAAAACTCCTTTTTCATAGCTGTTCTCTAGATCGATATTTGTAAAAAGCTCTGAGTGCTCCGACTGTTCATTCTGACGATGTTCCTACCTTCCTTCACTCTGGCTGCTTTTTGCCTTGATGGTGTCACCAGCTCCTTTACAATCTGCAAGACTTGAATCATTGCTAGTTAACAAGCCAAAGACTCCGCGGCTTCCTCCAGAAATCCAACAGGTTTCATCACCAAGAGCTCACTGCTGTCTCTGCGTTCGGGAAGCTCAGGCACGAATACAGTTCAACTTCAGAGAAATACATGCTTTGCTTAGCTATCCAGGAAGGCTCTGAAGCAGTTAATAAGAAACCACAAAAGGACAGGCAACATCGTCTTGAAATGGATTCGAAGCGACTTCGGCACATGTGAAAACCACCATCCTCAAAGTCCCAATGTATCACTTTACAAAGCATTAACCAGTTATAAACAAAAGAAAACAAAATGTGGGTAATCTGCTGCAAATCACTAAGCACAGTGAAAACATTTTCTCATAAAAGTCATGACAGGAGAACTAAAGTGCTATGCTATAAATTCTCATATAGCGGATCACAGATGCTATGTGCAAGTTTTTAAAAACACTCAGAAGTACTCAACCAAAATACCCTGCATTGCAAAGCCTTAATACTTTTTTCCAATTTCTCAAAAATTGCTTATGTGAAACACAGAAAGTAAAATGTGGATAAAAATAAAACTCTATCTTGCTAACTCCAAGCTCCCAGGTCTGCCTAACAGAATACTTCAAAAACTATCCTATAAATTCCTTCCCCGCCTCCTCACACAGACACCTCTGACTGACATCCCAGTACGTGAAGAGAAGTCTACATTCATGCTTCACACTAGAAATCCCTAACGGGTTTGTGAATTCACTGGCCTCACCAGCAGAAGCATAGGCCAGAGATTTTTCAAACCAAGCATAACCACCATCTTTGCCACCCAATTTTCAACAGCCATGCGGCGACAATGCCCCATCAATACTGAATACCTTGGTTACATATTCTATTTATCACACAGCAGCCCTTCTCAAAGTAAACCTACGGAGTTAACTAAAAGAGAGAACTGACATTCAACTTAATAATGGTTAACTGTTAAAAAAAATAAAAAATAAAAAAAAAAAAATAAAATAAAAATAAAAAAAAAAAAAAAAAAAAAAATAATGGTTAACTGTTGTTTGTATCACAGTGATTCTCCACCAGCAATTTGTGCCCCTTTCAGTCCTGCCAACTGTCCTCCTGGTTCTCCTTCTTTCCCATTTATCACGGTGACAGCCTCAATGAATCATTACAAAATGGATCCTAGGGCAAATCAAAGGCAGTTCCTTTGCCTTCACACTTAAAGGCTTATAATGGTTACTTTCCCAGTGTTCAACTGGACAAGTGAGATACACAGTCCATCCACCAAGGTTGGAAGTAAAACGCAGAATCCAAAACTCAAAGGCTTCTGATTTCTCTGACATCACGCCTTTCCTGTAAAAATGTATAGTTTTAAAATTCAGGGTGAAGTTTTCAGATCTTCAAAAAAGAGGTGCTATAACATGTGCATATATATCCACCCATAATGTATTCTCCATATGGGTGGTAATTTAAGACATCAGTGTTACAAATCCATGGCAGTGACAAACTCTGCAAATGGAGGACAAAACAGGGCATTTATCCTAACTATCCATCATCTTTAAACAGAATATCTATACTTACAAACTAAGTCAGAAAGTTTGGATGAGTCAAAGACCAAATTTTAAACCTCAAATCAAAACTGTGCTCTTTAGTGATTCCCTCTGAAGACTTGATACAGATCATCAAGATCTAAATCAAACTCCTCAAATTAGGTTCCCCCAGTTCTTTCTATCCCTTGCCCCATCTCCTAAGGCAGTTCAGAACATGAAATAGGTGTTAGGTATATACTGACTTCATTCCAGTTCTTTGCATTCCCACATTTCCAGCTCCTGAGAAATCACTTCCACCCTTCTGGAAAAACATGATGCTTTTGAAAGATACTTTCTCTTAGCTTTACTCTCTGCCAGTATTTTTCTCTTTCCATTCAAGGAAAGGGATCTACAGGGCATTATCTTCAGTCAACCGTCTCCTCCACACCTGATCAGTGAAAAGAAGACTATCTATATTCATGGTTCCATAAATTTCAATTATCATACCCCCATCTCCCTGATAACAGTATTGGTTTTGAAAATGAAAATTGCATGTGATCAGTTTGACTCACTACTGTCAGCCCTTAACTTCTTCTGCTAAGCAACCAATAGATTTTTCCAGTTTCTCTCATTCTCTTCTAATTTTTTATATCATGTGCTGCACAGTAAATGTATCTCACTACATATTCTAATATAGTAGATATAACCAAGCTGTACTCTAAAATGTCAAGATTATGAAAGACAAAGACAGAGGAACTATTACAGATCAGAGGAGAGTCAAGAGTCAGGTTAACAAAAAAAATAATAAAATAAATAAAGAAATTAAAAAAAAAAAGTCAGGTTAACAAGACATAACCCATGATGCCAGGTTAGATAATGGACCAGAAAGGCACGAGAGGAAATATATGACATGTGGGGACAATAGTGAAGTGTGAACACCATCAACAGGTTATCAGCGTTACTTCCTGACTATGACCATTACACTTGCAGTTACATAACAGAACATCCTGGATTTTAGGACTATGCCCTAAAATATCCAGGGGTAAATACTTCAATTTACCCTCTACTGGTCCAGGAAAAAAAAATAAAATAAATAATAATAATAATAATAATACAGAATGAGAAAATAAATGTGGTAAAATCTTAGCATTGGAGAAATCCAGGTAAAAGAACAGGAGAACTGGGTTATTCTTTTTTTCTTTTTGAAAACTGTGTTATTCTTGCAACATTTTCCTAAGTATGAAATTATTTCAAAATAAACTTAAATTCTGACTATCTAGCCCTATATACGTGTGTGTGTGTATATATAGTTTATAAAGGATATTTACGTATTCATATTCATGTATGTTTAAATCATACAAAGCAAGGATTCTAAAGGCCCCAATAAATAATATAGAAAAGAATTCCATATCTGTGAATATGCTGTGTTCCAATTCAGTCTCTGCGGGTATATCCATATACACACATATATGTGTTCTCATATTTGCTTCCTTTGCCTCAAAAGATCATTCCGAATCTTCCTGAAATGCAAATTTTGAAAATATACATACCTCTGGGCTTAGTCTGGCACGGGCACTCCTAAAAGAATTAATTTCCAGGTCATTCACTTGCACATGTACTTGTCACTACAGCTGAGCTGCTTGAGAAGACACAGGCAGCAAGGGCCCTTCATTTCCATCTCCCTTTGACACAATCACCTTTGACCCACTTCACAAGAAATAGGCCAACCCTCACCCACCTCTACGCCACACAGTGCTCCAAGAGATAAAAACATAGGAGACGGGGGACAAAAACAATCCAACAATTCCTTTAATCAAGGTAGGATAAGTAACATCAGACTACTCCATTCATTAAGAGTTTCTAATAAAATATTCATTTAAAGTGAATAATCATTCACCAAAATTCATCATATATTTGTTGTTTTGACAAAGTGCATTAGGAAAAATCTCTGTGAGTAAAGTGGAATGGATATAGAATTCCAGGGGAAAAAAGAGTATAAAACCTCTAGCTACTGAAGAAAAGCTTGTTCGTTTTCCTTTTTTTTTTTTGAAAGAGAGAGAAAGACAGAGGGGGCGGGGGAAGCGTGTGCATTGGAGTTGGGGGGGAGGGGCAGGTAGAAGGAAAGAGAGAATCTTAAGCAGACTCCAGGCCCAATGCCTGACATGGGGCTTGATCTCACAACCCTGGGATCATGACTAGAGCTAAAGTCAAGAGTAGGACACTTAACCAACTGAGCCCCTCAGGTGCCCCTACCTTGTTCATTTTTCAAATGGATGGCACTGGGTATCAAACCACTGTGATAATTAAACCTCACTACACACGCTTATAAGAAGGATGTAAGAGTTTGGCTTATTTAGTATTCTTCCTTACTGGTCCTCTGGCACAAAGAATTGGTTTAATCACAGTCCTTGGTTCTTAACATTGGTTCATGCATGGCCCAGTTTTATTTATACGCTGAATTATTTACTTTTTAATAATAAACATCGCAAAGCAACCACCCAAAACAAAAAACTAGGAAGTTAACAATAATCTGCATTTAACCTACATCCGCCCAACCACCAACCCATCCCCCTGCTTCAACCCAAAGTATCAAACACCGTGAACTCAGTAGTTATCACTCCCTTGATTTCCTTTATATCTATCTAACATTATCTCCTCCCCCTTCACTCTCTCACACACACACTCCCATGTGCTGCTGTTCAGGTGTTCCGAAGGGTATCACATTTCATGTTATCTTTGAGGAATTATATTTTTTCTTAAATATTGAGACCAATGGTTCTCTATCTTCACTACACATTGAAATGACCAGAGGGTTTTAAAAAGTATGATGCCTGGGTCCCTCTACAGGGATTTGCACTTCACTGTCTCAGGGTGCAGCCCAAGCATCACAAATTTTAAAAGTTCGCTCAAATGACCATCACATTCAGCCAAGGACCACTGTTCTAGAAGAATGACGTAGGAAAAGTCAATGTGTACAAGCAAACATTGAAAGGTACAAAAATTATGATCCCACTATTACAGAATTATACACATGTGGAGAGAGAAACATGTGTGCACAAAGAAAAAATATCAAAATGTTATCAACAATTTTTCCTCTGGGGACGCCTCAGTGGCTAAGCAGCCAAGCATCTGCCTTCAGCTCAGGGCATGATCCTGGAGTCCCGAGATGGAGTCCCACATCTGGCTCTCTGCATGAAGCTTGCTTCTCCCTCTACCTATGTCTCTGTCTCTGTCTCTCTCTGTGTGTCTCTTATGAATAAATAAATAAAATCTTTTAAAAATATTTATTTTCTCTGAATAGTGGCATTATATACGAATTGTTACTGTCTTCTTTTTGCTATATTTTTCTACACATTTTACTATTAAAAAATGAATATTTTGGTTTTTAAATATTCCATTTCATCTCACCAAAAAGGATACACAGATGGCAAGTTAGAGTATGAAAAGAGGTTCGAGGTTCACATCATTAGGAAACTTCAAATTAAGACAACAATGAGATACCCCTACACATCTATCAGAATGACAAAAATGCAAAATGCTGAAACACCAAATTCTGTCAAAGATAAATAGCAACAGGAATTCTCATTAACTGCTGATGGGAATGCAAAATGGTACAGCCACTTTGGAAAACAGTTTGGTGGTTTCTTAAACTCTTACCATTTTATGCAACAACTGTATTCTTTGTTATTTATCCAAATGAGTTAAAAACTTCCTCACAAAAACCTGTTTATGAATGTTTATAACAGTTTAATTTGTAATTGCCAGAACCCGGGAGCAATCACTTGTTCTTCAGTGAGTGACAGATAGACAAACTGCTACATCCAAGCTACAGAATATTGTTCAGCAATAAGAGGAAATGAGCTATCGAGCCACAAAAATAAACAAAAACAAACAAACAAAAAAAACCATGGAAGGACTTTAAATGTCACGTAAAGGAAGCCAATCTGAAAAGGCTGCATAGTGTATGATTCCAATTATTCTAGAAAAGGCAAACCTGTGGAGACAGGAAAATAATCAGCAGTTGCCAGGGGTTTGAGAAGAGGAAGAGAAGGATGAATAGATGGGAGCGCAGGGAGTTTCTACAGCAGTGAAACTAATCTGTATGTTACTATAATGGTAGACACATTCATTAGACATTTGTCAAAAACCCATAAAATGCACAACACAAACAGTGACCTTTAATGTAAACTATGGACTTTGGCTCATCAATTGCAGTAAATGAATCATACAAATCCAAGATGTTAGTAACAGGGGAAACTGGGAAGGTGGGGAGTATTCCTGGGGGGTATAGGAGAACTCCCAGTACTCTCCCCTCAATCTTTCTGTAACCTACAATTGCTCCAAAATACAGTCTCTTAAAATGACAAAAGAAAATCTATATTAAAAAAAAAAAAAGAAAATCTATATTTAATATGTACTTATCTATATCCTACTCTTCAGACTTTATCTAAAATAACACACAGATAAATCCAAAAAAGTACAGAGTTTAACTGGAGTGCTTAAAACAAAAACAGTAACTGCCTATACACAAGAGCTCCAAAGTGGCTCCGTAGATAAGAAATGGAACAGGTGCCCTTGCAATGGACCTCCTGCAACCAGCTATGAGTTCTTTTAGTTCTTAGTTCTTTTTTTTAACAGAAAAATTCTTCAATCTTGTTTCCTACCTTTGTATTTTTGTTACACATGGCCACCCCCAAAACCACAATCTCTTGGCCAACCTCTAAGAGCACAGTTTTCCTTTTCCTCCCCATCACTTCCCAATTCAGCACTCCCAGAGTGGGGCACAAGGAGGAACATAATGCCATGGAAAGCACAGAATGAGCCAAGCGCACAGAGAGAAGGGCCACAGGCAGTACACCAGGAGAACATCATGCACATCTACCGGGACACTCCCAGTCATGCCACTTTGCTTTCTCCAAATGAAGATACAAGGCAAAAAGTCAATTTCCTTCCACTCAAAAGGGATCAGTAACAGGAACTGTAGAAAAAAACAGCTAGGCAGAGGAAAGAAATTTTTTCCCACCATTCCTCACTCACCAAAAAAACAAAACAAAACACCAGGAAGAGGGAAAAAACAAGATTGAATTTGATCTCATTTGTATTTTTTCCCTCCTTCATTTAATAAAACCATGAACAAATTCACTGAACCATCTTTCTTGGCCCCCACATGAAAAGAACTATGGAGAATCAGTGTTTTCTTAAAGCAAAATTATACTACTAATCCTCATTAATAATGTTGTAGAAAGTTCAGACCAACTCCCTAGAATCCTAAAGAACTGATTTAAAAGGTCTTGATTTCCTTCTTTTTGTCACTATACATCTCTAATAATTATTCTTATTACAAAAATAATGCATGTTCACTGTAGAAAATAAGTATATGAAAAAACAAGTCCAAAGAAAATAAAATCTCTCTTAGGCCTATCATACAGAGATAAGCACTGCTAAACTTAACCCTGTACTTTTTTGTTGATTTTACAAAAATGAGGTAGTACTATACATTACTGTTTTGGAATCAATATGTTTTCACACTTAAAAATACTTCATCAACATCTTTTTTATAAAATAAACACAGACATGGATATTTGCACTGTGCTTTGTCCAAAAATTTTTTTGATCATATGAATAACAACCCAGCATCTTTTCATTCCTGGCAATGATTTAGGATTTTTTCTATGCACTTTTCGGAAAACTGTTTTGGCTTTCCTGGAAATATATTTTAGAATGAAACTACTGTCAGTTTTCTCAGAACATGTAGATAAATGAGAAAAAAAAAAATATGAGTGGCCACACTTGTTGTGACAAAAACAATCTGTAAATATGCAAGATGTCAACTGGCCAGCAAATAGAAAAAGGCTTTTTTGAATATTAAATGATAAACCCACTCTGACTGGTCTCCTTTTGGATTAATAAATCAGTTTAATATACTTCATTTCTTTGTCATTCTACTTAGATTTTACAGGTGGGATATAAACATTATGTTCTACAATTTTGAAAATCTCTATAAACTCATTGATAATAAAATGTATACTGATTACAAATATAAGAGTTGACTTTTGTCCATACACCTTCTTCATTTTTATTTTTTAAAGATTTTATTTATTTATTTAACAGAGAGCGAGAGTGCACAAGTAGGGGAAGTGGCAAAGGCAGAGAGAAGGAACTCCCTGCTGAGCAGGGAGCCCCATATGGGACTCAGTCCCAGGACCCTGAGATCATTACCTGGGGTGAAGGCAGGTGCTTTAACCAACTGAGCCACTCAGGCGCTCCTCCATATACCTTTACCAAATATCTGTTATATTTTCTGTCCAAATAGAGCTCAAGTACTCTTACAATAATTCCTAATAATTCATATGGGATATTTAAAGAATAACACTGTCAAAGCTAATCAACTATCTGCAGATTTTTTTTTCCACAGAAAAAAAAGGCAAAATAAAATATGGGAAAGTAAAATGTCCAAAAGTTGCAGGATGTGGAAAGAGCCACAGAATATGCATTATGGATGACATTATCCTTCTTTCACATAATCTCTAAGCATATTAGATGGTAGTAATTGTTTATGAACAAAAGTACCTGTATTGATATAATTAAGTTAGCAGTTCTTTCAAAACCAGTTTTTAAAGATATTTTATAAAAGGGCGATTCATTTTGCTTATAACAAGCAACCAAGAAACCACTATAGCTTGGTTGAAGCTTCTGTACTTTCTGTGGCTCAAAAGAAACTGTCATAAACATGCACATGCAAAGTACAATTCACAAAAATGGAGAATTAAAACATATTATCCCAATAAATCTTCACAACACCTAGAAATTCTTAATGTACTGACATATCGTAAGTTCATTTTAAAGGCAATAAAATTTTGCTCATCCATACAAAAACTATTAAGCTCTAACTACAATGCTAGCTCCTTGTATTACAAGCGTGATCAATCTCCTCCCACTCTACCAAAAGAAACTGACACTAAACACATAATTACACAATTAATTATTGAATTACAATTGAAATAACTTCTGCAGGTAAGTACAGGATGACAGAGGACTGTCTTCAAGTGGAAAAATAGTAGGAATTAAAGGATACACACAGCACATTATAACTGAACATATTCCAATTTATCAATTACCACATTTTGAATTTTTAAAGAAAGCTTTCCTTTATGCACAAATAAGTCTTCTGACTTTCCAAAGCCACATGCAGATGGACACATAAATACAGAAGGTAAAGAGACCTCCTAGTCATAATAAGGAAATTTAAATACGACTTTCTTTCCAAAATCAAGAACTCAAAGAAAACACAGCATCCAAGCAATCTGACCTACTCCAGATTCTAACAAAGCTGTCAAATAACATTATTAGTTTAAAAATTCATTACTATTTTAAAAATCACATATTAAAAAGTAGTTAAGTCTTGGAATTGAATCTAGATGAATGGTAATTCAATATAACATCGCATTTAAGATCAAATGTCCATATGCACCAAATACATGTATATGAAAAATATAAAGACATAGGTATTTCCATAGAACTCACAAAACTGCTTGTGTATATAAATACAGAAACACTGTGCATTATCTTTCTGTTAACCATCACAAAATGACCCATGTCCCCCAAAGAACATAGAAAGCCCTAATACACATATTAAAAAACTACACTGCTTCATAACAAATTTTTGGAGATGTATCATCCAGAGTTAAAGTCTGTGATTTTTCAGTTAAGTATTTTAGGAGAAAGGACTATTTTAAAAGGATATGATACAAGAAAAATGTAAATAGTGAACACATAAAAAAGTTATCCTAAGAATGAGATAGCACCTCAACACCCATTCGGATGGCTGCTGTCAAAAAAAAAAAAAAAAAAAAAAAACAAGAGTTGGCCAGAATGGGAGAAGATATTTGCAAATGACTTATCAGATAAAGGGCTAGTATCCAAGATCTATAAAGAACTGATTCAACTCAACACCCAAGAAACAAAAAATCCAATCATGAAATGGGCAGAAGACATGAACAGAAATTTCACCAAAGAGGACACACACATGGCAAACAAGCACATGAGAAAATGTTCCACATGGCTTGCCATCAGGGAAACACAAATCAAAACCACAATGAGATCCCACCTCACACGAGTGAGAATGGTGAAAATTAACAAGACAGAAAACAACAAATGTTGGAGAGGATGTGGAGAAAGGGGAACCCTCTTGCACTGTTGGTGGGAATGCAAGCTGGTGCAGCCACTCTGGAACACAGTGTAGAGGTTCCTCAAAGAGTTAAAAATAGAGCTACCCTACGACCCAGCAATGGCACTACTGGGAATTTACCACAAAGACAGAGATGTAGTGAAATGCCGGGACACCTGCACTCCAATGTTTATAGCAGCAATGTCCATAATAGCCAAGCTGTGGAAGGAGCCTCAATGTCCTTCGACAGATGAATGGATAAAGAAGAGGTAATATATGTACACTATGGAATATTACTCAGCCATCAAAAAGGACGAATACCTACCATTTGCTTCGACGTGGATGGAACTGGAGGGTATTATGCTGAGTGAAGTAAGTCAATCGAAGAAGGGCAATCATCATATGGTCTCACTCATACGGGGGATATAAGAAATAGTGAAAGGGGATCCCTGGGTGGCGCAGCGGTTTGGCGCCTGCCTTTGGCCCAGGGCGTGATCCTGGAGACCCAGGATCGAATCCCACATCGGGCTCCCGGTGCATGGAGCCTGCTTCTCCCTCTGCCTGTGTCTCTGCCTCTCTCTCTCTCTCTGTAACTATCATAAATAAATAAAAATTAAAAAAAAAAAAAAAAAAAAAAAAAAAAGAAATAGTGAAAGGGAATATAAAGGAAAGAAGGGGAACTAAGTGGGAAAAATCAGAGAGGGAGACAAACCATTAGAGACTCCTAACTCTGGGAAATGAACAAAGGGTTGTGGAAGGGGAGGTGGGCAGGAGGTTGGGGTGATGGGCACTGAGGAGGGCACTTGATGGGATCAGCACTGGGTGCTATACTATATGTTGGTAAATCGAACTTCAAATAAAAACAAATTAAAAAAAGAAAAAGAGTTGGCCAGGATGTAGAGAAACTGGAGCCCTTGTGCAATGAGAAATGGTACAGCCGCTATGGAAAACTGCATGCAGTTCCCCCAAAAATTAAACACAGAATTACCATATCATCCAGTAATTCTGCTTCTGGGTATATACTCAAAAGAACTGAAAGGTGAGTCTCAAAAAGATATTTGCACACCTATGTTCACAGAAGCATTGCTGACAAGAGCCAAAAGGCAGAAGTGAACCAACTTGCCCATTGCCAAACTGTGGTGATCCAAACAATGAAATAGATATTCAGTTTTCTAAAGGAAGGAAATTCTGGCACCTGCTACAACATGGGTGAACTATGAAGACATTGGTGCTAAGTGACATGAGCCAGTCACAAAAAAGACAAATACTTAGGATCCCATTTATATGAGGTACGGAGAGTCATCAAATTCATGAAGACAGAAGGTGAGACAAATGGTGGGCGCCAGGGGCTGGAGGAAGGGAAATGGGAAGCTGCTTAACGAGTATGCTGTGTCAGTCTTTCAAGATAAAGAGTTCTGGAGACTGGCTGCACAGCATCATAAACAGACCTAATGCTACTGAATTGTACACTTACAAATGGTTAAGACGGCGAATTTTATGTTCTATGTATTTTACCACAATTTAGACAAAAAAGTTATCCTGTCTAAAAATCAAATATATGCAACTAAAAGCAACTTTTAATGCCATGTTGAGCCTACTACACTAGTCATGGTGAAATGTATCCCTGTATACCAATTACCAGAGTAACTAAATTAGTACAGTCTTTTAAGAAAGATGGGAGACATATACAAAAACATTTCAGTACTATAAATCTAGCCTAAGGAATTCACTCTAGGTGGTTTTATTAAAGTCAAGGAGCTAATTCACCAGTGACATTCATTCTGCAAACATTTTTAAAAATTGAAAAATCCTAAATAACCAAACAAGAGGGAAATAGTTATATAAGTTACTATGCATCATTACCTTTAGGAATTTGAAAATTTTGAATTTTAATTATGAAAAACAATTATAGAAATATGATAACTGTCTAAATATGACTCAGTGTTAGAAATCCAAATATAAAATTGCATATACATTATGAATCCAATTATATAAAAATATACAGTATCTGGTGTGCCTGGGTGGCTCAGTCAGTTGAGCATGTGACTCTTAATTTCAGCTCAGGTCATGATTTCAGGGTCATGAGATGGAGCCCCAACCACATCAGGCTCTGCTCAGCAGGGCATCAACTTGAAGATTCTTTCTCTCTGCCCCTCTTCCCACTCTCTCTCTCTCAAATAAACAAAAAAATCTTAAATACACACACACACACACACACACACACACACGTATCTGGACAAGACCACAGGGTCACATGCAAAAAAACAAATGGCTGCTTTATTTCGGTGTTATGATTATACTTTAAAAACAACAGGAAAAGGAGACTGTAAAGAAGAAGAAAACAGATTAGTTTTAGTGACATTAGGTGAAATAAAATAGAAAATGGAGGCTACAACATGTGTTTTATCTAAACTAAAATTACAAACTTAATCTCCTCCCACCACTTACTTATACCAGTGCTAAATTTCCTTCATTTCTTAATTTCAACCTCTCAACTCCAGGTCTTCATATGTTGTTCCCTCCATTAAGAACCTTCTCCTAGGGTGCCTGGGTGGCTCAGTGGGTTAAGCTCCGACTCCTGGTTTTTGCTCAGGTCATGATCTCATAGATCCTAAGACTGAGCTCCAGATTGAGCCCCACATGGGCCTCTGTGCTCAGTGGGGAGTCTGCTTGAAAGAGTCTCTCCCTCTGTCTCATCCTCCACCCCCACAAGCACATGCGGTCTCTCTCAAAGAAATCTTAAAACAAACAAAAAACCTCTCCTTCCTCCTCTTCACTTAGCCAGACATCAGCTGGAATATGATTTCCTAGCAGTGGTCTTCCTGCCCTCCCTACGGATAGGTTCCCTTGCTCCTGCAGACTCCTACATTCCCCTTTTTGTATTAATAATACCATGCTACTTGTGCAGTAGCTGTCTTCCCAACCAGTTCTGTGCTCTAAGAAGCTACTGACTCTCGGTCTTGTTCTTGTCTATCTCGCCAAAGATCAACCCAGCAGCAGAATACTTGGAGGCACTCATTAGTATCTGTTAATACTAAAAGACATAATTATTATGTATTCAAAAATAATATATTTCCTTCCTTAAAATTTGTTTTAAAATCACATTCAAACACCATAACTCTTAAAATATTTTAAGAAATCAATTTACAGCATCATTGTGTTTCAAAGTTGTCAAGAAAGATTTAAATCTCTTATACCTTGCAATATTCCAAATTAATTTTCTAGCTTTCACTACACCTTGCAATTATTTTTTTTTTTAAAGATTTTATTTATTTATTCATGATAGTCACAGAGGAGAGAGAGAGAGAGGCAGAGACACAGGCAGAGGGAGAAGCAGGCTCCATGCACCGGGAGCCCGACGTGGGATTCGATCCCGGGTCTCCAGGATCGCGCCCTGGGCCAAAGGCAGGCGCCAAACCGCTGCGCCACCCAGGGATCCCTACACCTTGCAATTATTAAACTTTTAAGACTCATGACTATAGATGGTAAGTATCTGGACAATTCACATTAAAATCTAATATAACCCATAAATCTCTAAAACCTAATGAGAAGCAGTCTTGATGCATTCATTTATTCTATTTTTAGGCAGGAAACTTTATTAGGACAAAGACAAAGAGGCACTAGATTATAAGAAAAGCTAACAGTGAAGCAATCTCAAGTGATACATAAAGAGCTATAGCTATTTATTGCTACTAAACAAATTCAATTGTGCTATATCTAATACCTTCAAAATATCTGTTCAACAGCATCTTGAGATTCTGTCAACATAATTCAAAATAGGAATTGTGCAGAAAGAAATTTCTCTTGACAAAAGCTGAATGTTGTCTCCTTCCCAGGTCATCTCATATTCTAGAAAATCTCTCTGCCATTTTTCTCAAGCCTTTGTGATAAAAGCAAAACCAAGCAGCAAAGCAGAGCAATAAATTCCTTTCTTATGCAAGAGATGTGAATCCTATTTCGATTAAGGGAGAAATGGGAAATTTTTCCATTAAAGAGCTAAATGGAAAAAAGTGGAAAGATCACCACGCAGTCTTCCTTTCTCTTCTAGACAAGCCTCCGGAGGGAATGGTGCAAGCTGTCACGCATGTTCATGCGGACCCCATTCATGACAGGAACCCACAGCCAACCCTCATGTGAGGGCTACTCTACAGAACAACTGGGCTGCACCCTTCAAAATCACCAGTATGGTGAAAGAAGGGACTGTCCCAGGTTCACGGGGAGACAGGGAACTGACAGCCGGACAGGCCCTGCGCCAGGAGCAAATGGGCTCTGCAGGACATTGCTGGGAAACCCAACAACCCAAGCATAGAACATCAGATAAATGTAATTCACCTAGTTAGTAATTTTACTGTGGTTATGAAAGAGAATGTCCTTGTTCTTGAGAACTACACACTGATGCTACTTGTGCAGCAAGTACACTGAAGGAAAAATGGGAAGAGGAGTGTGATATATGCAACCTACTCTCAAACAGTTCCAAAATAAATAAGTTAATATGTGGGGTTTTTTAAATATGTTTTCAGAAACAAAAACAAAAAATAAAAGGTTGATCCTATTTAAAAAATTAAGTTGCAAGGATTGGGAAGGGAGAGAATTTTACCTGCTGAGAAGAGATACTCACTAATCAAAGGAAGAAATAAGAAGGAAAACTTTGCAGATCTCAACACTATCATTTTCCACCAGAATGCAGCTCAGCACTGAGTTAGAATAGCACATCTCTTCATTTAGACCAGAACTTCTGATGGCTTACAATTTTTACATCACATTTTAGGAGAAAACACAATAATGACCACCTCTGTAATACAAGTCAAACATTTTAAAGTAGGTTGTTGTTGTTGTTGTTGTTGTTGTTGTTGTTGTTGTTTTTACTACAGCATTACTTCTGCTAAGGAATCATTTGAGATCCAAGTTCCTCTTAACAAAGTCAGTTTGGGTGTCTAGAAAGGTGAGTGAGGTGATTCTCCTGTCCTGGGCAAAGTTCCCCGTACATATCAGTACATACACCTATAAGTACATACAAGTACAAAGTTCCTGTAAAAGGTCTAAGTCTGATTTGGGCAAGAAAAAGAAAATCACACCCTACTGACTCCGTATGGGACAACCTGGACCAAGACCATGCCAAGATGCTAAGGAAACATCTTTCCTTAAGAGACTCTAGTAACAAGGAAGACTTCCCCTTAGTTAGCAGTAAAGAAACCCTCTTTTAAATAGCTTCTAGGTTACTTACACCACCAGAAACAGTATTTTTGATCATAGAACATGCCAATGAAATACATCTTAGTCATCGTTTCTGAGTATGAATCAATCATATGGCATATAAAGTTTGTTGATACAGTTAAAACAACAAATTCAAGCTGGTTTGAAAATCAAACTCAATTCTGTGGTACCATAATTGTCATGAGTAAGCAAGTTTGCAATTTTCTTCCAACATTGGTAAAACCTGGCCTCTCCTTTCCTAATCTAGAACACTTCACACTTCATCTACATCTACACAGCACATAAAGAAAATAACAAAAAGCTATTGCCTAAAGAAAATACACAAGACCAGTTACTGTGAATTTATATAAAAACTTACAGTATGCGTACATGTCCACATTCTCAAATTTCTTTTAAGTTAGAATCAGTCAATATATTCTACCTCACTTTGCATTAGAACATAACAAAGTTAATCAGTGAAGACATTAAACACAGTACTTTACTGGAGATTGTCAAAACCCATGCTAACACATCCTGAAACTTCTATTTCTATCCCATTCTTCTAGAATCTGAAACAGGCAACTACATTGTTTTACAAGCCATGGTGACCCTAAATGTTCCACAATGTAAAACAAATGTAGATGAGTGTACATCACTGTCTTACTGAAATCTGTCCAGTTCCACTGTTTAAAGTTTAACGCCCGAATACTCCAAATGTGTCAGTGGGAAAGAAAACTAGGTTCGACTCCACAGTACCTAGGTAATGCCAGCAGAAGTCAGCTTCTGAATTCAGGGCAAAAAAACAGCACTCGACAACCAATTGCCTGCACATGACCACTATCTTTGAACATGAAGTTAATAAACTAACCTATGACTCAGTCCTTGAATTAGGAGAGGGTGACTGGGGCAGGGGAAGAATTGGGAAGATGTTTTCATTCTATTCTGACCCTTTCTAACCAACAGCTTTAAAGAGAGCCTAAAAAGAATTAACTTCCATGGTCACCTTGTCCATCTCCAAAAAAGAAAAAGAAAATATAGTATCAAAACACAATCTTAGAACAATTTTGAGAGAGAAACATAGAGGTTTTGAAATTTTTAACATCAATTTCACACTTCTGGGAAATGAGGAGACAGCTATATAATGACATCCATCATATAAATTGACAGGCTCAAATTCCCTTAATAGAAAATGTCTATTTGTGTTTAAGGCAAAAACTGGTAATATATAGCTGTCCAGACACTATAAAAAAACCAATGTTAATATATGTAGATTTAATAGCCAGGCCATTTAATAAATATCACTTATTTATGTTAATTACAGTTGAAGTAAGATAATTTGCCAAGTTTCTTCTGTATTGAATTCACCTATTTCTCAAAATTTTTAAATTCATACTTCAGCCTTTGCACTCAGGAGGGTTTTGCACCAGCATGAGCTCTTGTACTCTACAGATCTAATTTATATAGTGAGTCAAAAAGTAGAATAAATGATCTAACACAGCCTTTCTTTTCCTTTTTCCTCTCCTTTGAAGTGAGTTGAGTTCTCATTTAAGGTTTGTAACATAGCTGTTTCCTAGTTGTAAAGTTATGCCTTCCTAAGTGCCACTGTTGTAAAGTGTTGTGTCCCTAGATCTTCCAAAGATCTCATTTTACCTTTGTTGAAATTGTATAAACAACTGCACCAAAGGAAAAAAAAAAAAAAATCAGTTACTAAGTTGTGCTTTCCATTATATGCCTTTTGATAAATGAAGAATACCAGAAGTCATATATGTAATATTTTCATACAGAAATTCATTTTCACTTATAAAAACTACCAGATGGGGGAAAAAAAAAAAGAAATTCATTTTCAGAGAAGCTAATGTAAAAGAGATATGGAATATTTTAAACCAGTGTATCAGTTCTAATTACATGGATTCAAGTATAAACTATAAATCAAACTATCTTCTGAAATTATGAAAGAGATAACGAGAGGACTATTTAAGACTATTAATTTGAAATATACATTCCCCTCCATCACTGCTTGCCTAGAGAAGAAGCACAATGAACAGAGAACATGTGCCTACATTTGGAACAAAGGTACCTCCAAAAGCAACCAGGACACAAATTCCAACGAGGAGCAACACACACAGGCCCCAAAGCCCTGAAAACTACACATGTAAGTTTTCTTAATTTAGCTTAATAGTGACATTTCTCGTTTCATTCAATAGCTGTGTTCCTATAAGGCAAAATTGGAAATGAAAGTTTCTCAGTGATATATAATCATGAATTTTAGAGCTAGAAGGTTTCCAGACAATGTAGTCCGGTCCCCACATTTAAAACAAGGAAATGAGTAGAGGTGCAGGAGGGGGTGGTGGGTAGTGGGGTGGCATTAAAGAGGTCAAGCCATTGGCCATACATAACACGGCTAGTTTTTTTTGTTTTGCTTTTTGTTCTGGTTTTTTGTTTGTTTTTAACATGGCTAGTTAATAGCAAAGCTAACCCAGGTCTCTCAGACTCTTAAAGACTGCCACTGGAAAACTTACTCTATCAAAATGGCATTTTAAAGAATTTCCCTTAAGAAGGGAGTATCTTAAAACTATTATAAAGAGACCCTGGTTTGTTATACTAAAGAATTTTAATTAAAGTTCATTTATATACCAAGTCAATCTACATAATGCAATATACTGTGGGTCTAAAATAAAAATGTTAATGTTATGCCTACAAAACCTATGTAAACAATGTCATTTTTAAATGGTAATAGCGTAACGACAGTAGGTAAATGGTTTGAAATTTTAAGATTTAATTAGGAAAAGTAATTTAGAAACCTTACTAAGATTATATTGTAATAGTACAGTAAGTGACATTTATGCTACAAATTTAAATGATTTAATAAAAGGAAACTATATTTTCACAGAAAATGTTTTACCTACAAATCAATTTTGTTTAGATATATATAGATATGGATGTGTGTATGTGTGACAAAGAGGGAAAACAAGAAAGAAATCAAATGGACAAAATGTAAACAACTGGTAAATTGGAAAGGCATACGAAGAATTTGGGTTCTGTTTTTACAACTTATCCTGTTACAAGTTTGAAAAACTATCAAAACAAGAGGATACAAAAGTACTGCAAATCATCTCCTAACAAAAACTCAATTCTATACTTATATTTGAATACCATAATTGACTATACTGCATAAGAAATACTACATTAAATTCATATTAAATTTCCCATAGCATCAAATTAAGAATTACTCACTTTTCTGCAGCAAATGGTCAAAAAGATGACAAATTAGCTAAAAGTAAAGTATATTCCATTTCCAATGGTCAGTATTAATATAATAAACTAAGAAATCACCTTAAACTAAGAAATTGATCTAATAAATTATCTGAGAAGCAATTTTTGCTTGCATTCTTCATCACCCATCACCTACCTTACCTACAGTGTACTGCTGCCATGGTTCTGATAGCTTATACCCACAGTGTTTCTCAACAGGGACTATTGTATACTGTACCTGGCCCCTGCCCGCTGCCAGTAGGTCTCCCCAGTAATTATGACAACCAAAAAGTCTCCAGAGATTTCCAAAATTCTTCCTTCTTCCAATTAAAATTCTGATTATACGGTTGACCCTTGAACAAGGCAGGAGTTAAGGGCACCAGACCCTGACATAGTTGAAAATCTGCCTATCACTTCTGACTCCCTAAAAACTTTACTAATAGTGTACTCTTGAGTAGAAGCCTTGCAGATAAAGAGTTGATTAACATATATCTTGCCATTTGTACTGTATGCTGTATTTCTACAATAAAGATAGATAAATGAAAATGTTACTTTGGAAATCATGAGGAAAATACATTTAGAGTACTACACTGCATTTTTTCTAAGTATATTTGACACACAATATTACATTAAGTTTCAAGTATGCAATAGAGATCAGACAACTCTGTGACTATACAGTATGTTATGCTCACCAGAAGGTACCTACCATCTGTCATCATATAGTACTATATTGTATTTATCAAAAAATTCCATATTATAAGTGGATTCACACTGTCAGAACCCATGTTGTTCAAGGCTCAAGGGTATATTCATTTTAAGAATAGTTAACTATTAAAACTTTATCTTCCAAAATCCGAACTTATCAAACATAAATGAGCCTAAATAAACAAATAGATACTTATACTTTACAAAGGGATTTCTTTCAAGATTCCATTAAATGCATGATTCCTCAGTATTCAAAATACAATTCAATGGAAGTTTTTTCTTTAACCTCTACCCAAATTCTAAGGTACACAGCTATCCCATAAAACAAGATATATATCTACATAATTATCCTAGAAAAAATTTAGCCAAAACTTAGGGAAAGCCTTATATTATTTCTTGCATGATTTTTCTATTTAATAAGACTCAGAAGAATTCTTATGCCACCACTGAGTGGCTTAGTAATCTACTCATTTATAACATTAACTGTTTTAACAGGGGCAACCCCGGTGGCGCAGCAGTTTAGCGCTGCATGCAGCCCAGGGTGCAATCCTGGAGACCCAGGATGGAGTCCCATGTCGGGCTCCCTGCATGGAGCCTGCTCCTCCCTCTGCCTGTCTCTGCCTCCCTCCCTCTCTCTCTCTGTGTCTTTCATGAATAAATAAATAAAATCTTAAAAAAAAAAAAAAAACTTTTACCAAACATTAAATTGTTTTCATATCAGCATGAACTTTTAGTCTACTGCTCCACAGAATGAAGATATTTGCTCCTACTCTATTAGAAAGCCATAAATATACTACATCCCAAAATATTCACTGCCATTACTCTTCCTCAGTTAAATGAGAAATGTTTCATATCCAGAAGTGACCTCAAAAAACTCACTCCTTTATTTAGGACAAAGGGCAGGCAGGATTAAGCATACTAATGCAAGAGATTCACTCCTGGATTGTCAAATCAGAAGAAAATTAACACAGAAATCCTCTCTTAGAAAATATGTCATATAATTAGTTACAGGGCGAAAGTTTCCTGAAGAAAGTGAAATAAAATATAAGATAAAATTTAAAAATAGAGTATATAGCTTTATTTTTTCAAGTTAAAAGATGGGAAAATAAAATTAAGTAGTATCCCTAAACAATCATTTTGGGGGTTTGGTCGTTTTTTAGTTTGTTTTCGTTTAACACATTCCCCCCAAAAAAATCATCTAGAAATTGTTTAGCAATGCTTTTTACAAGAACTACGCCTGTTGTGACAATCTCCATTAAAGATCTAAAAGAACCATTTCAAATTATAGCCAAAGTTTAAACATAACAACTTTCATACATGTATTTCATCTTTGGCACCATTTGATAAAACAAAATTCTGAAAAAAAAATCTTGGTAAATGTTTATCATATGCAAAAACAAAACCATTTAAGTGCTGAAAATCAAAAGGCTTTTTGTGGATTGTAATAACGTCAACAATCCACAATGAAACACACAACTCATAGCAGCATCATATAATACATTTTCCACAAGATAAATATCTAGCCTCAAAATTGAACAGAATAAAGATCTAGAATAAAAACTAAAATTATCCTAAAACATTTTACCAATTCTCTAAGTTTTATGGCTGGGGTACCCCAATCGGTGTGCCAGAACATGCAAAGAAACAGAGCCCCCTCCACTTTCAGGACAGTTGGGAGCAAGTAGCAGCCTGGTCTAAGGTGTCAGAGGCCAGTTGCCTCCAAGCCCCAAACAGCTCCTCAGTTTACCCCAAATGCTGTATAACTTCCACCACATCCTACGTGGCTCATGACATGGGAACGGTTAAGAAATGCTTCAGAGATAAACACATCCAGACATAACAAGTATCAACCTTTCTTTTAATTTTCTAAAGAAATCCTGGAAAAAAAAAAAAAAAACTTTAGTTACCCATCATTCTCACCCAATCTAGGTTTGGAAATTCTATCTAGACTTTAATGACATATCTTCCCCTTTTTTTTTTTTTTCTTAAAGATTTTATTTATTCATGAGAGACATAGAGAAAGAGACAGAAACACAGGCAGAGGGAGAAGCAGGCTCCCTGCAGAGAGCCCGATGTGGGGCTCAATCCCCAGACCCATGATCCAGGATCATGCCCTGAGCTAACGGCAGATGCTCAGCCATTGAGCCACCCAGGTGCCCCTCTTCCAATTTTTTAACCTGTACCATGATTCTTCACTATTTTTTTCAAAAACAGAAACTCTGGTATACTCAGTTCCTATCTTTTTGAAAACTTACAACCCCCTAGAAACTGGATCATAACACAGACACTGTAACACTTCCCTAACCTATGGTTGCAGTGATCTACTCAAAAATGACCTCTACCGATAGAGAAAAGCCATCAAGTTGGCAAGAATAAGAAACATAACCCAGTCTATTTCAAAGGAAGCCTAAAATGGGCTGAAAACCAAGAAAAAAGCTAGAAGGCGGCAAATACTGCCTATAACCTGTCTTTTTCACTTATATTTAACAAAAATGCCTATATGTCAGAGTACTTTTTCATTAATGAAATCTTCAGTTGGTCCCCTAACGGAAATCCTTTTCTTTTAAAGTTTTGTTTTTTTTTTTTTTTTTTTTTTTATTCATGAGAGACACAGAGAGAGGCAGAGACATAGGCAGGGGGAGAAGAAGAATCCCCACAGGGAGCCCAATGTGGACAGATCCCAGTACCCCAGGATCACAATCATCTGAGCCAAAGGCAGAAGCTCAACCACTGAGCCACCCATGTGCCCCAGCAAAGAGAAATCCTTTAACAGCTCCTTAAGCCCTATGGGATGACCTGCAAACCTCCTGGGCCATCACACCCTAGAACCTAACAGCACCTCCATGGCTTCGTCTTGCCCCATCTCTATGTTCCCAAATGCTCAAATACATGTGCCTTAGTGCCCTTCTCACACTGCTCCACTTCCTCAGAACACTCTTATGCCACACTACACACACACCCACCCCTCTTAATCTCCTTTCACATAGGATCAGCTTAATTTCACCTCAAAATAATAATCTGTGGAATAGCCACCACATTCTAAAGGATGTTAATTAGGAACACCCAAATCCGTGCATTATTTATTGAGCACCTATTAAGAGCTCAGGAAAAGTGTTTAGCACAAGTAATAAAAATCTTTGCCCTCTAAGATCTTAAAGATTTCCTGAAGGAAAGAATGAAGAGCCATGTGATTTTAATGTGAGGCAAGCAGAGTGCTACAGGGAAGAAGCCAACAGAGCTCACCCAGCAAGGAAAGTGGTACAAGGATGACAAAGAGGATCACTAGGAGCTAGGGAACTAAGCAGAAACTGTCAGAGTTTTTTTTTTTTTTTTTTTTTTTAATCTTCACTGTGAAATAAGTAGTTTGGCCTTTATGGTAATAAACCTCCAAAGAAGGCATGTTCATTCTTTGTGGCTCCCTTGTCTTCATAACAAACACAAAGAAATAACAGATAAAATATAAAAACAAATTACTAAAATGACCTATCTACATCCCCAAACATGTTAAATACCACTTAATCAGAAATCTCACAGGAACACCAAGTGTGAGCCAACCTAAAGCCACCAGGTCTGGGGGCTGTGGGCCCCAAAGTGGGAAAAGGCAGCAGGAAGTAAATCCCACAGGGTAACTGCACACCAAAGAGTTCTGTGTGACACAGGGTCGTTAGCCAGGCTCCTTGCTTAGAACCGGGGGGCAGGGGTGGCACTGGTCCTGGATTAGGAAACTAGACTGAAAAAGGCTTTTGCTAACCATGCTGGAGCTACCACTGAGGAGGCTGTTGACCTAAGGCCAGCTGACTGTGACAGAATCTGTGATATCACCAACATCACCGTGGGGCTGGTGCTCCGATCCACTAGCACAAGACCTGATTCTGATCTGGGAACTCCAAAGGCAGGCAGAGACAACGGCACATCTACCATACCAGGAGGGAAAATCACAAAGACACAGACGTAAGAGAAAGAGAAAGAGTTTTCGTCAGAATGAGCCTGCAAAACTGCAGAACACGGCGTAAACACCAACAATATCAACTACCACAATATAAATTCACTAAGACAAAATTAAAATGCTAATCAAGTGACCTGAAAAAGACTTCAAAATAAGCACATAAAAGATCCACAAAGAGATAAAAGAATAATTTTTAAAAATGTTTAAAAACAAGCAGAAACAAGAAAAAAACTAGTGGATATAAAAAAAAAAAACAACTAAAAATCTTACAAGTGCGATACAGCCATTATAATTCACAAATCACAAGCTGTATGTGGTTCAGGTGATTTATTATTAGTCACCTAACAAGCTATCCCACGCCTCTGCCTTTGACCACACAGGGCTCTAGAATTTTCGGGGCAGCAGTACACAGGACACTGTTACACACTAAGATTCAAAACTGAAAGACACAGGGTACCTGTCCTTAAAGAACTCTGTAACCGTTTTGCTAAGAGAACACTAAGATTACAAAGTAAAACAAAATGTAAATTTTCCAAAATGTAATAAGCGTTTTTAAGTTAAAATGCCTGGCATTTCTTAGTTTTCATAAACTCCTATTACCATCTTTACTAGAGCCGGCACTTTTAGACAAACATTCGCACAAAATTTCATAAGAATGAATCTGAAATACCAAAAGCCGCTTCTTCTTTAATCAGTATTTGAACTCGGCTAGCAACTATCCTGGTTTATTCAAAATACACCACTGGAAAAGTAGCCCACTGAGAAGTCTTGAAAATCAAAGCACGCTTCTTACAATATCATCCTTAGTGAAAAGCACTCAAAGACTTCACATCAACAACAGCTTTGTTTTCATTTATCAACTGCCTTATTATTTCAGTCGATGAGAAGAATAACTACTCTACTCATATTAAGATAATCATTATGAATTACATGTGAAAAATTTTAAACTCTCTAACATTATATTTCAGTAGGAAACGCTCACTCTATTCCAAAGTTCCCCTAATCAAAAACTCTGTACTTTTTAAAAAGTACATCAAAACTGTCATATGATCACAGGTTAAAATCTTAATTCTTTCCTCACTCTCTAAAAGTGAACAGTTAGTACAAAATAGTAAAATCTAGCTATCCTATTCACAGGAAGAAGTGGATTGGAATGGCAGAAAATATTACATATAGTAATAATTCATATACACAATCACACAATCCCCTTACAACTGAGATGATGCCATGTCAAATTTGTAAGTCTTACAAGATAGACTTGGTTCTCATTCCACCAAAGACATTAACAAAGAGACTTATTTTTTTTTTTTTTTTTGCTTAAATGTAATATTAACCTATGTTATCTAATGATTGAACTTCACAAAATTAAACCCCTACTAATTATGGTCAATTTAAATTTTCCCTCTTCATATTTCTTTTTTTTTTAAGATTTTATTCATTTATTCATGAGACACACACACAGAGAGAGAGAGAGAGAGAGGCAGAGACACAAGCAGAGGGAGAAGCAGGCTCCATGCAGGGAGCCCGACGCAGGACTCGATCCCAGTTCTCCAGGATCAGGCCCTGGGCCGAAGGCAGCGCTAAACCGCTGAGCCACCAGGGCTGCCCCCTTTTCATAATTCTTTTTTCTCCCACTCACCCCCCTCTGGCAACCACTAGTTTATCCTCTATATTTATGAGTCTATTTCCCTCTTCATATTTCTAACAAGTCACCTTCCAATGACTAGTCAACAGAATATTCTGGGTAACAAAAGAACATAACTAAATCAGCCAAGAAACTAATGACACAAATTTTTTCTCAGCACATCTAACTTCTCAGAATAAATCAAACATCAGAAAGTATCTATATCTCCTTGTTTCAGTAGAGACAGGTGTACAATTGGGCTGAAGCAGATTATCCAATCTCTGATGAAGTGACATAATTCCAGTTTGTCCAATAACAAATTCTAAGTACTCTGCAAATGCTCCTGAGGCCCCTGAAACAAAACAAAGACGGAGACACTTACTCATGACTGGAAATGTCTCTGTAGGCTGTCCCAATCAGAGAGTAAACCAAAATCTGCTTCCCAAGGCTTCTCAGAAGAATACATGTCCTGGTCAGAAAACAAAGAGAAAAAAAAATCATCTTTTCTAAAGGTCAGCATTTTAAATATAATTTTCTAAAAGGAAATGAAAATAATTTGGTTTCCACAATTTCCTATTTGCAGAAGAACGCTCTAGTGTAATCTAAATATAAAAAATTACCAATCAATCTTTAAAACATTCTTATCTTCCCTTGTCTGTAAGAAGTCATCTCAAAAGCAAATAATATGTATGAAGTAATTATCACACAGAAACTTATTAACAGGTGACCTCGGTCTTCACTTACTAAAATCTTATTCCCTCTCTCTATCCCAAATAAGTACTAGAAAGGAAACACTCCATCTAAGGTAGATATAACACATCACATGCTAAATTTATTTTGATTACATATAAATAATTCATATACACTATCAAAGATCACCAATGTTATTGCTATAAACTTCCTCTAATAATGGACATTTTCCTCATTATAAAATACAGTTTCATTGTTCTAAAAAATTGGAGGGATGCCTGGGTGGCTCAGTGGTTAAGAGTCTGCCTTCAGCTCAGGACGTGATCCTGGAGACCAGGGATCGAGTCCCACATCAGGCTACCTGCATGGAGCCTGCTTCTCCCTCTGCCTGTGTCTCTGCCTCTCTCTCTCTCTCTCTCTCTCTCTCTGTCTCTCATGAATGAATAAATGAATGAATGAATGAATGAATAAATAAATAAATAAATAAATAATCTTTTTAAAAAATTGGAAACAGTGACAAGATAGAAAAAAAAATTCTCTCTCCACACAGAGCCACTACATCTACCCAATTATGTGGGGCACGTTTCCTTTCCGGGAATTTTTTGTAAGCATTTTTAAAATACACTTTATAAGTACTACAAAAAAATGTTTTATTGGGTCCTTTTCACTTGAGTATAACACAAAGCATCACCATGTATTAGTATAAATATGAACTAAATCTTCCTTACTTAATATATTCAAGAAAATAAGGATAAGATAATACTAATGTTATATTTAAACATATGCATGAATCCACAGTGCTTCCCCAAATCCAATACATAAAATTCCACAGGTAACTTAAGATTTGATACAAAATTTACACTGTGCTTCCTCACATACAGCTTTCTTCACTAACTGGAGAACTACTTTTTGCAATTATAAGAACTGACAATTACTTTATTTTTTATATCAATTAAGAAAACAGCATAATACTAAGGAATTCTGATTCTGAAATAGATTAAAATTAGGGTAACATTTTTTGAAGAAATAATGCTTGTCCCATCTATATACGTTACTCATGTCATGTAATATACATGAAAATACAAATTTACAAAATGAAAATCTGTATGCACAGCATGATTCATAGACTGTAATTACCAATGGCATATAATCACAGTGCTGCCACGTAATCACCTGACCCACATCCCACACTCTTTCTTCTTTATCTATGCAGTAAATACTATGATTTTCATTTCTCGATAACCCAATTATCCCAAAGGAAATGAGAAGTTGTATGGAAATCTAAAACAACCTATAATCTACGTGTTAGTTTTAGAATACACGATGAAAATTTCTCCCTATAAATACATTTTCTTGATGGTGCTTCACTGAGTCTATTAGACCTGTCTTCCCTGCCAGGGAACTATGAGGTCAAGATGCTGACCCCTGGAGCATGCTGAATGATAAGGACATGGGAAGGCAAACCCACATCACAGATACACAAAGTAGTTCACAGATGATCCAGGAGTTTACTTACTCTTGTAGAGTCCAGTCTCTTTGGCCTACAGACTTTTTGTTCCTGTTTATATCTAAGATTTTTATCTTAAATTTAAAATTCCTAAATGGCAACATCAAAGCACTCTGTACTAAGTAGTACGCCCCTCCTACCCATAGTCATAAATACTGAAGAAATATGTATCCAATGACTGAAGTTCCTAAGATATCAAGAATTTTCTTAGCACTATAAATAGTAACCTCAAAAATGCCAGGATAATAAAACCTATAAATAGTGGAGTTCTAACCTTATCATCTAAAGTGATAAAAAATACTTTAGAAATATGCAACAATGCATGTATTGGAATTACTGTAAAATGTCATGAAGTAACTCTCAGAAACATACTTTGAAATTACTTATAACTGAAGTCGCTGGTTCAAGATTCCTTACCCTAACCACAGCTCTAAAATGTGTATCTTCCTATCTACTCTCAAAGTATGAACTCTTTAAGCAACAAGGTGGTTCAGAAGCACCTAAGGTAAAATTTGCACATTCTCTCTCTCCTTCTCTAAGTGATCTCTCCTCCCACTGGACATACAAAAAAGAGGAAATAAATTATCTAACTTTGTTTTTCACACTATCCAAGAGGGAAAAAAGTAATTTGTCTTAATTCCCAGTTTCTCATAAAAAGTATACTGGAGTATTTCCATAAAATCTGGGCTTTGTACATTACCCTCAGCATGAGAATTTATACTCGTGCTAACCTAATACAGGTTCTTTCAAGTGACTCCTCTAACTTTTGATATACTTGAATAGTGAGCCAGCCTAAGGATAATCCATCCTGACAGGGAATTCAGGGTCTACTTGAAAGTCAAGCAAACTCCCCCAAGTCCTTTTCTTTATTGCAGGCACTACACGGCCTAAAAATAATTTCTGACACTTTTAGAGAATTAAAACCTCTCAAAGGATCTGAAAGGATTTCTGGTTTTTATAACACCAGATAATCTATTCTAGAACTAGCTCAGCAGTCCCAATTTTGATTATTTTAAAGCTCAAATTTAACAGAATTAGAAACCGCAACACACAGTATCACATTCTATTGTTTCTAATAACATTCTTTCAGGAGACTAAATTAACAGTAACTTATTTTATTGTTTACTAACTTCTCCTACTGAAAGAATTACACAAGAATGCCAATCCCCACTACAAGCCTATGGGATCTCCGTCCTTTTACTTTCATCACAAATCATAATTTAAGAAAATCAAATTTAATCTTGAGAACAATTATGCTAGGTGAAATAAGCCAGTCATATATAAGACAAACATCCTATGATTCCACTTATATGACGTACCTAAAAAAGTCAAATTCAGGAACAGAAAGTAGAATGGTGAGCGCCAGAAGCTGAGGGTGGAGTAATGGAGAGTCAGTGTTTAATGGTGACAGTGTCAGTTTGGGAAGATGAGAAAAGTTCTAGAGACAGATAGATGATAACGGTTGTACATCAAAGTAAATGTACTTACTCCTACTGAACTGGATACTTTAAAAAGGTCAAAATGTTAAATCTTATGTATATTTTACCACAATATAAAAATATAAATAAAAAAAGAACCAAATGTACCTATAGCTCCAAAAGAGCAAGCAAATCCTAAAGTAACAAATTCATTACAAAGAATCTAGGTGTTTGTTATTAATAAACACCAAAACCAACCACATAGTTTTAAAATATTTGGCTATATAGGAAAAAGAAGTGGCTACCTGAGAAATAGCTAGGACTCACTATTCAGGTTTTTTAAATCCCCTCAATTAAACAACTAACACAGGCCTTATTAAAACCAGAAGTGGGGATCCCTGGGTGGCACAGCGCTTTGGCGCCTGCCTTTGGCCCAGGTCGCGATCCTGGAGACCCGGGATCGAATCCCACGTCAGGCTCCCGGTGCATGGAGCCTGCTTCTCCCTCTGCCTATGTCTCTGCCTCTCTCTCTCTTTGTGTGTGACTATCGTAGATTTAAATAAATAAATAAATAAATAAATAAAGATTTAAAAATAAAATAAAAATAAAAATAAAACCAGAAGTGAAACAAACACTTTCAGCATTGAATGAACATCAAAGTCCCTTCCTACCCCTTCACCACCACCATTCCCTATGATCTCTCACATTCATTTGGCTTTTTCTGTCCATCTGTAAAATAATTCTCTCTAAATATACACACCTTTTCATTCAAGTGTTCTTGTGTAGGTAAAATACTTACACCAAGAAGGTGAAGATGATGTGTAAGACTTTAAAAATTTTAGCCACGGCTCCATTTTTATCTTTCAGCATCCTTAAATTTTTTGTAGAAAAAGGAGGATGGCAAAGAAAGTACTTAAGTTATTTTTCCTCATAATTTTTAGCTTCATGGTCAGTTTCCATTTAAAGAATTTCCACGGTTCTGCTGTGAACTTTCTAATTTTTATCATTCAAGATAAGTACTTCCCCAACTAAAAGTACAGCTGTCAGGTATCTGTTTCTGAGATTCTCGTGTCCAAATGGATTGTGAACCCTCTTGCTACATGACATCAAACATATTTGATAAAGGACAAGAATTATCCTTTCAGATGCATGGCAAAGCTCAAAAGCAATAAAGAGAAATCCTTAGAAACCATAAAAAATGAACAAAAGCTCAGAGAGAGAGAGTGATCAGTGGGCAAAGAATCCAGCAATGGGCTAAAAGGCATCTCACAATCTCCCATGACCAAGCTGCACTGTCCAATACTGTGGCCACTAGCCAGCCATATGTAGCTTTTTAATTTAAATTAAATAAGACCACGTACAATTTAAAATTCCATTCCTCTGTCATACTACAGACACTTCTAAAGTGGCTATTGGTTACTGTGTTAGCAGAGATGTGCAACATCTCCATTATCATAGAAAATTCTATGAGACAAAGCTGAAGGTCTTTCAGTGTTATGAGTTATACATGGGACAAAGTCAAAGCTTCACACTATACAACAAGAGAAGTCAGACTACAGTTAAGCACATAGAGCCTGGCCCCTGAAGCACTACACCTTCAATAAAAAGATAAGCTATGGAAAAAAAAAAAAAAAAATCTGCCCCAAAGAAGAATGAAGGAAAATTCTCTCCAGAGTCTAGGTTTATCAGTGTTGGGGGAAGGAGAAGGGAGTTTTCACTAGAAATCATCCTGAACCAAAATCAACCTTCACACAGGTTTCAAGTTCAAATCCATACATTTGTATGTTATAAAACTCTCAAGCCTAGAAATCAAGTCACCCTAGTGTGACAGTGTCCTCAACTGCGAATTCCCTCCAGGAGAAAGTACTCTTAAGCCAGGTCTCACATCCATTTCCACAGACACAGTTACAATAAAAATTAGCTCAAACTTCAAAAACTATGCATAAGCAAGATTCAACAGAAGTAAATTAATCACAAAGATGTTACAAAGAACAGTAATGTTTCAAAATACAATAGGAAATGGAAAATATGAGCAAAACAGAAGGCAACAGATTTGGAAAAGAATCAGGTGAAAAATAGGATAACTAAAATTAAACCTCAATAGACAAGTTCAGCAAAGCAGCAAATTCTAAAGAAAGAATTAATGAACCAGATGATAGATCTGATAACTTTTTTTTAAGTTTATTTTTTTAGTAATCTCTACATCTAATGTGGGGCTCGAACCCACAACATGGAGACCAAGAGTCACATGCCCTCCCAACTGAGCCAGCCAGGTGTCCCTGGAACCATATGATAGGATCTGAAGTTTTCCAGAATGCACAAAGAAAGATAAAAACTATATAAAAGACGATTAAGAGACACAAAAACTATATTAAAACATCTAATATGTTTATCTCATTGGCGTTTTAAAAAGAGAAAATTAAGAATGAGGGAGAGACAATCTGCGGAGAAAAGAACTAAGAATTTTCCTGATTTGATGAAAGATACTAATGTACAGACTCATGTTCAGCAAATTCCAAAAAGTATAAATAAAATGGAAACTGACACCTAGAGATACCATAGTGAAACTGTGAAACATCAAAGACAAAGAGTTCTTAAAAGCAACTAAAAATAAAAATAAAAGCAGGTCACTTACAAAGCAACAATTAGACTTCACACTTGATTTATCAACTGCAACAACAGAGGTCAGAAAACACTAGAATAATACCTTCCAAGTTCTAAGAGGGAGAAACTGGTAACTATATAACTATATGCTCAACTCAGCTAAACTATCTTTTCAAGAAAAATGACAAAATAATGAAAATTACAGACAAACTGAGGGAATATACAGTTAACAGATCCTCACTCAGGAAGCTTCCATGGGCAGGCCCGGGTGGCTCAGCGGTTTAGCGCTGCCTTCAGCCCAGGGTGTGATCCTGGGGACCCGGGATGGAGTCCCACATCAGGCTCCCTACATGGCGCCTGCTTCTCCCTCTGCCTGTGTCTCTGCCTTTCTCTGTGTCTCTTATGAATAAATAAATAAAGACTTTAAAAAAAAAAATAAAAGGAAGCTTCCAAAACTGTAGTCACAAAGTAGGAAAATGATGCCAAAGAGAAGGTCTGAAATACAGGAAAGCATGGTGAAGGGAAAAAAAAAAAACTGAGTAAATGCAAACAAATATTAGAGTATGATTTCTAAATCAGGAAACGGGGGGGGGAGGGCGAAGGAGAGCTAAAGTACTGGCACCTAGCACATAACTGAGCCCAACCCACAGCTTATGGACAAACCCACCCAAACCCATCAGAGACTGCCAAACTCATGAGCTAGAAATAAATAGATGTCTATTTTACACCACTAAAATTTTGCAGTGGTTTGTTACATGGCATTATTACTGCAAGAGATGGCTGATACAGAGAATAAGAACATTAACTTTATTTTTTTTAATATTTTATTTATTTATTCCTGAGAGAAGGAGAGAGAGAGAGAGGCAGAGACACAGGCAGAGGGAGTAGCAGGCTCCACGGAGTGAGCCCAACGTGGGACTCGATCCTGGGTCTCCAGGATCAGGCCCTGGGCTGAAGGCAGCGCTAAACCACTGAGCCACCAGGGCTGCCCAGAACATTAACTTTTAATGGGAATTAAGTTTGTGAGTTTCAGTTTTACTAAAAAACTTCACTCACTAAATCTGTGAACATACACACATACTGATATCATTTACAGAAATTTCCAAAATAAATAAAATTAATAATAGGTTTTTTAGGGACATACACACATATAATGTAACTATACAGAAAAGTAAAAGAATGGTAGACCTTAAAGTTGAGGCTGCTGGATACCTAGGGACAAGCAGTGGAATAGAGGAGAAGCAGGAAGATGTGATCCAAGGGAGTACTGATAATGTTCTATTGCTTAAATTGAAGGAGGCAATAGGATGGACACTATTACATTAGACCTTAGGCAACACACATCACACATAGCTTTTGGTATTAATGTAATATTTTATGATATTTTAATATGAAAAAGCAAAAATGTTCCAATAAAATCAGAAGTATAATAATTATAAATAAAAGTAACATGTGTACCCACCTATATAAAGGAGTTAAATGCACTTATAATCTTTAAACTATAATTAAGAGGCAGAAAGAGTTGTAGTGACTCATTCATTCTTTAAAAGTAAAAGACAATACCAAGTGACAGGCAGCTCCACTACAAATTACAAGAGAGCTTTCCATGTGCAAAGACTGATGATTATACATTACCCACACTAAAAGCAGCAAAGAGTTGTTACTTGTTACTGTCTGAACTCAGCCTTCTGATCACTAAAGCTTCTCATCTCACTCTCCAAGTTGTACAATCCAAGTTCATTTTCTAGTAGAAATTCCTAGATCTTGTTCTGCAACACTGCTATGTGTTGAACTGCCATCCCAAGAAAGAGCTTAAGAAAATTTCCTTCAGTGAAGCATTATTTGTAACAGAAAAAAATATATAAACAACTTAAATGTCCAATAATAAGGGATGGACTGAGGCACCTGGGTGGCTCAGTCGATTGTCTGCCTTCTACTCTGGTCATCATCCCAGGTGGAATTGAGCCCTGCATAGGTTCAGAAGGGAGTCAGTCTGCTTTTCCCTCTCCCTCTGCTGCTCCCCCTGCTTGTGCTTTCTCATAGTGTCTTTAAAAAATAATAATAATAATAATAATGATGATGATGATGGATGGACTAAATGAACTGTTATTAACGTACATGTAATGGACTCTCATATATCCATTTTTAAATGTCTCAAGAAAATTTAATGACAGGGAATGAATGAGTGTTCCACAATGTACTTTATGCAACTGTCCCACAGTCAGCAAGAATTGTCAGAAAAGATACCTCAATCAATTTAAATTTATTTCCCAAAGGGTTATAAACCAAACTTTAAATGACTAATGTTAGGTTTTTAAGTTTAAAACAGATAAACAATACACAAATTTACTTTGCATTCAATAAATATTTACTGAGCAGCTCTTATGAGCCAGGCAGTGTTTTAGGCTCTTGGAGACACAGCCAAGAACAAAGCAAAGATCCTCTCCCTGTGGAACTTATATCACAGTAATTCTCGTATCTTTTTTTTTTTTTTAATTCAGACTCATAATTCATTAGCTCAAATATATACATATGTCGAGGCACATTCCTAGGTAATATCTTCTCATTCAGATAAATAACTTCAAGTTAATATTAAAGTCATTATTCATTGATGCAGAAAAGTCTCTCCACTGTACTTTCCCAATTCTTGGGCATTCTACAAAAAATGCTCTTTCTGCAATGTATATCCCCTGAAACACAATGTTAAATTTGAAAAGGTTTAAATATTTTCCCAGCTCAAGAGAAATAAGGCAGATTTTCTATCATTGCTAGAATGAAAGGTTTGTTTATCCTGTTCACTAAATCAACAACATACTTCCTGCTAATAGGATCAGAGAATGAGATGGGTAAAATGTGAAATCATTTGATTTCTTTGTTTTGTTTACACGTGTATGTTAACGAAGCATCAGATAAGAATGAGGTCTAATTTCCTCTTCTGCAGGTAGAATTTGAGTTAGGTTTCCAGAAGGACTTACCAAATTCTAGTAGCCATACACCGGTAAACAGGTCAACCTCTAGGTATTTAGAAAAACAAATGTCCTTTCCCAAACTTCTTAGTTACAGAGCCTTTCAAAGGCAGCTCATAATTTGTTCACATGTTGTTATTTGCCTAATGCACTTGATACATACTATCAGAACTGCACATAATGCCTGAGCTCTACAGATAAAAGCTAAAATGAAGGATACAATATATCTGATTTTCAGAGGCCTAGTATCATTTAAAAAGTCAGCTAACAATTCCAGACTATCTCTAGTTAGATTCTAAACACAAGAATCCATCCATCCATTCAATAAATACTTATTCAGCTAGACAATATGCAAAACCATCCCAAGGGGGTTGAGATTAAAAAAAAAAAAAAAAATCAAGATAAATCTGCCATCTTGCCACTAACAAAACATATCCAGGACAAAAAGTACTATAAGGGAAATGAGAGTGAAGAGCTTCAGCTTATGCAAAGACCCTGTACTGAATGAAAATGAGTAAATTTATGGGCCATAAAATGTAAATACATAGCATTGAAGAGAGGAAAATTCATGTAGTCCATAAAATTGGAATTCAGTAGATTGTGAGCCTTGCAAGAAAATCACTCACCATACAAGTCCTAGAAGCAAGAGGTACAGCTCTCCCATTAACCAGCTCTAGGACTTTAGATCAAGTCATTTCATTGCTCTGAGATTCTGTTTCTTCATCTGTAAAATGAGAGTTAAAATTTCTAAGCTACCTACCACTCATGATTGTCAAGGGATTATGCATGAAAAAATGCTTTACTAAACTAAATATCTCATATATACTAGTACTGGTTCAGCTTTTTTGGGGTCTTATTTTTAAATAAATAAGCTGAAATGATATTTTTTAAGATTGCATTTATTTGGGAGATTGTGCACAGACTAGCAAACTGGGTGGTGGGGGAGGAATAGAGGGAAGAGAGAGACTCGAGCAGATTCCACGCTAAGCATGCAGCTTGACACAGGGCTTGATCTCACAACCCTGAGAGTACAACCCCAGCCAAAATTAAGAGTCGGACGGACGCTTAACCACCTAAGCCACTCAGGCACCCCAAGTTGAAAAGACTTTTAAGTTCTCTTTTTAGCACTGTAAGATTTTACGACCTAAAAACTAATCTTAACTCAATGAGTAACTAAGAGATTTCTAACTTCCTAAGCATTATTATTAGTAGCATCAATCAATAAATTACCACAGAAAAGGAGGTATGAGCTAAAACAAACTGTTCTAAAATATTGGTTAAAAAAGGAAGGGGGATGAGAATCAAAGGACATATGGAAGAAAGTTAAAATGACTATTAATAGTGAAGGAATCAAAAGTAACCCTGAGTCTGAGGGGAGAACCGAGATGACATTCTTCTGGCAATCCTTCACGACGGCAAACTATCAACTTTATAGGAAAAAGTTATTTCAATTGAAAAAGATTTCCCAAGCAAGTCTGGTGAATGAGCTTAGAATTCAAATTCATGATACAGCACTGATTCAAAAGCAAAATGTGCCAGAAATTGAGGGACAGGGCTCAGTATTTCCGAAAAGCGAGTTGTAAAAGGAAATTTCAGAAATCTGACTTCCGCAATTAATGCAGATGGTCTGTTAATGGTAACTCTATTTAGCACTCACTTTAATACATATTCTAAAATACTTCTTTAAAAATTACTACTACTACTACTACTGGCGATGGGTGGCTCAAGTGGTTGAGTCTGCCTTTGGCTTGACGTCAGGGTCCTGGAGTCCTGGGATCGAGTCCCACATCAGACCCCCAATGGGGAGCCTGCTTCTCTCTGTGTGTCTCTCATGGATAAATAAATAAATCTTTAAAAAGAAATTACTACTACTGTTACTTCACAATCAGACTATTCTATCTCATCCCTATTTTCCAATAATTAAGCATCTGGCTGGGAAAGCAAAACACAGTTAGTTACACAAAAGATAAGACAAAGGACCTACATTTCCAACAAACACACCAACCCTCTTGCAATTAAAAAGTTAGACAAATGTATATTTTTTTTAATTCTTAAAAATATCAGAGGATATAAACTGGTGCAACCGCTTTGAAAAACTGATAGTTAACTCCTGAAGCTAAATTATATCTACCAACAGCACCATACCCAGGAATACTTCCAAAAGAAGGAAGTGCATATCCGACAAAATACACATGTAAGAATGTTTGTAGCAGATTTATTATAGTAGTCCAAAATTGGAAATGATGCAAATGCCATTAAAAGTAGAATGGATAACCAAACTGTGATAGATCTGTATATGAGGCTACTACTATAGCACACTGTATTTTCCAATAATGGTGCCTACAATACTTCTGGTCTCACAAGCTCTTCCAGAACCTCAACTCCCCCCATCAAGAGGTAGAGTCCATTTCCCCTCTCTTTAAACCTCGGCAGGCTCATAACTGCTTCAAAGAGCAGAATACAATGGAAGGAAAATTGCATTAAGTTTCAAAGCCAAGTCATAAGAGGCAATCTAGTGTCTGTCTGGCCCATGGGCTCTCCACCCCACTCCACTCCCCACTGCCTGTGGGTGCAGGACACTAGCCCTTGGAACACTGCCACCGTACTATTAAGCACAGTCAGGCCACATTTAGGTGTTCCGTCATCAACCAGCAGACATGTGAGTAAACCTTCAAACACTTTTAGGCCGAGCCTTCAAACAGCCCTACTTGAAACCAAATGAAGCTAAGACAAGCATTGCACAAATTACAGTGTTGTGCAGAAAATATATGTTGTCACTGTTTAAGTCACTGAGTTGCTAGGCAATTTTTTAGGTGCTACAGTAACTACAAGTACAGTAACTACAAGAAACACTACTGCTATGTGCAACAACACAGCTGAATTTCACTGATACTATACAATGTTGAACAAAACAAGCCAGATCAGACACACGGGAGTAAAACATACCGTATGATACTATTTTGAAAAGAAAACTAAAAACTGCAAAACTGTTGACAGAAAACCAAGTAATTGCAACCTGCATCAGGAAAGGAAGATATAGATGGGGAAGGGGTGTGACAAGGTCTTCTGGGGTGGCAAAAATGTTCTACATCTTGAACTGGATATGATTACATATTTAGTTACATTCATAAAAATTCTTCAGGTTATACATTTAAGATTGGTGCACATTATTATATGTATATTATACCTTAATGAAAACGCAGGAGAGGGTAGTAATCAAAGAGCTAACAAGGTAATAAGGAACTACTAGGCACAGTAGTCCAAGAGGACAGAGAGGAGCACAGCACCCTGGGGTCTCTTGCCCCCTGGAAATGCCTGCCTAATCAAAAAACTGCATGTAGGCAGGCTAGGAAAGTAGGAAGACAAAATGTCAGAGTACAAGATCCACCAAAGGAGCCATCCCTTGCTTTAGAATAAGACCCCAAAAAGCTGAATCCTGGAAGAGAGAACACAGAAGGAAACTAAACCAGTCATTGCATAGATAGACTCAAAAAAACAAACACACACAAAAAAAAAAAAAAAAAAAAAAAAAAAAAAAACCTCAGTTTGAATAAAGGTGGAAAATACAGGAGACAAGCGAAATAAACAGAGGAGTTCCTTGACACCATGGAACTAAAGCCCCAGAAAGAGGAAGCAAGAGAATGGGGAAGAAGCAATACTTGATGAAATGATGGCTGAGAACTATTCAAAACTGATGAAAGACATCCAGACACAGCATCAAAAGGTATATACCCCAAGCAAGAAAAGGAGGAAGACTATCTGAAATCCAAAGACCAAAAAAATCTCAAAAATAGCCTGAGAAAGAACAACTTACCAATAAAGAAATGATAAACTATAACTGACTGGCCAATAGAAACAAAGCCAAATGCTAGAGAATAATCTCTTCTCCAAAGGACTAGTATCTAATTATATGTATATATGAATCTATCCCTAGAATTCTATGTCTAGCAAAATGTATCTTTCCAGAATGCAGGTGAAATAAAAACATTCTCAAAAAGTTTGAAAATGTGTCAATAATATCTACTCTAAAGAAAATACTAAAGGATATTCTTCAGATGGAAGGAAAATTATTTCAGTTGTTAGGTCAGTAACACAAGAAGGAACAAAGGAAAAGAAAATGCACTAAGTCTAGTTGAATAATAACAGAAACAACAGAAATCTATCTTTGGAGTTTAAAACATTTATGCATTTTAAAACATGGTAACAATGAAGTAAGTTAAAAAAAAGAAGAAGGAGTGTCTGGGTAGCTCAGTCAATTAAGCATCTGCCTTCAGCTCAGACCATGATCCTGGGGTCCTAGAATCAAGCCCGGCATGGGGCTTTCAGCTCAGGGGGAGCCTGCTCCTCTCTCTGCCTTTCCCCCTGGCTTGTGCACACGTGGTCTCTTGCTCCATCTCTTTCTCTCTCTCTCTCTCTCTAATGAATAAATAAAATCTTTGAAAAAAAAATAAGAAAGAAAATGAAATGTTTTTAAATGTTTTCAAAAAGTTTCATTCTCTTGAAAAAAGGACTGGAAGTCTCCGTTAATATAACACTCTGATAAGCTGAGAAAACATATTAGAATTTCTTAGGCCAACACCAAAGGAATGGCAAAGGAATACATAGCCCACACTAATTAAAAAAAAAAAAGAAGAAGAAGAAGTAAATGAGATAACCATTTTTAAAAAGACAATCCAGGGGTACCTGCGTGCCTCAGTCGGCTAAGCATCTGACTCTTGATTTCAGCTCAGGTCATGATCTCAGGTCATGATCAACCCCCACATCTGGTTCTACACTGAGTGTGGAATCTGCTTGGGATTCTCTGTCCCTCTCCCTCTGCCCCACCCTCCCACTGAGTGCATGTACATTCTCTCAACCCTCCCTCCTCTAAATGAATAAATAAATAAGACAATCTAAAACAAAGCTACGAGAAAAAAGAAACATGAAAAACAGGTAAGACAGATTTTTTTACATTTTTAATCACTAGGTGGATCCTTACGTGGCTCCCCAGTTTAGCGCCTGCCTTTGGCCCAGGGCGTGATCCTGGGGTCCTGGGATGGAGTCCCACATCAGGCTTCCTGCGTGGAGCCTGCTTCTCCCTCTGCCTGTGTCTCTGCCTCTCTCTCTCTCTCTCTCTGTGTCTCATGAATAAATAAGTAAAATCTTTTAATACATAAATTTTTAAACACTAATATTAATATTATTGTATGCCAGTTCATTTTTATAATTCATAAGCAAAATACGTAGATCTAGCAAATGCACACATACCTAACTTTTATAAATTTTAACCACATCTATTCAGGTTTTTTTCCCCATTGTGACGGACTTTTCAAAATCTTATTTCACCTTCTCTTTGTGTATTTTACCACAGGTCTGCTAACAAGCATTAAAATGTCCAAAACCAAATAAAAATAAGCAGGAACAAAAAGCCCAGGAAGCCAACTAGCTTATGAATACTGCAATAATTCCATAATACAGTATTAATTTGCCACTACCGACTTACATAAATTTACTGAAATATATTAAGAAACTTAAGAATATTCTTTCACTTAATTCTCAAAAAAAACATTAATACTTAAAATTTAATTCACTTGTTAATTTAGTCAAAGGAAGATTCCAGAATAAAATTACAACTTTTTCTACACTCAAACCAATATCAGCAAGACACAGGTACAACACGCCCCTCTATCAGAGAATCATTAAATATCTATGTAGAACCAAAAACACCTAAGCAAACAAGATATGAAACTCCAGCCTCAGGGCTGCCTGGGTGGCTCAGCAGTTTAGCGCCACCTTCGGCCCAGGGGGTGATTCTGGAGACCTCGGATCGAGTCCCGCATCGGGCTCCCTGCATGGAGCCTGCCTCTCTCTGTATCTCTCATGAATAAATAAAATCTTAAAAAAAAAAAAAAAAAAAAAAGGAACTCCAGAGTCCTATAGGCAAATGAAACTACCTGCCACTTAAATCAGTATTTGTTATTTTGGGGAGAAGCTGATATTTTAAGTAAGATGGCCTAGGCTCTTCCAAAGACACAAAGCTATCGACATTAAATCAAAATGCTATGTTTGTGTCATACAGTACTTCTGTAAAGAAATTTTTTTTAAAAATCTAATTTAACATTTAATTCCAGTCTTTTAGATACAGACTCACAAGTGAACAGTGCCAGAGTTACAAAACTAGACACCGAAGCATAGAGTCATTTCCAGGTCTACTAGGGCTAGAGGCAACTAACCTGACTCCCTCTCTCCATTAAGGCTGTGGAACAAGCTGAGCCCTTCGTTCAGGTGACTGGAGCATAGTGCCAGGAGCCTGCTCTCTACACAGTGAACAGTGGCTGCTGACAAGTCGTGTAGGGAACTAAGTCATACACAAGCATCCTTATCCAGCCTCCAGGAGACTCTTCAGGCCCTGTGTGCAGGCTCTTCTCTTACCCTCACAGTGTTCCACCCCCTCCCCTCCCCTCCCCTCCCCTCCTCACCTACCATCTCCTCCTCATCCTTCAGGTCTTACGAGTCCCTTCCTCAGGAAAGCCTGTCCCACCACCCCCAGGTCGGGTTAGGTTCCCTAGTCATCGTTTTTATAGCTCCCTATACTCTACTTCAAAGGACTTATCCCCCCTGTTGTTGAAAACAAGGTACCTAGCATGAGGTCAGGAGGTACACAGAAGGCACTCCAGAAAGACTTGCTGAATGAACAAACAAATCTGAATTTATGGTGTCCCCACCCTCTGCTCAATTTTACAAAGAAACAAGGCTTTAAAAAATGAAGTTATTTACATGATGTGATATAGCCTGGAAATGACATAGACCAGTTAAGAATCCAAGTGTTTGCAACTCTAAATCCCGTGTTCTGACCCCCCATGTACTATAATGAAATGTGGTAGAAGACAGATTTCATTCAAATTAATATTGTGTTTACACTGAGTTCCACTGTAAAAATGAGATGCTTTATTTTTTTAAGACTTTATTTATTGATTCATGAAAGACAGAGAGAGAGAGAGAGAGAGGCAGAGACACAGGCAGAGGGAGAAGCAGGTTCCCTGCGGGGTGCCCGATGTGGGGCTAGATCCCAGGACCCCGGGATCACACCCAGCCAAGGGCAGATGCTCAACCGCTGAGCCACCCAGGTATCCCTGAGATATTTTCTTAATGGGGAAAAAAAAAAGAGAGAGAGAGACTCTAAATACAAGTGAATCGCATCTAAAGGCAATATGCCTTTCAAAAATCACCCTTCAGGGTGATTCAAAAATCACCCCTTCAGGGACAAACTATAACTTTCTGGTAATAAATGGTCAGCATATTGTCGATAATAACATTGCACTAAAACAAAACAAGAATGGTTAAAAGTGAAATTGCAAACATAACCCAAAAAAGTCATCACCAGCCTCTTTCTAACTGAAGTTGCAACTCCCAAACTTTCAGGACGGTGGCAAAGTCTTCTTCTCCCAGCTTCAGACTGCCTTAACACACCTAGCACATTTTCACCAAAGTTGATTTTGTTTTCAGCTTGCCACTAACTTTAATTTACTGGCCTCTTTTTTTCAACCACCTTCACAGGCTACAGAAATAACAGGAACTTGAGACAAATGTACTCACAGTGGCCATGCTGGACCAGTGCAATCTCTGCTTGACACTGGAGGCCCAGATTGAATCCACCACGCCAGGAATTGTCTTGGGTCCCCAAAACACTGAGGATGACCAGCCAATTGACTGATGGTGGCAAAGCTGACACTTCCACTTACTGGCTTGCATAACCAGTGGCAGGACATACCTCATGTCAACAGACGGTTGTAACTGGTAATGGGCCTTTTCAGAAACAAGTACACCAGGGAGTCTGACAGGTAAAAACAGTAAGTAGGCACCAACGCCGAGATGCAGGCCCCAAATTCTTAATGTTTGGCGAATGATGCTTCTTCAAACGCCTTTGTGACGCCTCACTAATTCTTTACATAATCAAAAAGGAATTTCTGTTATTAACTCAGGCTACCTGTTTTCTTTTAAAAATTCATTCATACCTTTATTAGCACAATTTTTTTCCTTCTGTGTTTTGACATATTTCAATGGCCTGTGGAGACTACAATACAGGATTCAGCATCTATTTTAAGTAAATACAAAGTCTGTTTGCCAACTTTACCATCCAAAACGCCAAACTCAAATCTTTTTGACTTTAGGGCCTGACAGAGTGAGAAAAGCAAATAAGCACTGTTCGCACTGTTCGATTGATGCTGGCTTAATTCTGATTAAAATGACTTCACAGGGCAGCCCCGGGTGGCCCAGTGGTTTGGCGCCTGCCTTTAGCCCGGGGTGTGACCCAGGTCCCAGGATGGAGTCCCCCCTTGGGCTCCCTGCATGGAGCCTGCCTCTCCCTCCTCCTGTGTCTCTGCCTCTCTCTCTCTCTCTCTCTGTGTGTGTCACGAATAAACAAATAAAACCTTTAAAAAAACAAATAAAATAACTTCACCAAAGAAAAAAGTATCCCGACTTCCTCCTAATAGAACTTCCAGGAGATGCGACAACACCTGAGGGACTGGCCACGATGATCTCTGAGGTTCCGCCCAACTTTCCTGAGCTACGAAGTAATACGTTTGTAGCCCAGAGACTTAACTCCATTTACAGATGGATTAATGTGGGATTAAAATCGCCTTCTTCCAGCAAGCAAAATATTTAAGATCCTGTCCCCACTTTTTGTTGTTGTGTTGTTTTTTTTTTCCCCCTTCCCCATTTGGGTCATATTATTCCCCACGACTGGAGAATAAAATAATGCCTCAAACATCCTTCCCCAGGCCCAGGAGGGAGACACATTTCACTCCTATTAAAGTCTACCAACTAAAAAGCAACTGTGGATTAAAATGCGGGGGAAAGGGTGTGTGTGGCGGGGAGAAGTCATCCCCGACTTCTAGAAGTGGCTTCCAAACGTCTAGAAATGTGGATTCAGGGCAGCCCGGGTGGCTCAGCGGTTGAGCGCCGCCTTCATCCCGGGGCGTGACCCTGGGGACCCGGGATCCAGTCCCACGTCGGGCTCCCAGCGTGGAGCCTGCCTCTCCCTCTGCCTGTGTCTCTGCCTCTCTCTCTGTGTGTGTCTCTCATGAATAAATAAATAAATATTAATAAATAAATAAATCAAAAAAAAAAATGTGGATTCGCAGACTCCTCCAATTCCGCGGCATGCAGCACCTGCGCGCAGCCGGCCCCGGCCCCGGCCCCGGCCCCGGCCCCGACCCCGGCCCCGACCCCGGCCCCGGCCCCGGCCCCGGCCGCCCCGCCGCGCGGGCTGTGAGCCGCCGACTACTTTGCAAACTTCGCGGCGGCGCGCCGGCTCTCCAGGCTCCCGGGTCCCTCCTCCACCCCGTCCCCGTCCCTCCCTCCAAGCCCGGTCGAAACCAAGTTCCCCCCCACCCCCACCCCCACCCCCAGCCCCAGCCCGCCGGGCACCGAAGGGCAATGATGTTACTTAAAGGGACGGAGGCGGCCTGGGTCCTGCCCCACTTGGGGGCTGCGCAGGACGCGAGGGAAACTTGCAGAGGGAGACGCGTCCCCCGGGAGGGGGCGGGGCGTGGAGGGGCGGGGCTGGAGGGGAGGGCGCCCCTCCCCCAGGGCCCGGCGACCCCGGCGCCCCCCGCCCCCCGCCCGGCGCCCCCCGCCCGGCGCCCAGCGCCCGCAGCCTGCCGATCACTCCCGCGGAGCCCCGCGGCCCGGGTTCCGGGGGGCGGAGGGGGGGCCCGGGACGGCTCCGCACGCGGCCCCCGAGCCCGCTCCGTCCCCGTCCCCGTCCCCGTCCCCGTCCCCGTCCCCCTCCCCCGGGGCCGGGAATGGCGGCGTCCGGCTCCGCGGGGCCAAGCCGAGCGGCTGCCCGCGGGGAACCCCGCAGCCCGGCGGGCGGCGGCCCCCTGCGCGGGGAGAGGAGAAAAACGAAGTTACCTCGGGACGGTCCCGGCGGCGGCGGCGGCGGCGGCGGCGGCGGCGGGAGGGGGCCGAGCGCGGGGTCGGGGCAGCCGAGCGGGTCCCGGCGCGGCGGCGGCGGCGGCGGCTACCGCAGTGCCCTCCGCCCCATTGTTTCCCTTCCAAGAGGATCCCGGCGCAGCCGAGCCCGGGAACCAGGAAGTTCCCCGGCGCGACACCTCCTGCCGCCGCTATGGAAACGGCCCCCGCCTCCCAGGGCGGCTCGCCCGGGACCCCGCCTCCGCGCCGCCGGCCCCGCCCGCCTCACGGGCCGCCGCCAACCGTCGGCGATGCGGCCGCGGCCGCCGCCATCTTGGCGCGGCCCCCGCGGCCCCTTCCCGGCGGCACGTGCGCGCCGGCGCCGCGTTCCCGCCTCCGCGAGGACCCCGGCGGCCGCCGCGGGAAGACGCCCGCCCGCGCGCGCCCGGCCGGCCCTGCCGCCCGCGAACCAGCAGCCCGGCTTGCGGGCGCCGCGCGGGGCCCGCCCGCTCCGGCCGCCGCGGGGGGTGAGGTCAGCGGAGCCGCGGCCCCGGCGCCACCTCTGCAGCCACCTCTCCGCAGGTTTCGTTCCGGGCGCATCTGCCTGGCTGCCGGGGCTTGGACCTTCTCGCCCCCCGAGCGCCCCCGCCGCGTGACTCAGTTTCCTCACCTGTAAGGAGTCCTGCTAGTGGTCGTACCTGCCTCCTAAGGGTCGTCACCCGCCGCAAGCAAGGGCTGGGTCGTTTAACAGGTGCAAAATGATCATCCGTTCAATCGAACGGCGTTGCTCCTAAGAGAATTCACATTTCTGAAAATCTTTCAGGGACTTCCAAGTGTTCAAATCAGCACGACTTTAAATAGGCTACTGTTTCAGATCCCAACTGCCGCCTAAAATTCCCCCAAATGTTCGTCTTTTTTGTCCCATCTTTCTCTAGGTCAGCTTTCTTTTTTTATATCATGGAAACTGTCAAGAGTTTCAGTCTCCAGAGTCTTCTATTAAGAGGTGCCATTTAAAAAAAAAAAAAAAAAAAAGATGAGTGATGCAAACTTTCCGACGCTGTAATTAGCTGACAGTTAATGATTTATTCAATAGGAGCTAGAAGACTTAGGGTGTGCAAATAACAAAGGCTTCCTGTCCTTGATTCCAGGAACTAGAATTAGTAAAGTTGGCAACTGCGCTGTTGTTATTTTCTTTTTGTTCCAGCTGGTGAAAACGGACACCAAAAAACTGGGTTGCTGCGTGCAATATGGAGGCAGAGAGATGATGGACAGAGGAAGTGGGACCACAGTCTCTGCTGAAGGATGCAGACTTCGCTCACTGTGCCTAACACTTGGTCTTAGATGGATCTCCAAGGCTCCTTGTAGCTCACAACTGGTCTTATTTGCACATACACCCTTTAAAATAATACTTCCCTTTGCTTATCCATTTAAACCAGATTTGCAAAGGCTAGTGTTTAATAAGCCCGATCCAAAACGGATATATGAATTGGAGTGAAAAACAGATCAAGAGTTGGCAGGACATGGGAAACTTTCCCAACACCCAAACACTTCTCCAGAACTTCTGGAATGCCCCAATTAACAATGACCCAGATTGAGACATCTGTATTTCTTTCTTTTTTTTTTTTTTTTTTTTTTTTTGGAGAATTTATTTATTCATGAGAGACACAGAGAGGCAGAGACATAGGCAGAGGGAGAAGCAGGCTCCCCACGGGGAGCAGACTCGATTCCAGGACCCCGGGATCACGGCCTGAGCCAAAGGCAGATGCTCAACCACTGAGCCACCCAGGTGCCCCGAGATATTTGAATATCTGAAAGGCAAGAGCCCTCACTCCTACAGCTGTGTAGCCCAGCTGGACCAGCAGTTTGCTTTGCACATAGTAGGCCCTCAATATTTTATTGAATTAAATGGCCATGTTTGTGGCTGAGCGCTCAACATTTAAGGAGTCGTTGGGAACCACAGATGATGTTACTCAAGGGACATCACTGCAAACATCATTAACAGGAACCCCCAAGTCACTAGTGAAGGAGTTAATGGGATTTTGGAATGAACAACCCTGGCCACAGGCTTATTTGGCAAAATAAAGTGGAAATTTCAGATACATTTTTTCCATAACTTATATGGGTAATCTTTTAAAACTTTATTTTGGACCTAATGATGAGTAACACTGATTCAATTTTATGCTTCAGTGATAGTCCTCTGACTCTATAGTACAGTTAAAGCTCCAAAGTCCCCACATTTTCCCCCAAATCCAAGCGTCACCAGTGAGTTATGTCACTTCAGTATAAAACCAGTATTTGTTCTTAGGTATAACTTCAGGGGCTTGCCATAATTTTTGTATTTTTAAGCATCTTGGAGGTATTGTTAAATGGCAAACACAGATTTCTGTCTATATCCCCAGTGTAGGGCTTCACTCTGGGGTAGGCATGCAAATTCACTTATCTGCAGCATACGATAAACATAGAACTTGTGTCAGTGATTATCATGGAAATAAAGATAGAATCATTTTTCCTCTAAATTGGGGATGGGCAAACTTTTTCTTAAAGGGGAAACATAGTAAACATGAAGGCAACTGTAGACAATATATAATAGGATGAAAGTGCCTTGATTCCATTAAAAACTTACTTATGGCAATAAATGGGTTTGAACCACAAGGCACTATTTTGCTGATTGATCCCTCAGTAATTGTATTTATATTAAATTCATTCCATTTTTATATTCACTCCAATGTGAATTGCCAGATATTAAAATACAAAGGGTAAAAGCTTGATATCAATAAAGCACCAAAAAGTCAAAAGTCCTACGGAGTAAGTTTGTGTTACCAATAAAATGTTTCACGTATACCAAAGGTTTAGAACTACATCTCATATACTATAATGGAATAAGGTAGGTGGACATTTGTATGTCATTTTTGCAAAAGCTATGAGCTGTGGTAATGGAAATACTTAAAATGTTGACAAAGAGTGCATGTTTAAACCTCTCCCCGCTACCCATAGGATGCTATAGTTACTAAAGCCAGAAGTACAATTTGAGCTGAGAACGTAAGAACATAGAGAAAAAATAATCCTCCAAATCATCCATCCTTCACTGTCATCTAGAGAAGGTGGATCAAAGTGTAGGTCCTCTGAGTGTCCTGTAAATTGAGAATTCGAAATGTGAATCCATGGCTATTTGATCCATTCCATTTTTTTTAATACGGGTAAGCAGATAGCTCCTGGGGAAGATGCAGCAGAGAGGAGAGCGAAGACGGTGGTAATAAAGCTGTGGAAAGTTCTGTGCACGTTTTCATCCTCAATAGCAGCAGTACTTTCGGAAATTTCGTAAGGAACCAATGCTCTTCGTTGGTTAGGAAAGTCACTTCCAATGACACTACATATAATTGTTCTTCCCCGTTGGGAAGAAAGACACACTGATCAATATCTGTGCACGTGGTATAAGTGAAAAAGCAATGGATAACCAACAAGGACGTCCACACTGCTTATATGAAAAAGTTTTCCTTTGGTTAAAAGGAGAAGTTACTGATGCAGTTAGGAAAGTTTGTATAAGAAATGGGAGCCACATAAAACTTTATGAAAGGTGTTGTGATCACAGTTCATTACTTAAAACTATCTGGAGTTATCTTGCTTATTTATTGGCATACTTGGTTTGTTTGTTTTTTTTAAGATTTTATTTATTTTAGAGAGAGCGAGCACAAGTAGGAGGGGCAGAAAGGGAGAGACTCTCAAGGAGAGTCTGCACTGAGTGCAGAGCCTGATGCAGGGCTTGATCCCATGACCTGAGCCAAAACCAGATGCTTAACTAGCCGTCCCACCCAGGCACCACCCCCCCACCCCCCGGTGGGGAGAGGGGAGGGGGGTTCTATCTTGAAAATGTTCATGTCATGAGATTAAGGAACTTATCTGTCTTCTTCCCTATTCTATCCCTTGGTCCAGATCAGTGCCTGGTACAGCTCTCTGTAAATGATTGTAGAAGAATAAAGGAAGAGAAGGAGGAGGGAGGAACAAAGGTAACAAATAGCCATTTTCCTACATTTCTGAGCAAAAATTTCCTAAATTTCTGTCATATACTCCAAAGGGTCTCTGACTGAAAATAACAAAAACCAAGTAAGAATGACTGGTTTTCAACTACAAAGGCTGCCTCTCATTATCTCCTCTGCCCTTTTGTTCACCAGCTACCCTGCTCTCATAACAAAATGGTTATCATGGTTTGCCCAAAATCTACAATGATGCCATATCATTTGGAAAGTGTCTCATTATGTTTTTATAGCTTTAGAGAATTGCTTCTGCCCGCTTAAAGTTGCCATACTTAAAGTCTCCATTGAACTGCCTCCTAGACACCAATGCCCTTTATTTTTTGTTTAAGATTTTATTTATTTCAGAGAATGTGAGCATGAGTGGGGGCATGGGGAGCAGAGAGAGAGGGAAAAGAAGGCTCCCTAATGAGCAAGGAGACCAGAACCCTGGGATCCTGACCTGAGCCAGAGGCAGATGATTAACCCACTGAGCCACCCAGGTGCCCCCCCCCCTTATTTTTTTTAAATCTCCTCCAACAATTGTATTAAAAAGTGCTATATGATATTGAAATAGACGTGAAGTACAATTTCAAGGCATTCTTGTCCCTGTCTTAAGGTGATAAAACTTGCCTCTGTGTATATGATTTTTTAATTAACTTTAAACCCTTGTGTACCTAAATCTATATAAGTTGTGTGCTAATTTTCAAAGCTAGTCCCCCAGTGACCCATGCCTCCAACGTTCACGTCTTTGCATACTGTCCTCCTCTTGAATCTGGGCCGCCCCTGTGACTCACTTTTTGAGCAAAAGAATAGGGCGGAAGTGATGCTGAATATTTTCTAAGACCAGATGATAAGACGTCTTACAGCTTTTGCCTGGGACTCTGAAATACTTACCCTTAGTGGACTCCCTCCTCAAACTCAGCTTCCATGTTAAGGCCACGTATTGGTGACAAGCTTTGCTTAGACCTCCAACCGATAGCATCAACTGCTAGGCCTGTGGGGGAGCCGTCCTGGGTATCCAGCACAGTTGAGCCTTCAGATGCCTTGAGCATCTGTGACCCAATAAGAAACCCAACTAAGGGCACCTCAGATGAGCCTAGTCAACCCATGGAACAATGAGAGCACAAATTAATTGTTTGTTAAGCCATTGAGTATAGGGTGGTTTGCTACCCACGTATATTGGTAACTGGGATAAATTGATTAAAAATACAGTGCTAAGGCTATATTTAGAGACATTTAAGCTAAAACCTTATAAATAAACTTGTCAAAATTAACAGAAATGCTGTATAAGAAGGTCGAGTTATAGAAGAACAAGGTAAACCGTAAAAGATCCTTAGGCATTCCGGGGCATGTTTCTGCTGATTCTATCTGGCTCTTTCCTTTGAGGTGGCTCTTTTCCTTTGAGGCTCTTTCCTTTGACACTCGGCCAACGTGAAGCAACGTGACAACCTTAACCTTCTGGTGTCTGCAAAGTAAATATACTTGCGATTAAATGTGACTTAGACATGAAAATAAGTCCCTGTCCACACACTTTGGCTAAAAAAAAAAAAAAAAAAAAAAAAGGAAAGGAGTAGTCTCAAGTAGCCAGACTAAAGACTCAATTAAAATGACACAATAGATGGGAAAAAAAAAATTTTTTTTAATCTACTCAACTTCTCTTTTCTATTTGTTAACACTTCATGAAGATTGGGTCCAGAATGCCTAATCAGCAGTTTTGAAATCTTAAAAAGCTCTGAAAACCAAAAGTGTTTTCCCCCCTAAATTTGGCACCTAAATTCATCTGCTAGCAACTGGATTTTCCTTTGGCTATTTATGGACTTTATTTTATTTAATCTGAATGTTCCTCCCGTTGTTGAACCATCAGTGTTTGATTGCGGGGTCCTAGCCCAGATCCCACTAACGCTGCCCCTTAAGTAACATGCAGTATACGTGCTGTGTCACCCTCCTAAAAATCGAAACTTCTGAATCCCAAAACAGTTTTGGTTTCAAACCTGAAGTAGACTTTACTGGAGACCTGAAGTAACATTTTGTGGTGCAGGGGTGAGACAATATGTTGTGGAGTCATTGAACATTTGATTCAGACAGCCTGAGTTCAAATCCCTACTCTGCTGTTTGCCACCTCTGAGACCTAGGTCAGGGAGGAACCCTCTGCCTCAGTTTCCCCCTCTGCAAAATGAAGATAGTGATAGACATCACCACATAGGGTTCTTAAAAGAACTAAATGAGATCATGCATGTAAAGGGCTTACCGAAATGACTAGTAGTAAACACTCAACAAATGTTAACTCTTACTGTATTGTTATTATATATATAGAAGCTTCCTTAAAAAGTCAATAAAATTAATATCTCCACTACAGTTCAGGAAACTACTCAAAGGTATTACCAGCAGGAAGATATTCAACACAGGGGATCCGATGTACAAACTCTTTGGAAGGAGCCAACGGGGGAAGGTGAACAACACAACTCCTGGGTTATTCCACAGCAGTTGATGTCAGGAAGCTGCTGCATCCAGAGTCAGAAATCACAGGGAATGACATGAAATCACTGCCAATGTCACAGCTGCCTCACAGCTTAGAAGCTGGTAACTGTCAGGGGCATACTTTGTAGTCTAGCTTCACTGCAAAAATGTCTGTCTACCAAAGCCTCGTGTCAGCCACTACTGCCAGAGGAAATATGGCACGTTCCTTATGCCATTCAAATCCCAAGAGTGCATGTCACTGGCAGAAGGACACCTTATCAGAACTGAGCTGGCAAGGGACTCTGGGAAATGCAGCCCTTGCAAAACAGGTGATGCCCAACACAAATAATCTAATAATAACGATTTACATGTGTAAATTACTTGCCATAAAAGTTCTGTGAGGTGGGCAGGAACTGAGAAAGCAGAGGGGCTTCGTGGCCTCTCCAGTTGGCTGCACAGTGAGACACGCAGGTGCTCATATTCCAGATCTAATGTGTGTTTCTTTATGCCAGCGCTCATCTGAGTCCTCCTTTTCCCCCCAAGTCCTCATGCCATTTATATTATTATTTACTTACTGTTTTTCCTTCAGTTGACTCACAATTTCTACTTGAACTACATTGGAAATTTTGCATCACTATCTGAAGTATAATGCAAATCACTAACGGTGGGAAACAGGTGTCACATAACATAAGTGGAAGATAAAAGCAAAAATAGAAAACAACAATGCTATTAAGACCACTTAATATCTTTAAAAAAAAAAAAAAAAAAGCCTGGGTGGCTCAGTGGTTTAGAGCCTGCCTTTGGTGAAGGGTGTGATCTCCGGGTCCTGGGATTGAGTCCCACATTGGGCTCCCTGCAGGGAGCCTGCTTCTCCCTCTGCCTGTGTCTCTGCCTCTCTCTGTGTCTCTCATGAATAAATAAATAAAATCTTAAAAAAAAAAGACCACTTAGATAGCATTGCCTACAGAAGGCAGGGAGCCTGAAGCCCACTCTCTCTTTGTTGAAAATGAGGATTAGCAAGTGTTGCAGTTGTTAGACAAACAGCAAACATCCTAACACCAAACTGAGACTCTCTCATTGATACATTCACAGGACTAAACCGCTAAGATCCTTGAAATTAAATTTCTCACTACATGAGGCAAGGTTATTTAAAGCCCATCTTACCTTCCAAATACATCCCACACTTCAGGTAATGCTGATTCCTGCCAATTGTGAAAGTTGAGCTCAGAATCAGAGTATTTATTTATTCAATTTTGGTTTGGTTTGGTTTTTTAGTTTCTTAAAGATTTTATTTGTTTATTTGAGGGAGAGAAAGAGCTTGAGAGAGTGTGTGCAAGCAGAGAGGAGAGGCCAAGGGAGAGGGAGAAGCAAACTCCTTGCTGAGCAGGGAACCCAACGTGGGGCTCTATCTCAGGACGCTGGGATCATGACCTGAACTGAAGGTAGATGCTTAACTTACTGAGCCACCCAGGAGCCCTATTCCATTTGAAAAAGTACTTGGTAGCTGAGTATTAAACACATGTCAGCATGTTTTGCTCCTACTGACTTGTTCGTAGAAGAGAGGTAAAATTCCCATCGCATAAACCATTTCAAAGTGAACAGTTCAGTAGCATTTAATACACTCAAGATGTTGTACAATCACCACCTCTATGTTGTTCCCAAACATACTCATCACCCCAAAAAAGACTCTATATCCAGTAACCAGTTACTCTCCCTTTTCTCTCTCCCTAGGCCCTAAAAACTACTAACCAGCTTCCAGTCTCTATGGGTTTACCCTGAATGTTTCACATAAATGGAATTATATAACATGTGACCTTCTGTGTCCATCTCCTTTCACTTAGCATAATGTTTTTGCATTCCACACACATTGTAGCAGGTACTAGTGCTTCATTCCCTGTTATGGCTGAATAATATCACATTGAATGGATATACCACATTTGTTCACTGATTCATCCACTGACAAACATTTTGGGTTGTCTCCAACTTTGGGCTATTGTGAATAGTGCTGCAATGAGCATGTGTGTACATGAGTATGGGTCAGTACCTGTTTCTCAGTTATTTGGGGTGTACACTTAGGATTGGAATTGTGGGATCATATGGTGATCCTATGTTTAACTTTTGGAGGAACTACCAAACTGTTTTCCATAGTGGCTAAACCATTTTACATTCCCACCAGCAGTGACAAGGGCTACAATTTCTCCAAATCCTTGCCAACACTATTTATTTTCTGCTTTTGTGATTATAGCCATCCTAATGAGTGTGAAGTGATGTCTTATGGTTTTGATTTATATTTCACTGATGACTAATGATGCTGAGAATCTTTTCACATGTTTATTGGCCACTTGTATGTACATCTTCTTTGGAGAAATGTCTATTCGAGTCCTTTGCCCATTTTAAAAATTGGGTTGTTTGTCTTCTCACTGTGGAATTGTAAGAGTTCTTTGTTTATTCTGACCCTTCTTGGATAGGAGATTTGCAAATACTTTCTCCCATTCTGTAGGGTTCCTTTTTACTTTATTTTGTTTTTAAATATTTTATTTACTAATTCATGAGAGACACACAGAGAGAGGCAGAGACACAGGCAGAGGGAGAAGCAGGCTCCCTGCAGGGAGCCCAATGTGGAACTTGATGCCAGGTCTCCAGGATCATGCCCTGGGCTGAAGGCAGATGCTCAACTGCTGAGCCACACAGGCATCCCATCTTTTTACTTTATTGGTAATGTTCGCTGGTGGGCAGAAGTTTTCAATTTTGATGAAGTCCAATTTATCTGTTTTTTTTGGTCTTGTTTTGCTTTTACTGTCATATCTATGAGTCAGTTGCCAAATCCAATGCCATGGGTTTTTATCTTATGTTCTAAGACTTTTATGTTTTAGCTTTTATATTTACATATGATTTTTAAACCATACTATAAAATTTTCATGCAAGTAAGGTAAATCCACTGACCTAGATTAACTCTATTACCGTTAAAATTTACTCACCCTTGAAAGACTCATTTGTTTCTTTAATAGATGGGTTTGTTTAGCCATGACTATGAACAAGTCACTATACTAGATTATATATATATATATCTGTAGACTACACACAAACAAATGTATATTTATTAGTACATATACTATTTATTAGTATAGAATATTACTCTATATACTAACAGGAAGGTTATAGAAGTGCTGAGAAGAAAAACTGGATTACCAGTTTATGAGAGAGCAGCAGTAGGTTGCAAATTCGAAAAAGAAAAGCAAAACCAACTCAAACCAGCTTGTATATACAATAATGCAGTTAAGTTATTGGCTCATGTCACTGAAAGCCAACTAGAAAATGGGCTTTGTGGGACTCAATGATATTGTCAAGGACCAGCTTCTTTCTCTACCTCCCATCATGTCAGCTCCATCCAACCTAGATGACTGCCAACAATTTCCAGAGCTGCATGCATCATCATCTCAATCAGGAAGTGAGCAGCCCTCAGCCAACACTCTTCTCTGCCTCTGACTCTGGTATGACCTGAATCACATACCCATTCCTGGGTATCCATAAATGTTGATTTATGGCCAGAGTGTATGATTATGTTAATTGCTTTCACTGCTGTTTAGCACCAGTAATGGAGTTGGACTTCTTCCCACATGGGAAAGATATGGTTCTCAACTAGAAATTGGGCAAGTGACAAAGAAAACAGGAACGTATATTGGGGGGAGGGGAGGAACATCACAATGTTCACCACAGGTAATCTCAGAGAAGTCTTAAGAGAAGAGATTTGACCTGGTTAGAGGGAAACAAATAGAATAGTGAGTATGAAGGCTCAGTTTTAAAAATAGGGAATAAGCATCTATATTTTAGCTCAACCGCTGGTGTCAGGTGAAGTTAATAATCCTAGTAGGGTAACTTGGGGACATATCATAATGGAGGACTTCAAATACTTGACTGAGGAGTTTAGACTTAATTCACCAAGCAAAAACAACAACAACAACAACAAAAAAAAGGAAAATGACCTTATTCTTAGAAAAAAAATTTTTTTCTCTAAAACTGTATGGAGATGAAAGAATTTTAGAAGAATTTATTTTAATGCTAGGTTGTGGTATTTGAATAAGCTATATTCACCAGTAGAAATTCACTCATTCAAGAGACAAATATTGATGGGGGATATATGATGTGTGTCCAGTACTGTTCTGGCAATAGCTGGGTTGTTCAATGGTGAAATATAGTAATGTTACTGCCTTTGTGAAAGTTACAGGCCTGTGGAGATCCTATCATCTATGTCATCATGGTGTCAGATTCTAATGTCTCCTCTGCCTTTGGAAAGCATTGCACCCTGGGTCAAAACAGTTCACTCACAGTCAATGGAAAATAAATTAAGAAAGCATTCAAACCATAGTTAACAAACCTGCGCATAATCTCCATGTGCCTTGCCAAATTAATCCATCCCTCTTCTAAATCCTCCAAGTCCAGTTGATACTTCACTACAGAGAGGTCACTCTTCAGCCCTAGTTGGATGAAGGGATGTGAACTTCACCCAGAGATTTTACTTAACCTCAAACTCAACATACTCATCTTCAAAATGGATCTCTTTGCTTTACCTCAATTGTAGACCTAAATATTGTCAAGTTAAAATCAAAGCAGAGACTAGACAATTAAGTTAAATCACCCATAATACACTTGGAAGTCCCTTCTTTCCTCTCCCTGCACCTCCCCCACCCCCATCCCCTTTCTTTTAGCAAACCTCTACTGTGTACTTTCAAAGGCGCAGGACTGGAGAAGAACAGCTATACAGCCCCTTACCTGCCCAACTCCCTAACTTTTGTTATGAGTTACTCCTTTATTCCCTGTATGACCTGAGCTCAGAAGGATGCATTTGAGAAGAAAACAATTCTCTTCCCCCAACCCAGAAAATGTAGCTTTGCATTGGTCTGAGAAGCGAAACAGCCTAACTTAAAGCTAGTAATAAGGCAAGTTTATCCTAAAGGAAAACTTCTTCAGAAACAAACAAACAAAAAGAAACAATGAAAAACCACATACCATACGATTTCAGCTCTATGACATTCTGGAAAAGGCAAAACTATAGAGACAGTCAAGGATCACAGGTTACCAGAGGTTGGGTTTTTTTTACTATAGTGTAGATACTTGGCATTACACATTTGTTCAAACCCATGGAAGTTATAACACCAAAAGTGAACCCTAATGTAAACTACAGACTTTGGATGATGATGATGATGGTGGTGGTGGTGGTGGTGGTGGTGGTGGTGGTGGTGGTGGCCACCACAGGTTCATCAGCTGTGAACCTGGTGAGGTTCTGGTGGGAATGTTGATAATGAAGGAGGTTGGGGGCGGGTAGGGATAGATGGGAAATCTCTGTATCGTCCACTTGGTTTTGCTGTGGACCAAAACCTGCCCTATATAAAGTCTGTTTAAAAAAAATGAGAAAAGGAGAATTTATCAGTCCAACCAATACTTACTAAGCCCCTGGATATGCCAAGCACTACTGTATGACACACTGTAGTATCAAGGGCAAACAAGACATGCATGGATCCTGCCCTCACAGAACTTCTATTAATGTTGTAATCAGATAAAGTCATTGTGCTTACTGAGTTGCTCTTCCCAGATAGCATACTATAATTCTCTACTCCAACTGAGAGCCCCAGCTTCCTCCAGCAGGTAGCTAGTGGGTAATTCCAACTGGCTTAAAGGGGCCAGGCCTTGCAGCCCCTGAGAGAAGATACCCCCAAGTCCAGTAATTCTCACCTGAAGCTTTTGAAAAATTCTGTTTCTGGGGTATCATCTTCAGAGACTCCAACTCAGTAGGATTAAGGTTTGCCCAGATACTACACTTTGCCAAGCACCCCAAGTGGTTCTGATGCAAGAGATTTGAAAACCAGTCATTCAGCGGTGGATTTTACTCTAAAAACAGTAATCAATCTTGTCCTGTTTTGACATACTGAATCTTTTCTTTATATTTATTTATTTGGGTGGAGGGGGGAGCATAAGAGAGGAAGGAGTAGAGGGAGAGGGAGAGTCTTAAGCAGACTCCATGCGGAGTGTGAGCCCCAACACAGGGCTCAATCTCAGGACCTGAGATTATGACCTGGGCCCGAACCAAGAGTTTGATGCGTAACCAACAGCACCACCCAGGCACCATTGGTGGAGTTTTTAAAATACCTAGAATATGTCAAAAATATGATATAGGCATTCCTGTACATTGCTTGCAGGAGTGCAAATTGGTAGAATTTAAGTGAAGGGCATTTTGACAATATATATTAGATTTTATAGTATAAATAGTTTGACCAAGTAATTTACCTTCTAGGAGTATTTCCTAAGGAAATAACTTACACACATATACACAAAACCCACAGAGATCTATGTATAGGGCCATTCAGCATAGACTTGTTTACAATATTAAAAATTTGGAAGCCACCTACCTGTCAATGAAGGATTGATTAAAATAGTAAGCCATCTAACAAAGTGCAATCCATTAAAAATCATGTCATCTATATCTATTAATAACAGAAATAAACCTTTAACTGACTTTTTAAAAACTACATAAAAAACTACATGTATAGTATAATCTTGTTTTTAAATAAAATAATAAATGTTAGGCACATTGTGGGAAAGAAATCACTGAAAATGTTAAGAGTGATGATTTTGGGTAATTATAGTAGAGATTTTTATTTATACATTGTTACATTTCCTGAATGATTTCTACAGCAAGCATATGTTACTTTTAAAATCTCCTCCTCCCTAAAACCCTTTATATTTAAGTTTTATATTTGCAAGGGGATTTTCATTGAAGGACTAGCCTCTAAGGCAGTTTGTATATTACTCTATGAGGGGTGGGGAAGGAAAAGGAGGTGATGGAGGGGTCTGGAAGAAAGAGGAAGAGGGTAATTGGGGTCCACCCTACAGCCCAGGGCCCCAGACTAGGTCTGAACCTAATGGCAAGACAGACTACAAGCAAGGATGAAGAGATCTTCTCCCAGGGGACACTGTGAGACAGAGAGGCATAAACAATGTCACTACAGTGTTCAGCCAGGGTGTATGGCAGGTGACACAGAGTAGGACTAGGACAAAGAGTTATTCTCAATTCAGAGCAGCAGGAAGGAGCAGCAAGGGCCTATGGGAATGCTGAACCATCTTGGCATTTCGAGGCCAGAATACTTTCTATGCTCCTCAGATGTAGTAGCATAGAAAGAAAGCTCTGCTGCCTCAGCCAGAGCCAGCTGGGTGCAGCAGCCAGGCCAGGTTGGAGACGGATGGATGCTGAAAGGTAATGCAGGGGATGAGAGGTACAGGGAGGATTTCTAAGGCGAGCAGTATGAGAGCATGTTTCAGTGCTGAGAGAAGCATCTAGCAGTGGGACAGAGGAGGGAGAACTAGCTCTTCTCATTCCACCCATAGTCTTGATCTGATCTCATCAGAATCAGGGTTTTAACTACCACTCTAATGGAATTGGCATATTTTATGCCCAGGGCGCAGGCACACAATAAAAATATACTAAATAGATGAAGCTTTCTGCTGGCTTCTGGATCTAAATCACTAACTCATCATCTCTCAGCAATTCCACTGCTACTAACTTAATATCACACACACACATGCACGCACACTCACACACACACCATTCTTCCTTTGGTGTTCATTCTCAATGAATGGCAACACCATGCACCTAGTTGTCAAGCTAACTATCTGAGATCCTCCTTAGTGCTCCTTCTCATCTCTCCCCATAGCCAACAAGTCAACAAGTGTAGATCCTCCCTTTGGAGAGCTCTTGAATCTATTCTCTCCTGTTATTCCCACCACTGTTTTCAATTCAATTTCTCGTCATTTTGTGTTTGGGTTACTCCAACTCTTATTTTCAGCCTATTCCTCACTCTGTTGTACACAGCTATGCTGCACACTGTTAACAGTACCGTTTTCCGAAAATTTAAACCTGATCATGGCATTCACTTACCATTCTGAGCTTCAAAATAAAATGCAAGGTAAATATTCAATAAATGACTGACTTGCCAAAGAAAGGGAGGATTCACCTTGGAAAAAGATTGCCAGCCCTTCCCAATCTAATAATCTAGTGCCAGTTGGTCTCAAGGCAAAAACTCAAAACAGGTGTTTCTAGGTTTGGTTACTTGCTCAATATTTTCACTGTCCCACAGGAAGAAGGTCAAGGGGAGCATTGATATAGAGTACAAGGTGACAACAATTTTTTGTGGCTATAACAGAGAACCCATCATGCCAACAATTGGGAAAAGGCATCTTTAAAGTGGAAAAATAAAAGATCACTTTGGCAATTACATATCATGCATTTAGCCTTGCTACCTAGAAGATACTAAAATAAGCTGTGAAATAGTTCATTTCCAAATAAAAGGAGGAGGGACTAAGAAGCAGCTAGCAGAGCTTAGAAAAGTGCAAGCCATGTAACAATAATTTCATTTCTTTCCAGAATGAAGTAGCAGGCTATGCTGATAAGGAGGAAGCAATAGCTATAATCTATATAATCTACTCCCCGCAATAAAGATTCCGATGTGATGTTATCCCCGAGAACCTGGGACGATGCAGTTCAGTTGAAGATGGCTAAATTGCTGATTCGTATGTGATACCAACACCACGGCATTTCTCAAAGAATAGCAAATATACTCTTTTTGACAAAATGTTAAGATCCACCTTTTCCAGTATTGCAAAATCTAGAACAACAACAACAAAAAAAAAAACCATATGGGAACCCTCTCTCATTTTCACTGTAACAAAAGACTGAACTATAACAAAATCTGCACTTAGTAGACAGGCTCGACATGGTGGCCAATGTTATAGATAATGGCTAGTGATAACGCTGCTGCATCATGTACTTACCTGGGCAATGAATAACCTGTGAGTGTCACTGAGTAAATAGGGCATACACAAATAAAACTATAAGGAAGACACAACTAGGTTGAGGTTAAAAGGGATGTCATCATTTCTTCCAGCAGTACTGATGCCTGTGGAACTTTGGAGTAATAGCTATCCTTCCTCAAAATACTATTACTAAAAATCAGCCAAAAATGCATTTTAAGACAAGCACTTAGAATACAGTTTTTTAAATAAGCAGGATATACTTTTTTTAAGGTTTATTTGTTTATTTTAGAGAGAAGAGAGCACACACGAGCATGGGGAAGGGAAGAGTGGCAGAGAGGAGGAGAGAGAGTCCCAAGCAGACTCCATGCTGAGCCCATAGCCCTACTCAGGGCTCAATTCCACCGCCCCAAGGTCACAACCTGAGCCAAAGCCAAGAGTCTGATTCTTAACCAACTCTGCCACCCAGGCACCTGTACTTTTTTTTTTTTTTTTTAAAGTAAGGTCTATACCCAATGTGGGGCTTGAACTCACCACTCAGAAGAGTTACACGCTCTACTGACTGAGCCAGCCACGCAATCCCAGGACATATATTGCTGTCTCTCTCGTCTCAGAGAGAAGAGGTTCTCTGTGAGGACAAGATGATAGCAGTGAAGAACTTGCCTCTGTTACCTGAGTTTCATTTCCCCTTGGAGTTTTCTCAGTGGGTGTGATAGTCATTAATGCTGTTCAACAAATATTTCTTAACATAAGAGTAGGACTGCTTCCTGGCCCTGCTGGGTTGGGTACAGTCATCCGGGCTAATGAATTGTGAACAGAATGTGGCATATGTAATTCCCATGCAGAACACTTAATTGCTGGTGCAAGACCCTCCGGAGCGCTCTTTGCCTCTACTGCAGCAGCCAGCAATGCTCCAGATGGTGGCTGCTCCATTAGCCTAGATTACAAAACAATGCAGAGTGGAAACCCCTAGTTGTCCTGCCATAGAGATATAACCAAATGAACCAAAATGAGATCTTATTTTTGGCCAGTGAAATTTTGGAGTTGTTAGTGCAGCAAAGTCTGAGCTATCCTGACTAACACTGTAAGATTATCACTATCACTAACACTCTGATCCTCATTATAAACCTTTCCTTAACCTTGAGATCCTGACATTGACAAAAACTTTTTCTTAGGTTCCTATTGACTTCATCGGTAAAACTGGAACTTTCGAAATGGCAGTAATAAACAATGGGAGAAAAGAGGTGGCAAATGAGAGTGAGCCAGGAGACAGAAGAACTGGGTTCCTCTGCATCTATGCTGCACAGCCTTGAGCTAGCTACATCATCTCCCCAAACCCCAGTTTCCTCAACAATGAAACAAAAGATGATAGCAAGAGAACCTATATCACTGAATTGTTTTAGATGCTCGATAAATTCCCATCTAAGAAGGTATCTTCTCAATGGGTCCTTCCCTGCTACCATCTTAGCTTAGATTCCCCAAAAAAACAGAGCCTGAGGAAGATGCTTATGTGTACTTTATCGGAGATTGTGATTTCGGGGGTCAGAAGAGAGAGGAAAAGGGGCAAAGCAGGGCAGGTGGACTTACACAAGGATACGAAATAGCAATACAAAGTTGGTGACTGGTCACTTGATCCTATAGGACCAATGGAGAACTCTTTCAATAGGTCCCTTAGGACCCTCCATTTATGGAGGTGGGTGGAGGAGAAAGGAGGAAGCATGTATCTATCAGCTCCTCTCCCACATTGGTCAAAGGTTAGCCCCAGGGGGTGTTGAAGAAAGTAATCTAGAGGACACGACTGCTGGTTGAACTTCAAGCTGGACCTGGGCAATCAGAGGTCCTCATCCCCACCCTAGTTCCTTAAAAAGTATACTCTGCCTCTAGTTCTCAGAGTGGGAGCTGTTCCAAAGACACAGGCTTGAGAGGATAAGGTGTTGTTGAGACCATCTGGATGGTTTGTGTGACTGAACCCAGTTAAGGCCACTATAGGCTTTTAAAATTGGGCAGGCAGGTGTGGAGACCTACACATTTTGCCTCCATCCAAGATAGCCACATATGTAAGTTCCCTTATTTAACCTGCCACCTACCAATCTGGAATAACCTGCTTCTTTTCTTTGGTCTCTTTTTGCCCTGCAAATATGGGGGCGAGTTTGCAAACCAACAAGGGTTGTTAAGTAACCTGCACCTCTGGGTCAGGCATCCACAAGTCTGAGCACTGAGAGATGTGTCATACACCTTGTCATCAATAGGGCAGCCCTAGGACGGGAGACGAAAGGCAGGTGGTGCTACCAGGTTGCACCTGCATCAGGCTGACATCAGAGTCTGTATTCAAGAGACTTGAAGACAAAACAGGTGTCTAACCCACCATCTATTTAAAATTGCAAATACCCCACTCTGGAATTTCTTATCCTTCTACCCTGCTTATTTGTCTTCATTTTACTTATCACCATCCAATATACAACATCATTTGCTTTTTTAGTTCATTCTGTCTCCCCAATTAGGATGTCAACTACCTGATGGCAAGAAGTTTTCTTTTGTAACCTGCTGTATCTCAATAATTAGAACAATGTCTGGCATAGCATAGGTCCTCTATAAAAATTATTTTTTAACTATTTGTTTTGATATATCAAATGTATAGAAAATTCGCAAAGAAAAAAATAGTACAGAGAACATCCACATATACTTTAGTCAAATTTACCATTATTAACATTTTACATTTGTGCTCATGCTCGCTCACTCTCTCTTACACACACACAGACACACACATATTCTGAACCATTTGAGAATAATATGTAAACATCACGGTTATTCTGTATGTTAGTAAATTGAACACCAATAAAAAATTAAAAAAATAAATAAATAAACATCACGTTCATTTGCTTTCAAATACTTAAAACATGTACTTTCCAAGAATAAGGACATGCTATAACATAACAGGACAATGATCAAAAACAAGAAACTTAACATGCTGATGAATATACGTTTCATATACAAATCTTGTCAATGATCCCAATAATGTCTCTTATAGCAAAATTTTTTCCTAATTGGAGATTCAGTCCATCATCACACACTGTGCTTATTAGAAATGTCTCCTAAGTCTTTTTAATTTTATAATAGTTGCTTAGCCTTCCTTTGCCTTTTCTAACGGTGACATTTTTGAAGACCATAGGCTTGCTTTTTAAATTTATTTATTTATTCATGAGAGACACAGAGAGAGAGGCAGAGACATAGGCAGAGGGAGAAGCAGGCTTCCTGTGAGGAGCCACCCAATTGCCCCTATATGCTTGTTATTTTGTAGAAAGATCCCTCAATTTAGATTTGCTTGATGCTTTGTCATTAGATGTCTGATGATAAAGAATACATGAGGGTGCCTGGGTGGCTCAGTCAGTTAGGCATCTGCCTTTGGCTCAGGTCATGACCCCCAGGTCCTGGGATCAAGTCCCTCATCAGGCTCCCCGCTCAGCAGGGAGTCTGCTTGTCCCTCTCTCTCTGTCTCTCCCCCCTGTTCATTCTCTCTTCCTCACACACTGTCTCTCAAAAGGATAAATAAAATCTTTTTTAAAAATATACATGAATAAATTATTACTATCAAACATGATTGTTTTCAAAACATCTTATCCATTCCCACCAATTTGATATTTTAGTCATACTAAATTATGAATTCAGTTGCTGTAACATCTCACATTCTTAACTTACTTTTTCACATTCTTATCTTACCTTACAAAAAAGAACCAAATAAAAGTTCCTAGAATTGAAAGTGCAATAACAGAAATAAAACAATTCACTAGGAAGAGGTTCAATAGAAGTTTTAATCATATAGAAGAAAGAATCAACAAACTTGAAGATAGATCAATTGAGAATATCAAGTCTGAAGGAAAAAAAGAATAAAGAAAATTGAATCTATTTACAATTTCAGAGACCTGTAGACACCATCAAGCATACCAACATATAATGACAGTCACAGAAAAAGAACAAAAAGGACAAAAAAGAATATTTAAAGAAATAATGACCTCCAACTTCCCCAAATGTGAAGAAAAACATTACACATCCAAGAAGTCCAAGTGGGGTAAAGTCAAAGAGATCCATATCAACAGAACATAATCAAGCAGTTGAAAATATAAAGACAAAGAGAGAATCTTGAAAGCAGCAAGAGAGAAGTAACTTATCACCTACAAGTGATCCTCAATAAGATTAAGAGCTAAATTTCATCAGAACCATGGAGGCCAGAAGGTAATAGGGTTATGTATTCAAAGTTGTTGAAACAGAAAACTACCAACCAAGAATTCTACAGCCAGAAAATTATTTATCAAAAGTGAAGGAGAAATTAAGACATTACTAAATAAATAAAAATTGAGGGAATTTGTTACTAGCAGACCTGAAATGTAAGAAATTCTTAAAAAATAAAAATAAAAAATTAAAATTAAAAAAATTTTAGAGTAAAAAAAATTTTTAAGTAAAAAAAATTAAAATTAAAATTAAAATAAATAAACAAAAAGAAATTCTAAAGGTAGGCTAAAACTGGAAGGACACAGGTAGTAACTTATATCCACATGAAGAAAGAGCATCAATAAAAATCACTAAATGAGTGGAAGATACAGCATAAATGTATATTTTGTTTGTGACTTTTTTCCTCCCACCTGATCTAAAAGGCAACTACATAAACTAATAATTCTAAATATGTATTGATGGGAATGTAAAACATAAAGATATAATTTGTATGAAAATAATAGCACAAAGGAGGGGGTAAGAGAGGTACATAAGGTTTTATATACTATTGAAATTAATTTGGTATTAATTTGAACCGAGTTTGTTATAAACTAAAATCTAATTAAAATCCACTGGTCAAGCGTTAAGAAAATAACAAAAATATAATATAATAAATGACAAGGGAATTTAAATTCTACACTAGAAAATATCTTTAAAAGGAAGGCAGTAATATAGGAATTGAGGAATTGTGAGGCAAAAGGCAAGAGGCAAGAGGCAAAAGACATAGAGAAAGCAAATAGCAGAACGGGAGATGTCTTACCTTACCAATAATTACATTAAACATAAATGGATTAAGCATTCTAATTAAAAGATGGCATTGACTGGGAGGTTGGATAAAAACACATGATCCAACTATATGCTGTCTACAAGAGACACACCTTATAGCTACAAAGATACAAATAGATTTCAAGTAAAAGAATGGAAAACATACCATGCAAATAGTAACTAAAAGAAAGTTGTAGCGGCTATACTAATATCTGACAAAATAGATTTTTTAAGTAAAAAATTGTTACTTGCAGCAAAGAAGGAGGTTTTAGAATGATAAAAGTGTCAATCCATTAAGAAGATATAATAATCATGAATATATATGCACCTTACCATGGAGCCCTAAAATAAATGAAACAAAAGCTGTCAGAAATCAGAGAAGAAACAGATAATTCAACAATAATAGTTGGAGACTTCAGTACTTTATTTTTAATAGTGACAACTACACAGAGGATGAACAAGGAAATAGAAAATATAATTTTAAAATATAATGAACTCTTTTTAAAAAAATATTTTATTTATTTCTTTATTTGAGGGAGAAAGAGAGTGAGCACAAGTAGGGGACATGGGGAGAGAGAGAGAGACAGACAGACAGACAGAAGCAGGGTCCCCACTGAGCAGAGACCCTGACATGGGGCTCGATCCCAGGACCCTGAGATCATGACCTGAGCCAAAGGCAGATGTTTAACTGACTGAGCCACCCAGGCACCTCTAAATAAAGAACTCGTAAAACCACAATTTAAAAAAATTTTAAAGACAATTAAAATAAAAATTTTAATAACAAATGTTGGTAAGGTTGTGGAGAAACTGGAACCTTTGTGCACAGCTGGTGGATGCAGCTTTTTTGGGAAACATTCTGACAATTTCTCAAAAAGTTAAACCCAGATTTATCATATAACCCAGTAATTCTACTCCTAGATATATACCCAAGAGAATTAAGAATGAATGTTCACCTAAAATTTGTTCATGAATGTTCATAGCAGTATAATTCATAACAGCCTAAAAGTCAAAACAACCCAAATGTCCATCAACTGATGAATCAATAATACAAATGTGGTCTATCCATATAACAGAATATTGTCCAGCCACAAAAGGAGTGAAGTAAGGATACATTACAACATAGATAAACCTAAAACATTATGCTAAATGAAAGAAACCAAATGCAAAAGGCCACCTATTATATGATTCCATTTATATGAAATATACAGGATAGGCAAATCCAAAAAGACAGAAGTGAATAGTTGTCAGTGGCTAGGGGCAGGGGAATAAAGAATGAGGGCTAATTGAATGTGGTTTCTTTTTGAAATGATGAAAATATTCTAGAATTAGACAGTGGTGATGGTTGCACAGACTTGTGAATATACTAAAAAAACTCTAAGCTGTTCGCTTTAAAAGGGGATTTTATATTTTGTGAGTTATGGCTCAAGAAAAAAAAGTTCAAAAGAAAATTTCAAAATGAGATTAGCTATCTGGAGATATTAATAACTTAGCCAAAGTATTACTATAAAATTTAGAGTATGTCCTAAATCTCAATTTAATTAAGCAAAATGAATCCAAAGTTAACTAACTTAACACCAAATAGAAAACAAGTCCTCAGAATATAAAGGTAGACACCTAGGGACACTTGGGTGGCTTAGTCTATTAAGCATCTGACCCTTGATCTCAGAGTCATGAGTTCAAGCCCTGCATTGGGCTCATGCCCAGCATGGAGCCTACTTAAAAAATATATACATATATAATATATATTACATATATGTATATACGTATATATTTTTATATGTTATTTTTAACATATATATAACATACATATTATGTTATATATTATTATATATGTAATATGACATATTACATATATACATATTATTTGTGTGTATGTATATATTTAAAGGTAGGTAGGTTGATATATATTTATATATATATATAAAGGTAGACGTCTATATAAATTCTTGAAAAACAAAAAGAATCAAATGGCAAAAATTTGTCATTGTTCAACCTTCCCCATCATGGGGAAATGCTGCACCTATGGGAATATTTCTGTAAGAAAAAGGTATACCACATAGTCTTATGGAGATGATTTTCCAAATCCTATCATGGACCAGATGAACCATCATTAAAGCCCTTAATCTCTCTTTACTCGTGTTCTGTGTTCTTCAGACAACTTTCTCATTGTTATTAGGCTCCTCAGGTATATCCTTACCAAAAAAAAAAAAAAAAAAACACACACAGACACGCACACACACAAAAAAGCATATTGAATCAAAGACAAAAGAGTTTGAACCATTAAAATTTTATATTTTCATCTTAATACCAAAATTAACAAGATGATTCATCATTAGGCCAACCTGATACAATAGTGTACAAGAGTCAACTATCAAAGAATTGAAGAGTGTCTGGAGTCAGGCCAAACCCAATGGTCCACATTGAGAAGTCAGCTGGTCATGAGGGGCGGCAGCACTTACAGGAGAGGATGGGCGGTGAGTAATTCTGCAGCTATGCATGACCAGCGACCTCTGGTTTACACACAATACCTTTATTGAATTCCATTTGCCCTCCCTTTGAATTTAGCTAAGTCTTTTTGAAAATGCCATCTTGTCCCAGCCGTGTGAGGATAGGTCTTGTTTATGCTGGGGGTAGGATGCTCAGGGAGAAAGTCCCTGTGGCCATGGTGCTGACAATGGTCATCACAGCAGAGAACCCCAAGGAAAAAGTGAAATGCCCATGTTTCATGGGAGATTGTTCGGTCCTGCTGCCTATCACATCTCAATTCCCACAAGCCTTTCCCTCTGATACTTCCCACGCTAAGAATTTAGGGGTTTTGTGACTTGACTTACAGAAAGAGAGGATTCCCTTACAAGATCTCTACAGGAAACTCTGAGGGGCACCTGGGTGATTCAGTCGGTTAAGTGTCTGACTCTTGATTCCAGCTCACGTCATGAGTTCTGGGATGGAGTCCAAGTCAAGCTCCACACTCAGCGAAGAGTCTGCTTGTCCCTCTCCCTATATCTCTCCCCCCACTCGTGCTCACTCTCTCTCTCAAATCAATCAATCTATCTTTAAAAAAAGAAAAAAAGAAAGAGAAACTCTGAGAAGTGAATGTATCAGACTGGAAACTAGGTTGGGACTAGAGCAGCACCCTAGTCCAGACACCAGTCCAAACTGAGGGCAACGTCTTAAGAGGCTCAGATGTGGGCTAAGTAAGATCACCTGGGTGGAATGAGCTTGGGCCCCTGCATCTCTGCTGGAGAATGCGACCATGCAATAGGAAGACTCAATTCGGTTTTACCTTCATGAGAAATAAAACTTTATTATGTTAAGCATCTGCGATGTGGGGGTTCCTCTATGGCAGCAGCTCCCTTTACCTTACAGTCACTTTTATAAATGCCGTGAAACTAAAGTTGCCCTGAGAAGCTGAACAAGAAGGCGTGTAAGAACACTGCTTGCCGTGGCCTCACAGCTGAGTCTTCTACTCGGCATCCTCCCCAAGCTTCCACCCGTTCCCTTACCTTCTATTCATAGCTGACTTTCTTGGAATAGCAGTCTACATGTGTTTTCTCCATGTCCTCACCTCCCACTCGTTCCTCATTTTATACAATGTAGATCTTCCCCCCCCCATTTGTCTAGAATCACACCTATGACCCCCTTGCTGTTAAATCCAACCCAACACAATTCAGTCCTTATGGAGTGACTTTCAATATGCAACAACACGCAGACTTCAAGAAGTGTGATATTTATGTTTCTGACTCTAAAAATTAATATTTCTAAGCTTTCCTTTTCCACTGGGAAGGAAATCCAATCATAGCCATGATTAGGGTTCTCAGGTCTTGGGTCATGCAAGAATCAGAGGGGTTTTAGACATCCCAGAATGCTGGGGATGGGGTATTTGGTTCATACAAGTCCTAGGTGACATGCTTCTTGTCCAGCCAAGTCCACTTCCCTTGGGGATGAGTGTCACCCCTCCTTCTGTTTGTAGCTGGGCACACCAGGTGCTGTCTAGACTAAAAGATGAGTTACTCTTTAAGTAAACACTATGCCTGGCACCTGCCCCAGGGGTCCTAAGTGAGAAGGCCTTGGACTCCACTGCTCTCAGGATTCCTGGGCCTGGGTTCATTCCCCTACCCTTTAGAACATTCTTGCTGCCTGAGGCCCCCCCAATCATGCCCAATTCTGCAATCTCCTTGGAGCCCCTTCCTCTGCAAACAGTTCAACTTTCTCTGAGCCCCTAGAGGGGCTAAGGAATGCTTGATCTCCCAACTCAAAATCCCTGCTTGGACAATCGAAAGGCAATAATATCTCCCACTGACACACACTCATGAGTCAAAGCCTCAGTAGGTGATGCTGTGACACCTGCTTGCTTGAGCCTCGAAAGTCTCTCCTCTTTTGAATCCTGTGCACATTCTCTCGGAGTTTCCCTTCTTTCCCTGTGGTTATTCTTTCTCAGTCCTCTTTTATTCTTTTATAATTTTATTCTTAAAAGTACCTTGAGGGGCACCTGGGTGGCTCAGTCAGTTAAGCATCTGGCTCTTGGTTTCGGCTCAGGTCATAATCCCAGGGTCCTGTTGGGACTTGTCTGCTTGTCTCCCTCTCGTCTGCCCCTCCCTCACTCACACACTCCCTCTCTCAAATAAATAAACCTTTTAAAAAATTAAGATAAAAGTACCTCAAAAGATTATGTACTGTCCCTGTACATTTTTAAGTTGGTATCTTAAAAATGTTATCCTAAGTCTAAAGAGTCGCAAAGAATGGATTTTCCAGTACATTGTAAATCTCATTACTTTGAAATGACCCTGTTGTATCATTCTTTTAAATAAATCTAATGGAGTCTATGAAACACGGTGTTTGGTTATAATCCAGTATCATCCAGATTTTAAAATATTTGAGCAACCTCAAATATTTTTTTAACCTTTGACATCTTATATGGTTTTTTTTTTCTCCCTTTGATATCATCTTTCCCTTCCCACAGAATTTAATCTTAATATATTTTATATTTTACAGCCTTTTATTGATCACTCTTTTCTCTGGGAAAAAAAAAATTAAAATTTGCTGTGATTTCCCATAGCCACAAGTCTCTAAATGTTAAAAGTGTCTTCTGTGTTGAGTTGCCATTACAGTGATTACTGGTACATAATTGTTCAAAACAACATAAATACTATACATTTGATAAATAAAGATTAAACAGAAAACTTCTTCCCTAACTTTATTGAGGTATAATTTACATCCAAAAAAAAAAAACTTACCCACTTTAGGTGTACATATTGATAACCTGGGACAATTGTGTTCACTTATATAACTGACACCACAATCAAAATTAAGATATAAAACATTTCTTTTACTCCAAAACTTCCCTCTTGCTTCTTTGCAGACAGTCCTCAACTCTTATTCCTGACTCTAGGCAACCACTGATCTGCCTCTGTCACTACAGTTTTGCCCTAAGTAAGTTTTTATTGGGAATTATTGTGGCCTGAATGTCTGTGTCTCCCCCAAATTCACATGTGGAAATCCTAACTTCCCTATGTGATGGTATCAGGGGGGGGGGTGCCTTTGGGGGTGATTAGTCTGTAAGGGAATTTGTGGCTTTATAAAGAGACACCACAGAGTTCCCCTGCCCTTTCCACAGGTGAAGACCTAGGGAAACGATGCCATCTATGAAACCAGGAAGCAAGCTCTTATCCTACCAGAATCTGCCAGCATCTTGATCTTGGATTTCCTAATGCCCAGAACAGCAAGAAATAAAAATTCTGCTATTTATAAGCCTTTCAGTATGGTATTTTGTTATAGCAGCCTGAATTGACTAAGACAGAAATGCATCTCTTAATTTCTGGGACTGGAGATATATATATATATATCCCATCCAGTTTAGTCATCTGTTAGTAAATATTCCTGGTCTCTAGAATAAGACAAGGTGTACCATCAATTCTATTCCTATTTTTCATTTTTATAGATGTACGCTTTGAGAAACCTTACTAATAAATGGATGGAAAAGGAAGGTTTTTTTAGAGCAGTGGCTCTCAACTCTGAGCTCCTTTTGAGTTATGCCCCAAATAGATTGCCCAGAGCAATCCCTAATCACACACTCCTTGTGATGGCTTACGAGGGGACAGGTCAATAAGATCTGATTTCAATCCTGTCGCAGGCAGAGCTGGAGACCACCAGCTGGCAGAGGATCTGCTACTTGGCCACCAGAGTCATGGGCTTTCTCAGAGCCAGCACCAATATTTCCAGTTGCCCCTTTGTTTGCTTCCCCAGAGGTTCTTCCTCTCTAGGGTGATGCAACCTGGTGCTATGATGGGTGTGCCTCTCTTTTGGAAATGAGAAGAAAGGCAAGCATGAAAGGATGAGGGAGGAGACACTGAACTCCCTCCTCCATCCCATCACAGGTCAGCTCAGAAACAGAGCAAATGAGGAAAGATTAGAAATTGAAGCTGAGAATCTAGAAATGGACTCCCTTAAAACACCTATGTACACGTTACTCTCTTTGAAAGTCTTCACAAGGAGTGCTTTATCCCCGTTAAAGACCTCTGCCTTAAACAGCTAGTATTACCTTGGGTTCAGTCCCTGGTCTTTGGTGATTCTTACCTCTTTGGGTTCTATACACTCTGCTCCTTATGGGACCCAAGGTGCACCTTTAACTCCCCCCACCACAGACAGGGGGGTTACTGCCCAGCTTAGAACTCTGGCCTGAGTCTAAGAGCCACATATCCAACTGGCTGTTGGTACTTTCCACTCTCCTGACTCAGGTTTGACATGCTTTCTTATATGCACACTTATACTGTCCTAGACTTAGGGAGAAAAAATATTCAACTCTCATAAAATGAATTGGAAAACAAAGTAGTTAGCATTTTCCTATCACTTTACTATTCACAAGAACTTTCATCTCTATACATGTGTACATAGTATCGAGTCTATAAAGTATACATGTGACTTTTACAGTAAATGCTTATATTTTACAGATGAGGAAGCTAAGACTCTGACAGGTAGTGAGAAGTCAACTACATTCAGAAAAACATGCAAGAAATAGGATTTATTCTCTGCTGTGACTGAGTTGAAGAGTAGTTACTTAAATAAAGATCAAAAATCAACACAACCCTGTGCATACTAGGAGACAAACTACTGTTCATATAGATGATACAAAGGATAATTCCCCCCCGGTTTTAATAAAAAGTAGACTAGATTACAACCTATATGCAGACACTGTATCTTGTTTCCTTATGGAAATGTGAAAAAGTTAAAATTTGTTGACTGGGCAATAAATTAATTAACCCACAATACCTAAGACCCAAAACGATTTGATGAACAACCACTGCTGGTTTAAGGACTGTTCAGCCAGAAACAGGAGGTGAAATGTGTCACTTCCTTGGCTTCCTTCCAACAATTTAATTCTATACAAAAGAAAAAAAAAGTAAAGTTTACCCATTTTCTTATGAATTGTGTTTTTGACATAGCCCTTCACTGAATGTACATTTCCTGTCCTGAGTGAGGTGTTTGTGGATTGTGAGGGGGAAAAAACAATGTCTTACTCTCTTGAACAAGTGTTATTTGTAACAAACTCCAGGCAAAAGGGCATCTTGGGAATTCGGGTTCTCAAACAACCCAAACTACACAATTTTACATTCTCTTAAGATGATGGTCAAGAAGCAATCAACCAAATCTTTAAAAATGTTCTTTCCTCATCTTTTTTTTTCCCCTTGATTGTTTCCATCTCTCTTATCTTCAGGTCTTATTTATCATTTGTGCTGTTTATGTGTGTTGTCTTATCTTCATACATACATCAAAACTTTCAGTTTTGTCTCGTCACATTCATTACTCTTTATCTTCATGGCTTGTACATTTTTGGACTTTGGAGACATAATTCCAAGCTTTTATTGGTTGATAATGAACGAGGCCTACTCTATTACCATGTGTTGCATCTGGCAAAGACCTGCAAAGGTAAAAAATGTGGCTGGGCCAATGCACAAGGGTCTGCTGTGCTTTGATCAAAGGAATGGATACAATCACACATTTCAAACCCAGGAGAGAGATCGTGCCAGTGTGAGGAAAGGCCTAAGTTCCACACTGGGGTGTATTTGAGTCCTTTCAGATGGCTACAATAAAAATACCATGAACTGTGTGACTAAACTGATAAACATCTCTTTCTTGCAGTTCTGGAGTCTGGGAAGTCTCAGAGGAAGGCAGTGGCAGATGCAAGGGCCCGTAAAGGCCCACTTCCTGGTTCATGGACAGCTGTCTTCTTACTGTGCCCTCATATGGCAGAAGGGGCGAGGGAGCTCCCTGGGCTCCCATTCCTGACGGTTCCCCCCACCTTCACGACCCAATCACTTCACAAAGTCCTCACCTCCAAATCCCATCACCTTGAGGATTAGGTTTCAACGTATGAATTTTGTAGAGGACACAAACATTCAATCTACGAGAAGGTAGGACAAGTCTTCACTGAGCAGGACTGTTCCACAGACTGCAGACATCTAGCAGCCTTGACTCCGCTTCAAAGAAGCCAACAGCATCCCATATTAGTTGCCTATTGCTGTACACTTTAAACTTTAGAGTCTTAAAACAATGACCTTTTGTCCCCTCGGTTTCTGTAGGTCAGGGATCCGGGAGCAGCTTAGCTGGGTGGTTCAGGCTCAAGGTCTTCATAAGCCTGCACTCCAGGTGTCAGCTGGGGCTGCAGTCATCAGACTTGATTGGGTATGGAGAGCCTGCTTCCGAGGTCACTCACGTGGCTGGTTTGCAGCAGACATTTCCACAGGGCTGCTCACAATGAGGCTTTGACAGAGCAAATGGTGAGAGAGCCCAAGAGGGAAGCTGCAGCACCTTTTCTAAGCTTATCTTGGAAGTGGCTGACCTTCACTTCTGTGGCATCCTATTGGTCACAAAGACCAACCTTGCTGCACCATAGGAAGTACCACAAAGCAGTGTGACTATTGGAAGCAGAGATCACACAGGCCATCTTGGAAGATGGCTACTATATACAGAACATGTCCAATGGCTACCAGTGACAGCCTATTCCCAACCACCCTCCCCGCCCCAACTAAGGATAATCACCTCATTCGATGCTGAGGAAACAGAAGCAAGCTGGAGGCAGTGACTTACTTAGAATGTATGGCTCCTTAGCGACTCTCCTGCACCCTACTGCCTCTTAGGAAATGTGTTTGTGGATAATCTGTAAGAATCATTAGTGTTTTAGCTGTATTCCTCAGGAAGAGGAAATTCTGGTGATAATCACATATTTAGATTAATGGCAGATTTTTTTTCCCCTTGCCTAGGAATTCTACTATCTCTTCATCTTGTACAAAGTAAGCTTACAATCTCTGGGGGCTCATGGGTGCTCACTAGGTTAATCATCTGCCTTCGGCCCAGGTTGTGATGTTTGGATCCTGAGGTCAAGGCCTACATCAGATTCCCTGCTCAGCAGGGAGCCTGCCTCTCCCTCTCCCCTGACCCCACTCATGCTCTCTCTCTGTCAACTAAATAAATAAATAAATATATATATTTTTTTAATAAAAAATAAAATTAAATTAAACTCCTCTCTGATTTTCTTAAATGTGCTAAGACTCAGCCTGGTACTATAGTTTTTGATATTTTCCCGACATGAATGAAATATTTGGTGGCGGGGGAGTACCTGGCTGGCTCAGTTAGTAGATTGTGTGACTCTTGATCTTAGAGTTGTTTGAACCCCACATTGGGTATTGAGATTACTTACAAATGTTATATATATAAAATTTTCTGTTTATAAAATATAAATAAATATATATATATATATATATATATATATATCTCAAATAACTGCTTATCTTGCAAAGAGCTCTTTAATTGGGACGCGAGGAGTTGGGAAGATGTAAATAATAGTACTAAGATCACTGATACAGCTGATCATGAGCCCAGAACTTTCGAGACATCATATCATTTAATCCTCATACCATTACAGAGGAGGTGGGCATTATTATTCCTAATCTGCCAGGTTAGGAAATCAGTGCTCAAAAAGATCAAAAAATAGCTAAGCAACGGCCAGGATGGAAGCCAGGTCTGCTTGAACTGAACCTTTGCTACTACATGATTAGGACTGAATTCTCTATCAACAACAATAAAGAATAGAAATTAGCCTTTTTAAGAAGAACTAAAAAGAGAAGCTCCAAAGAGAACCAAAAGTATTAAAATCCTCAAAGACAAAAGAAATACTCATTTTAATCGAAGGAATGGACTATGTACCAAAGATTTTCCCAAACTAATAATAAACTTATCCAAAAAACTGTGATTAATGCTGGGTTTTTGGACGGTTTGGAACAAGTGCAACTATCCTGATACAAATATAGCAGGACGTTACATTGCAGGGCAAACATCAGAATGGGCAATAATCTGGATATGTAAAGTCTGTGTAGCCCTAGCTGCCAACACCCACTCTTTGCTTAGTTGGTCTGATTCGACGCAGCCCTCTCTATGGTCAAACCCATCCTACCTCTGAGCCTTACTTGTCACCATTTTGATTTCCACATTTATTCTAGTACGGCTCAATGTCTAAAACTAATAATAATAATTACTATTGGTGAACACCAATAGTGTAGCAAGCACAACTTTAGGCATTTCAGCTGCAAGACCTCATTTGTTTATCTTTATTTTTAAAGATTTATTGATTTATTTTAGAGAGAATGAGAGTGTGTGCACTTCAGCAGGGGGGAAGGGCACAAGAAGAGGGAGAGGGAATCTCAAGCAGACTCTGAGCTAAGACTGGAGCCCAACGTAGGACTCAATCCCATGACCCCCAAGGTCATGACCCAAGCTGAAACCAAAGTCAGTTGTTTAACCGACTGAGCCACTCAGGCGTCCCTACGAGATCTCTTTTGATCATTGTAACGCTACTCTACAGTTGAGAAAATCAAGTAATTAAATAATTTCCCAGCATCAAAGTTAGTGAGATCATCAATCAAAGTCAGAGTTGTCTCACTCCCAAACCATATGCCCCTTGCACCACATCACCCTGCCTCCCAAAAAGCCTTTGACATGGAAAAATTGGCATATGCATCCTTTTGACAGTATGGACACCTTTTTTGAGCAATGGTGAATTAGTAGATCTCTCCTTTCTTCCCCTTTCCGTGCTTCCTTCCACCCCCAATTTTTGTTGACTATATATACCTTTGGTTCTTCTTTATATGATTATTTGCAGGCCATTTGAAGCCAGTCTATCAAGATGAAGTATTGTAGAAGTTTGATGGGAGAAAAATGGTGGGAGAACTGAGTCATCAAAATACACATGATGGCAGGCACCTGGGTGGCTCAGTGATTGAGCGTCTGCCTTTGGCTCAGGTTGTGATCCTGGGGTCCTGGGATCAAGTCCTGCATCAGGCTCCCTGCAGGGAGTCTGCTTCTCCCTCTGCCTGTGTCTCTGCCTCTCTCTCTCTGTCTCTCATGAATAAATAAATAAATCTTAAAAAAAAAATACTCATGATGGCATAAGCACAGAGAACTCACAAGTATGCATCCCAGAATCCAGGTCCATATTCACACTGTGAGCCATGCAGGGTAAGGATCTCATGATGAGAACACACACCAACTTACCACACATCATTAATGTGTGTGGTGAACAACCAATGAAAGAACTTTGTCAGGGCAGCCAGGGTGGTTCAGCGGTTTAGCACTGCCTTCAGTCCAGGGCATGATCCTGGAGACCCAGGATCAAGTCCCATGTCGGGCTTCCTACATGGAGCCTGCTTCTCCCTCTGCCTGTGTCTCTGCCTCTCTCTCTGTCTCTCTCTGTGTCTCTCATGAATAAATAAATAAAATCTTTAAAAAAAAGAAAAAGAAAAAACTTTGTCAAATGATATTTTTGTCATCACATTTGAGAGACACTATTAGACTGTCCCTTCTTCTTTATTTTTTTTAAAGATTTTATTTATTTATTCATGAGAGACACAGGATCCAGGATCATGCCCTAGGCTGAAGGCAGGCGCCTAACCACTGAGCCACCCAGGGAGCCCCTAGACTGTCTCTTCTGAATAAGGGATGTAAAATAAACTTTGCTAAAGAGAAAATAAATAAATTTTAAAAGAGAATAAATAGCAACACAGATCATGACAATTATTCAAATGATGGGCAGTATACTCAAAATCAAAATAACCAAATCAACCAATAATCAACTTGGCTGTGCTTATCCTCACAGCCCTCTTATCCTGGCTGCAATCAGCATTTTGGCCCAAGACTTTGGCCCGAGCGGTCCCCTCACCTATACCTCACGACGGAATACACACATCATCCACCATTCTGCTCCTGGTTCACATCTCTTCTCCTACACATCTTCTTTAGGTGGGAGCTCATCCACTCACAGCCACGATGATTGTGAAAAGACTCCATCACCTCTACGTTGCCATCCATCATTTCTTCAAACTCACATTTTTGACTGCCAAACAGATGCCTCTACCTCCTATTTAATGTAACAAACACTGATAAACTCTCTGTCTCTTGCTCTTCCCTTTTCCTTTTTAAAGTAATATATTTTAACTATAATTGGTTAATTTCATTGTCTCTTTCCTCTTGGATTTTCTCTCCATCGTACTTCCCTTGCAGATACCACTGGAATGGCTGTGACATTTTGGACTCCAGCTAAGGGGAAGTTGAATCAGGGGGCACATGGGTGGCTCAATCGGGTAAGCATCTGCCTTCAGCTCAGGTCATGATCTCAGGGTCCTGGGATCAAGCCCTACATCAGGCCCCCTGCTCAGCCAAGAGTCTGCTTCTCCCTCTTCCTCTGCCCTGCCCACTGCTCATGCTCTCTCTTTCTCTCAAACAAATTAAATCTTTAAGAAAAAAAAAAGGAGAAGTTGAGTCAGGGATGCCAAAGCTTGGTGGGATAGATCTACACGATTCACAATCAGTTGGGTATATGGTTATTGTTAGTCATCCTGGTGTGGGAGCAGCTTCCAGGGTATCCCTGCTGCCCATTAGGCTGATTCACCCAGAAGTCATGTCATGATACGAATGTGTCCTACAATACTTATCCCTGAAATGACACAGGGAGTGAAGAGGAAAAACAAGTTTGAAATACATAGTTGGAAGCCCACTCAGAATAGAAATCCTCTCCTGTCAGAAGTACTCATAATAATGCAGCAGGGATGATTTTACCATTTTAGATGCATTGCTTTTTTTTTTCTTTTTTGATAGTAATTGTGTGAAATAGGATGATCATGAATTCTGTATTTATAGGACACAGATTATAACAAGACTACGAAAAAGCAAAAACATCCATAAGAGCTCATATGCATTTAAAAAATCTATATTTCCAGAATTTAAAACCATAAAATATAGTGAGATAATCTACAAAATAAATCTATGGAATAAGAATGTTTCTGTCTCAGACATTAACTTATTCAATGTCTATTGCATAAGTAGAACAGGCGTATTTTTTCCAATTTTGAAATAAGACCCCAAAAAAGTTGCCCAAGCCTCCACTGGCACCTGAACACAGAAGGATCCTCAGCCCCTGGCTAACTGGTCTACCAATGGTAGCCTTGGTTCTTCTCATTAGTCCACACTGGGGACGGGTGCCCCCCCTTATACTGCTGTCTATCAGCTCTGCTCTGCACACCATGACTGACTGTGCAGGGCACACAGATCAGCCACACACAAGAATTATGTTGACGGGCCTGGTGGCGTGTCTGCCCCCAGGGGTCCTGCCAATCAACCTAGGGAGCCTTTCTGCCCTTGATGTGCTAGGAGCTGTGTTCTTCCTTGATAGTGACTTTAGCTAGGAAAACTTTTCTCCTTAGTTTATTTTTTAAAATGTCTGTCCTAGGGGCGCCTGGGTGGCTCAGTTTGTAAAGCCTCTGCCTTCAGCTCTGGTGATGATCCCTGGGTCCTGGGATCAAGTCCTGTGCCGGGTTCCCTGCTCTGTGAGGAGTCTGCTTCTCCCTTTGCCCTTTTTCCCTGCTCATGATCTCTCTCTCTCTCTCTCTCTCTCTCTCATAAACAAATAAAATCTTTTTTTAAAATGTCTGTCCTAGGGACACCTGGATGGCTCAGCAGTTGAGCATCTGCCTTCAGCTCAGGGCAAGATCCCAGAGTTTTGGGATGGAGTCCCCCATCGGGCTCCCTGCAGGGAGCCTGCTTCTCCTCCCTCTGCCTATGTCTCTGGGTCTCTCTCTCTCTCTCTCTCACGAATAAATAAACAAAATCTTTAAAAAATAAAAAAATGTCTGTCCTACAGAAAAGTGAAAAAAATAGTACAATAGCTATATACTCTTGGCCCACAAACAATTGTTAACTTTTTGCTACATTTGTCCTCTCTGTCCCTCTCCCCATCTCCTTCTCTCTCTCTCTCTCTCTCTCTCTCAATCTCTCCCTCTCTTCTTCTCTCTCTCTCTCTCCTCCCTTCCCCCTCTCCCTTTCATTTGAAACTAAATTGCAGATGTCAGGATATTTCACTCTAAAGTTATTGGCATGTATCTTCAAAAAACAAAGACATTCTCCTACATGATCATGACACCCAAGAAATTTAACACTGATGCATAGTGTTATCTGCAGTCCAAAATCCCAGTTTCCTGAGTCATTCCCCAAAAGTCTTCCATAGCTCCTTTTCCATCTAGGTCATCAAAAGTCATGCAATTCACTTAGTTCTCATGTTTCGTTATCTTCCTCTTATCCAGAATAGCTCTGGGCTGGGGGGGGGGGGGGGGAGTTGCTGCTGCTGCTGCTGCTTCTTTTCTTCTTCTTCTTCTTTTCTATTTCATTTTGTAAGGGTTCAGATCAGTTACTTGTTTGATTAATTGTTTCCTTACAATCAGATTCATATTCGATATCTTGGGCACAATACAACACAGTATACTTTTCACAGCTTCATGTCAGGAGGCACACGATAACATATTGTCGCATTGTCAGCCACACAAAGTTGGTCACTTAGTGAAGGTGGTTTCTACCAGTCTCTCTATTGTGAAAACATCTTTCCCCTTTTTAATTAATGAGTAACATCTAGGAAAATAAAGGAAGACATCAACTGTGTGCATATCCTTTTCCTCAACAATCTTTAATCCAATGGTTTCAGCATCATTATTACGTTGGTGACTGCAAAAATGGTAATTTCCTTAATTCTATCATTCTGTCTACATTTATTAGCAGCCATTCTTCATAAAATGTTCCCTCCCTTGCATGTACATCTTTTTAGTGTCATTATAAACTCATGGCTTCTTTTCCTGATTTCATGTTTTACAACCCACTGCCATTATTATTGGGTTGTTTTTTTGTTTTTGTTTTTGTTTTTGTTTTTGTTTTTGGTGTTCAAATTGCCCCAAAATTAACCAACAGGAGCCCCTTCAAGCTGGTTCCTCTGAACTTTTTAACACATCTTCCATTATCAGGGTCAGCATCACAGGTGTGTGACCTGGGTAGTTGCACAAGACCTTGCTCTTAGGAAAGCCACCTGTGAGCTTCACTGTTCCACTACTGCTAGTCTGACATTCCTGATAATTTTTCAGCAAGGGTCCTACATTTTCATTTTGCACCAGGCCCTGTAAATTACATAGCTGGTCTCACTCACTGGTCTTTGAGACTCTCTGGCTTTCTGGACAAGCTGTTCCAAACACATAGTACTTTCCCTGTCTATAATCCGAAATCAATTTAGCCAAGGAGACATGTTCCTTCTAAAGGAAATGGCGTTTAGAAACCACAATCTGAGGACTCATGTGCCCTTTGGTCTGGGAGTGACACTGCTTCCAGTCACTTTCAATGGTAGGAACTGAACATAACAACCTCATCCAAACCTCTAAACCAAGAGACATTCAGCTCCAGCATGGTTTCAAGTAGAATAAGACTATGTCCTAGGAGGATCCCAACCCCCATCCTCATAAGCCTGCCTGGAAAGTTCAACACCACCAGAATTCTGTTCATTCCAGCTAACACCCAAGATTAGGGCATTCATGAAAAAGGGCTTATCATTGTGAATCCCTCCCCTGACCCTTTGAGATGTACATGCACCTCCTACAACTCAGGAATGCCTTTCTTGGGGCCCTGAAAGTCATGCTTTTGGAAGGCAGTCAGCAGAAAGGATAGGGCCTCTGTCTCCCAGTCTCTGCAGGAGGAAGAATCCTGAGTTTTATCACTGCCAGCCGGCAGGCACAGCTGGCCTGAGTCACACTGACACTGACCAATCCTTTGTAATTCCTCACTGAGTACCCCTCTGTCCCCTCCCAACTGCTGCATTCTCACTTTAAAACACCAGTTCCTCTGTGCAAATCAGAACGGAACTCAGATCTTGTCTCTAAGGCAGTAGTTCTTGAATAAAATCTGCTTTCACAGCTTTAACTGATGTCTTGCTTTATCTCTGACAATGGATAGAGCTGGGAAATCATGAACTCACACTGATTCCCCCCAGTTCTAAATCAGGAGCATAGCATTTCTCCATTCCATGTCACCGCTCTCCTCTGACCTCGAGAGCCTGAGGTCGCCCCACACTCATTTGCTGTGCCTTACAACATGACATACAGAGTTTCAGCATGATGACATTAATATTACTGTTCACTATAACCCATATGCATAGGCCTCCTGCAAGCTTTTTTTCCCTTACACCATATCCCATTAGCCAGGGTATAGGGATCAAAACCTACCGACAATCCTCATCTCTGTGTTGTTATGCCATCAGTCTCCTAACCACTTGGATTCCTTTGTTTCTGTGTATCTTCGACTTTTTTTTTTTCTTAATTCTCTTTAATTTTTTAAGTATTTAAAAATAGTTCCATGGTTCAGCTCCTTTTTTAGCCCAAACTGCCCTCTTCCAGTAATTTGCCAAATTGACCAACACAAAAGGAAAGGGGAAAGACACCCGCTCTATGGTCTCTAGGCCTTTTAGAAAACATGGGGTTGTTCCTTTGGCCACGTAGGTGTGAATCTACAAGAAAGGTGATATTGTGGATATCAAGGGAAAAGGAACACCCCACAAATGTTTATAGGGCAAAATCAGAAGAGTCTACAGTTTTACTCATCATGCTGTTGGCATTGTCATAAAAAAAAAAAAAGTTAAAGGCAAGAGTCTTGCCAAGAGAATTAGTGTACATATTGAGCATATGGAGCTCTCAAAGAGCAGAGACAGCTTCATTAAGTGGGTGAAGGAAAGTGATTGGAAAAAGAAGGAAACCAAAGAGAAAGGTAGGCGGGTTTCCCTGCAGTGTCGCCTGCCGTACCCAGAGAAGCACTCTGTGAGAGCCCATGGAAAGGAGCCTCAGGTGCCAGAACCCATTCCCTGTGAATGCATGGCATATAAATGCAAAAAAAAATAAAAGACCTCAAGGCTGTAAAATCATTTCTATTAGTTGAGTAAAAGTGTGGTGTCCTCTCCCCCGAAGAAATATGTAAAGCAAACTGTGTACTAAAAATAAAATAAAATAAAATAAATAAAATACAATAAAACATTTATATGGCTCAAAATTCAGAACTGCATAAAAAGACTCTCAGAGAAGTTCACTGTCCCTCTCATCCTTCTTCCTTCCATGCTGTTCACCCCTACGCCCTCCAGGTAGTCATTTGCCTTTGTTTCTGGTATACCTTTCCTGTGATTCTAGTGAAAACAGCAACATGTGCTTGCACACACACACACACACACACACACACAATTCTTACCCCCACCTTTTTTGTACACAAATGTAACATGCTTAATGTATTCTTTTCCACATTATTTTCTTCACTTAACAATATAGGTTGGACATCCTTTCCTGTCAGTTCAGAGAGTCTTCCAGTCTTTTTTATGGCTGCGTGATACTCCAGCCTGTGGCTGCTCTATGACTGATTCAACCAGTCTCTCAGAGGCAGGAGCTTTGATTGTGTTTTCAGAATTTGCTATTATAACAACATCCCACAATCATTAACTTTTTTTCTGTATGTTGTTTTGCATCCTGTGGGTTATCTCTTCAGAATAAAATGAGCTAAGCTGGATTGCTCGACCAGAGAGAATGCAGCCCTTCCAGCACCTTAATTCTAGCCCAGTAAGATCCATCTGATTTTGGTTTATTAAATATTGCTAAATTCTCATCAGTTGGTTAACTGCTCTGTACACTTGCCAGCAGTGCCTAAAAGTGCCTCTTTCAGCTCTGGAAATGCTGATGTAGCAAAGCATAGCTGTTTCAGGTACCCGAGATTGAAGGGTTTACTCTGTGGGTATTGTCTATTGCCAGAGAGCCAATCTCTTAATCCTCTCCACCATGAGTTTGCTATATTTGTATGTCCAACAGATTGATGTGAGAGTTCATGCAGGCAAAAAAGAGGCCCCCCAAAACCAGCAAAACCTTTGCATGATGGATTGGACATTAAGCTGCCCATAGGGAGAGCTCTAAAAACAGAGCACAGGGCTTAGAAGTGGGCCACAGCCCTGGTCTCTCAAAGGAGACAGATGAAGATGCAAAATGAAAACCACATTGATTGGGGCACCTGGGTGGCTCAGTCAGTTAAGCATCTGCCTTCGGCTCAGGTCATGATCCCAGGGTCCTGGGATTCAGTCCCATGTTGGGCTCCTGCTCAGTGGGGAGCCTGCTTCTCCTTCTCCCTCTGCCTACCACTTCCCCTGCTTGTGTTTGCACTCTCTCTCTCCCTCTCTCTTGAGTAAATAAATAAGTAAATCTTAAAAAAAAAAAAGAGAGAGAGAGAGAGAGAAAGAGAGAGAGAAAAGTAAACCATGCTGATGAAGGAGTCAGGATTAGAGCAGCTACTAAGAACATTGTGCCTCCTGAAGCCCTGGAAACAGTGGAGAGGCCTGGCTCTGCTTGAGCTGGAGTGTTTCTTAGCCAGAGCGAGGGAATCTAGTACTTAATCAAAACTTCATCAGTCAACTTTACCAGTTTAGCTATAAATACAGTATCTATGGTAATTGTAAACGGCTCCAATTTTTTTTCCAAAATTTAGCTAACTTTGCTCCAAACTCATAAAATCCAAGTGTATTTAGTCTCTATGGCTGCTGTAACAAGTTACAACATGTTTAGTGGCTTAAACAGCACAAATATGTTATCTTACAATTCCAGAGGTTGAAAGTCTGCACAATCTGAGGTCTCACTGGGCTAAACTCAGGGTGTCCTGAGGGCTTTTCCAACTCCCAGATGCCTCCCTGGCTTGCGGCCTGCTTCCGTCTCATAAACCAGCAAGGGCCGGTGGAGTCATTCTCACATCACAGGGCTGTGACGCTGACTCTTCGGCCACTCTCTTCCCCAGTAACAATCCTCGTCCTCACAGCAGACCAGCCCACATAACCAGGAGAAGCTTCCTACTTCAGGGTCAGCAGACCAGCAACCTCAATCGCATCTGCAAACTTAACTCCCCATTTCCACATAAGCTGACCTATTCACAGGTTCTAGGATTGGGATGTGGACCTGGGTGGGACAGTCTACTGTCAAGTAACATTGGACTATCTTGTGCCTAGGTGTGCTCTGACACGACATCACATTCACAATTCTACAAAAGCCTTGACAAGAAAGTGTATGTTTACCACGGATCCATTGAGGACGCTGAGAAGGGAGTTTTAGATAGTCACGCAGTAAGTCCTCTTTAGATATCTCTTCTTCCTGAAGTTTCTACTGAGTATTCCTCATGGGAACTGTCAATTCTACTTTCTCTTTATTCTCCCCATCTCCTCTCTCCCTCCAGACCTATTTTCCTTCTGAGTATCTGAGTATCTTCCACCCTTTCTCTGTTTGAGGAACCCAGCCCACTTCTGTTCTCAGCTTCCCTGTCTTGCATCCCTGTTCAACCCACAGTCAACCCCTTGCAGGAAGTAGGTATGCTAGGATATACCATTTGCTCCTTCAGATCCCATCTCCGTCCTTTGGATCCCGCCTGTGCCTGGGAGGGCCACTCTTGCCCTCTGGCTCCTGGTTGGGTTAGGTACCACAAAGCATGGTGGGTGAAGAAGGGAGGTGAGGGTCTCTGCTCCTCTCTCCCCAAGGCTTCAGCTCCTGTCTGGTGGCTTTATCTCCAACTACAATTCTCCCCACAGGTTCTGGTAATCATCACCTCCCCTGCCTCCTCCAGGCCTTGGAGTGGTAACAGTTCCTCTACTGTTGCTCATTCTGAGGGTCTTGACCACCCCCTGTTGGCTTCCTTAAACTCACACCCTTATAAATGGTTCATGAAATTCTGTTCAATATCCATGGGACTATCTAAAACCATGTATTTCCTGCAGGGACCCTGGCAAGAGTGGGGGAAGAGGCCTCTTAAATACTTAGAACACACACACATACAAATTTGTGACATTTGCTACAACAACATATGAATCTAGAAGACATCATGTGAAGTGAACTAAAATCAGACATAAAATCTGTTATCCACTTACATGAGGCACCTAGAATAGTCAAATATTAAGTAAAATGATATTGCCAGAGGCTGAGGGGAGGGGGACAGAGTTTCTGTTTGGAAAGATGGAAAAGGTCTGGAGATGGATGGTGGTGATGGCTGCACAACGAGGTGAACGTACTTAATTCTGTGCCCTTAGAAACAGTTAAGATGGTAACTTTTATGTTATATGTTTTTTGCCACGAAAAAAAAAAAAGAGAGAGAGAAAAAACTTTTTAAATACCTGTCACACACACAACAGGGATCTCAGCTTGAGTCCTGACTATGATTGTGTCCTATGGGATATACCTGGGCAGGTCTGGAAAAAATAGTGGGGTAGCCTGAGACAAGTTTATGTGCAAGGGGGCTAAGAACTTAAATGCAGAAAGATCCAGGCACCAGGCTCCTGACCCAGAAACGGAGTTGAACTCATCAGGGGGCAAGAGCACATTTCCAATTCAGGTAGGGTCCCTGCAACACAGGCTCACCATTACGCTTCATAGCATTTCCTGCAGTTGCCTCCAAGCACATTTAATGCCTCTCTGTGATGCACTGATGGCCCCGTGAGCAGGCCCTCTCTGTTCGTCCAGGCTTCTGTGACAGAACCACAGGAGGGGTGGCTTATGGACAATAAACATTTCCTTCTCATTCTAGAGGCTAGAAGTCCAAGATCAAAGCACCCACAGATCCAGTGTCTGGTAAAGACCCACCTCCTGGTTCACAGATGCCATCTTCTCGCTGTGTCCTTATGTGGGGACAAGGTGAGGGAGTTCTCTGCTATTTTTCCATGAGGGCACTAATCCCATTTACAGCGCTTCCCTCTCATGACCTAGTCGCTCCCAGAGTCCTGACCTCCAAATATCATCACATTAGGGATTAGGACTTCAACACAGGTGTGTGTGTAGGGGGCACACATTCAGTCTAGCCAGGGCAAAGAATGCTTTATGCATGGCTTTGTCCCTAGCACCCAGTTTAATTACTCAGGTGGGAATACTTGCCCATTTGGCATTTGAGTAAACGAATTATTTCTGAATATGGCATGGTGGCTATTAGCATAATCTGTTTCTTCTCAGCTCTGCGGATGCTTGTCTGGGTCCTGGAGTTAGAGCAGATTGGAAGTGAAGTAGCTATTGCCGGAGCCCTGTAATACTCCAGGAGCATAAGCAACACCACATGGGACCTTCAGGGAGCATGACTGGCAGAGAAGAGCCAGCCAGGATGAGCCTGAGCCCCAGATTTTCAGATTTTAACAGCAGTGGACCATCTGACAGCAAGGCCGGGTAAATCATACTTCCTTCTTTCTCTCCAACCCAGACTCAAAATATTGGAGATTTCAGCCATTCCAGAGCTTTAAAATGGCCTTTTTCTCCTTTTCTCTATTAGTGTTTTGGAACCACATTAATCAAGTTAGTTATATTCAACTTTAATGGATTTTGTAGCCATTAATATAATTTTTGAGATCCTTTTGCAAGAGGGGAACTTTCCCATCCTGCTCTGATGGCCTTTTCTTAGCTTATGGTGCTGATTAGCACCAATGGCTCATCATTCTTGACTTTCAACATGTCAGCTCTTCGGAGTCCTACCCTGGAGGCCCTGTGAAGGTTTGTGACCTTGGCCAGGGGAAACAAGGGAAATCCAAGACACCGTTTCCTGGATTCCCTCACCACACATACCTACCCAAGTTCACTCCCAGGTGCCAGCTGGCTGACACTGTCGGGTTCAACACCATTTGGTCTCCCAGGCCTCTCCATTCAATGTCTTGACTCGATAACATCTTTTTAAAACTTTCAGTCTAGCTATGCTTCCTCATTTGGGCCCTTTCAAATTCCCAATAAGGAAATCGTTTCCCTCCTTCTGGACCAAGACCAGAACGGAAACACCCGGACATGGGCCCAACGTCATGGGCATGTCATTCCCAGCAGGCTGTGGCTGCTCCTTCCACAGAAAGAGTAGAGGGAAGAAGGGGGATAGGGACAAGAGGAGAGTGTTGGGAGCACTGAGATTTGCATGGAAGGAATGTTCTGAACTGAGCCCCTCCTCCGTTCTGAAGATGTTGTCATACTTTCCACCAGGACATATTTAATGGTCCTCAATATGCTACAGGATAATATTTGTAAGCACTTTTGGCAAAGATTCCACATTGTATTTCAATGATCTATGACTCTGCATTCTTTTCCACGTGATGCATGCTCCTTTTCACTGCACCTGACTCTTGGCCCTACCCTCATCCACACCACCTGGACACAGGATGTCTCTGGGCATTGACAGTAAAAACAAGGTCCTGATGCATGCTACAGCTTGGTAAGTGAAAGAAGCCAGTCACAACAGACGAATGCTACATGATGATTCCATTTATGTGAAATGTTAGAGTACCCAAGTCCAGAGACACAGAAAACAGAGCAGCAGTCTCCAGGGGCCTGGGGTGTGTGTGTGTGTGTGTGTGTTGGGGGTGGGGGGGTTGGCGACTATCCCTGCGGGCAGGATTTCTTTTTTGGGGGTGATGAAAATGATTTCAAATTGCTTGTGGTGATGCATATGCAACTCTGTGATCATACCAAAAGCCACTGAATTGTGTACTTTAAATAGATGAATTGTATGGCATGTGAATTATATCACAATAAAGCCATAACCAAAAAAAAAAAAGCAACTCACAGTGAGGGTAAGGGGGTAAAGGAGGAAGTCGACCTAGGAGGAAATGAACAATGAGACTTTAGAAACCAGAGGGAGATAAAGAGAGGGTTTTTTTTTTTTTTTTTTAAGAGAAAGGGAAAAATATGCTCACAAAAAATAGAGCTTTTCAAAATAAATAAATAAATAAATAAAGCTTTTCACCCAATGCCTGAGAAGAGTGCTGTCTGTAAAGTATGTTCTGGAAACTGCAGGAACCAGCAGGAAGGGGGTGTGGAAAGCCTGGATCAATGCAGCAAAAGTGGAAAACAGACAAAGGGCCAAGCTAACAAGGGAATCAGGCACACCGAAGCGAACAGTCACATCAGGAAGTGGAGTGAAAGAGACAGCTGGGAACAAGGCACTAGGAAGACTGTTGAAAGAATTTTGAACTAAAAATTAAGTTAAATGAGACAGGAGAGCCCATTTGCTTTCTCCTGGCCTCTTTTTTTTTTTTAACACCATGCTCCCCCCCCCCCCCCATGCCTTCCCAGGGAGCCTGCCTCACTCTGCTGGGCCAGCCCAGGACACATGTAGCTGGGGACACACCGAGGACCTGCGTGGTCTCCCCCAACCCAGCTCCTGAGTGCCAGCGTCCCTCCACCCTCCAACACCAGTTCCCACCCCAAGGTGGTTCACAGAACCAGGAGGAACTGTCTTCAGAGTGGCCAGGGGAAGTCCCTTGGTGGCAGGCTGGTCAGCAGCTGGTGGGAGCATATGCTTTCTCTGAGCAGGTTCCCTCTACTTCCTGTCCTACCAAACATCTGGCCCTGGGCACTAGACCATGAGTCAGGAAGTCCCAGCAACCCCCCCACACACACACTTTTTAATTAAAGCTCAGCTACATCCTCTGGGGGCAAACCCTTTAAAGACAGGCTCACTGGGGCACCTTGGTGGCTCAGTCGGTTAAGCGTCTGCCTTGGGCCCAGGTCATGATCTTGGGGTCCTGGGATCCCGCCCTACATTGGGCTCCCTGCTTAGCTGGTATTTTGCTTCTCCCTCTCCCTCTGCCCCTCTCTGCTGCTCTCTCTCTTTCTTATCTATTTATTTATTTGACAGAGAGAGAGCACAAGCTGGGGGAGCAGCAGCAGAAGAAGAGGGAGAAGCGGGCAACCAGTAGAACAGGGAGCCCGATGTGGGGCTGGATCCCAGGACCCCGGGATCATGACTTGAGCCGAAGGTGGACGCTTAACTGACTGAGCCCCCAGGTGCCCCAAGAAGGGTTAAGTTTCATAAATGAAAACAATCAAAACCAAAAACCCATAGCTTTTCCCGATTCCAAATACTATATACCTCCTCTAAAACATTTAGTCTTCAAATAAAATAAATGTATGCCTACATCTCTCTCCAAAAAAGTCATACTTTTCAAAAAAATTCCTTAAATTATGTAAACTTTAAAAAGTCCTTAAATTGTAAACGTTTACTGTTAAAAAGAAGAATCTGACCAAACACGAGGTCCCCTCACCATGGAAAACTTTCTTGAGAGCATCTGGGAGGCTCAAGAGATGAGGAAAGATGCCTTCCCCTGCCTATTTTGTTCCATTTGGGATGACAGGTCTCCAAAGCAGAACTGCAGTGACTCGATGCCAAGGATGGGATGCCCTCATTCATATGTGTGTTCAGATCCCTACATGGCAGCTCCTTCTGGAACCAAATGCGACCTGGCTTTGCAAATACGATTTACATTTCCAGAGCTACGCATGAAATCAGACCCTCTACGGAATATATGAAAATTAGACTTTCAACGCCTGGAAAAAAGTTTTCAAAAAAAAAAAATTACCACCATTCTACCTCTACTCCTCCCACCTTCCATCCAGTCAAGAGGTAAGTCAAAGAAAGTCCAAGAATGACATAATGAAAGAAACAATTTCCTGTACTATTATTCCCCACCAGGAAGCATTACCTAAGTCCCTAATTGCTTACAGTTTAGGGCTAAGCACTGTATAAAAGAGAATTGCATTGAACCAGTCTATCTCCTTTTCAAAGACTTTATCGTGGAAAGGTAGTTAGCACTCACGTGGACCAACATGTCCAGGAGACAACGGTGCACGGGAAACGGAAAGCATACCAGTGACTGGACATTGAAGCATCAGCTTGGTCAATGTCGGTGCATTTTCAGGGAGCCAGGAAAGAGAGCATCCAGGGGTGAGCAGCTGTTGGGTGTCTAGGGATCCGTAGGTCCAATTGCAGACGCTGCCCCCACCTCTTAGAAGATACCATGTCTGCCTCCTGGTGGGCAGGGAAGGTCGCAGGACTGGGTTGCAGGCAGGCGGGAGGAAGTTGGGGTACCCAGCTGGGCTGAAATAGGAGGGCAGAGGGCACCAGCAAGGGGTGCCTAGCAGAGACACCCAGTGGAAAGGCCACGAGCAGCCCCACCCACACCTCCAGGCCTGGGGATTTCTCCAGTCTTCCACTCTGCTCAAGACCCAAGGTGGATTCTAGAACGCTGTTGGTGGAAATGGGGAAGAGGAAGGTCTAGGTCAAGCTTAAACTGTGTGATTGGAAGTCAAGGAGGGAAGGGTATGAAAACATTCCTGCTCAGAAGAAATGCTGATAAATGACAGGATCAACTGTAGCCAGGAGAACAACATCCTTAGATCTGCTCCTGGTGATGAGAAGCCCCCAGCAGAGGCCCAGGTGTTTCTGCAGGTGAATGAAAACCACACAGCGGGGGCTGAACGGGAGCTGGAAGGGGTCAGTTGACCAGCTGACCAGAGTGAGAATCAGGCCCTGTAAGAGGGACATGGTAAGTGACAAAACCTGACTCGGCATCAACAGCCTCCAAGTAGGAGAGAATTCTCTCATTAAAAGCCATCATGTTTGGGTCACCTGGGTGGCTCAGTGGTTGAGCATCTGCCTTGGGCTCAGGGCATGATCCCAGGGTCCTGGGATCGAGTCCTACATCAGGCTCCCCACAGGAGCCTACTTCTCCTTTTGCCTGTGTCTCTCATGAATAAACAAATTAAATCTTAAAAGAAAAAGCCATCATGTTTACTAACTAGTAACTGTAAGCCTTCAAAACTATTTTAGGTCAACGGCAGGACCCTGGTCCCACCACAGTCCAGACCCCAAACACAAGTACCATACCCAGCGAAAGTGGCCAGGTCCAAGAGGACCGAATCTCCATTTCAGCCCCTTCAGATCACACACATCTTTCTGTAACTATGCACACACATATTTGTGGAAAGAAACATCTAAGTCATCTCAGTGAGAAAAAAAAAGATGAAAAATGGTTGGGCATGTGGATAACAAGTTTGCTCAAACCCCCTGCCCCGATTCTCATGGAAATACAAATCATGATAGACAGTGAGATACTGCGTTTTGGCAAAACAGAGTGGTCAACATGCAAGATGATCCACAGCAGAGGTGGAGAAATAGATCCTCTCTCATACACCGGTGCACACTGGTAAGACTTTTGGGGGGTGGCAATTTGGCGGTGTCTATCTTTATGAAATGGCCGTGCCTTTCGACCATCAATTCATTTCTGGGTGTCTCTCAGTCTCCAGCTGTTCTAGAGCCTCTGACAAGTGTATGGAAGAAACAAAGAATGTTTATTATAGCAGTGTTTACAATTTTTTAAAAAAGGAAATAAACCTAAGTAGCCATCACTGGGGAGATTAGTTACAGTCTGGCACATCCATGGAATATAGTAGTGATAAGAAAAGAATGACGTAAATTTACATGGAAAAGACCACATAAATGATCTCACGGAAAGACCCCAAAGACATACTGTTCACTGAAGCTGCAAGTTGCAGAATGCTGCAGAAAGCATGACGTTAGTTATGTAAATGCATACAGAAGGGTATACATTTGTCTATGCAAATACAGTCATGCAAATGCAAGCCAGAAAATCTGGGCAGATTTATACCAAACTGATAATAGTGATTACTTCTGAAGGAGGAAGAAGGTTAGGGACTGGGGAATTAAGAGGGTTTTTTGGTCTGTCTAGATGTCTCCTTTACAAGGAGAATGTATTTATGTGCTACTTGTGCAAGTAAAAATGAATTTTATTTTTTGACCTTTTTAAAAAAGATTTTATTCATTTATTCGTGAGAGACACACAGAGAGAGGCAGAGATACAGGCAGAGGGAGAAGCAGGCTCCATGCAGGGAGCCCAATGCGGGACTCGATCCCAGGACCCTGGGCTTACACACTGAGCCAAAGGCAGATGCTCAACCACTGAGCCACCCAGGCGTCCTGTAAAAATGAATTTTAAAAAAAAATGGGGAAAAGAAACAAGATCGCCTGTCTTCAAAAAGCAGATAAATAAATAGTGCTGATTGCTGAGAAGGATGGAGCTTCTTCCCAGGGTACTAAGTGAGAGTATCTCCATTTTCTCTGCCGTGCCCTCTACCTCCAGAGTGGATTGGGTGTTTGACATGCAGGTCCCACCTATCTCCATCAGGTGGGCTGCCCCAGCAATCTATTCTGAACTGTGGTTCTCCAGACGTCTGTCTCACCCCCTCAGAATGAGGCATACGCATCCCTAAGGACGGTGGTTGTGGGAACCTCACTATAATGCAACAATCTATAGCTCCCAACTGAACGTCAGGTCATTTCTCTTGACCCTCCCCTAGGAGAGGTGCACCACATAAGGAATTCAGAGGACCTCAACATCACACTACTCAACCTTTGGGACTCCAAGGTATCTGTGGTTTATTTTTTTTTAAGTTTTTTTATTTATTTATTCATGAGAGGCTGAGAGAGAGAGAGAGAGAGAGGCAGAGACAGAGGCAGAGGGAGAAGCAGGCTCTCTGTAAGGAGCCTGATGTGGGACTCGATCCCAGGACCCCAAGATCACACTCTGAGCCAAAGGTAGACGCTCAACAGCTGAGCCACCCAAGCGTCCCTCAACTGTAGTTTTAAAACAGGCCAAAAATAAATATAATAAATAAAATAATAAAATAAAACAGAGAGGCTGAAACAGTTTGCATGTATGGAATTGGCATTTTAATAGGTTGTGCCCATCTCTCTGGCCTAAGAACTGATAGACATAGAAAGTAACGCCGGGTCAGGCTGCAAACAAACAAGCAGCAATAAAAGCAACCTAAAACTGGGCACTGGGGAAAGGAAGAAACGTGGAAATAAAAGAATACTGCAGACAGTCCCTGACCTAACGACAGTCCAACTTATGATTTTTCATCCTTATGATGGTGCAAAAAAGTGATATAGATTCAGTAGAAACCATACTTAGAATTTTGAAGTTGGATCTTGTCCTGGGTTAGTGGGGTCAGGCCTGTCTCGATGCCGGGCAGTGAGCCGCAGCTCCCAGGCCACCAGCGATCACGAGCGTGACCACCCATCCCGACACCCATCCTGTACCCATCCCGCCGCTCTGGTCTTCACTTTCAGGACAGTCCTCAATACACGCCGTGTGACCGTCAGCCCCTGATTATCAAATAGGCTCGTGTGAGGTGATTTTGCCCACCTGTCGGCTGTGGGAGTGTTTGGGGCATGTTTAAGGCAGGCCAGGCTAAGGAAGCTATGATGCTTGCAGGTCAGGTGTATTAAATGCATCTCCCACTGACACTGTTTTTGACTTCTGATGGGTTTGTTGGGACACAGTCCCATCCTAAGTCAAGGAAGACCAGCACATGGCAGGCCAATAAGTGTGTTTTCCTCAATAATTTCACCTTCATATACTTCACTCTTACCCCCCCAACACACACACACACACACACACACACACATACACGAGAGGTTAATGGTGAAGCATGAATGAACTCTTTGTCCTCAGAGAATGTTTGGCATAAAATCTTAACCACACGAGCTTTTGTTTCCTTTAGAGGAGAACAAAACAATATTTTTCATCTCGACCCAGCTAACGTGAACGTTTAAAAAATATTTTGCTGGCAGAGATTATAATCACAGATGCAGTAGAGCCAAACAGCATCACATTGCCTTCCTTGCTAAATTAATGAAATGTGACTTCACATGGCGGTTGGTTCATCTTCAAGGACTAAGTATATTAAAAATGGCAGTAAAGTCTTGACTGTTAAAATCATAATGAGAAAATACGATCACATGTTGAATCTGGGGTCCTACTATAACAATGTTAAAATATTCCTCTCTATGTATAATGTATTTACCGTAACCCACCATTTGTAGGTTCTTGGCAAGCGAAATAAGACCTAATTAAAATTCTATTGTTGAATCAAGGCTGTGTGTGTGTCTGCATGTATGTGTATAGTGATAAACTCTTACATATTTCTGTATGTTTGAAACTTTTCATAATGAAAATTTAGAAAATTTTTGTTGTTTTTTTCAAAATCCCTTTCAGATCACCCTGGACTAGTAGCACCTTGCTCAGACCTTCACTCGCTTGTGGGTGACACCTGTGCAGCTTCTTTCTCGGACTTTCTCTGGCCCCACTTTGCAGGCCAGCCTCTGTAGAGTGACCACATGACTCTTCTCGAACAAGCTTTCATCCACCTCTTCTCTCTTTGAGGCTCACCATAAAATGCCAAACTCCTCTGCCCGGCTTTCCCGGTTCTTAGCATCCACCCTCCGCACCCCCGCACCCCTGGGATGGGCTCATCTCTCCAGCGCTGTGTGTTTCCCTCTGCGCCTCTGCCCGGTGCCTGCTGCCTGGACTGTGCTCCCCTGGCCCTCCTTCAGCTAAACCTGACCTAGACCAGTCCCATCCTCGGCCTTCCTCCTCGATCCTCCCCTGTCTTTAGCACTTGAAATCTGAACTGGAAACATCCAGAGAGAGTATATACCTGCCACTTAGATGCAAATTTAGCATTTCCATTAGCAATAAAATTACCCCACCTCAGTGATTGCCTCTCAGCCACTTAAAAAGCAGGAAACAAAAGAAGCAAGCACCAACTAACAGATGTTGGTGGGTAAATTATTTATCAATCTGAACGTAATGATGCTTTGAAAGGTAAACAAAAATAGGGGCACCTGGGTGGCTCAGAAGGTTAAGCCTCTGACTCTTTTTTTTTTTTTTTTAAGATTTTATTTATTTATTCATGAGAGACCCACAGAGAGAGGCAGAGACATAGGCAGAGGGAGAACCAGGGTCCTCGCAGGGAGCCCGATGCAGGACTTCATCCTAGGACCCTGGGATCCTGTCCTGAGTGGAAAACAGATGCTAAACCGCTGAGCCACCCAGGCGTCCCAAGCCTCTGACTCTTGATTTCGGTTCAGGTCACGATCCCAGCGTGGTGAGATCAAGACCCACGTTGAGCCCCATGTCATCTCCGAGCTTAGCGCAAATCTGCTTGGGATTCTCTCTCGCTCTCTGCCCCCTCCCCCACCCTCTCTCTAAAATAAATAAACGAATCTTCCTAAAAAAGTAAACAGAAGTAAATCTCCTGAAATTATGTGACCATATGTGTGTGTTCAACACATATTCAGCAAGCATTTACCATACGCAGGCACTTTTGTAGGCACTTAGGATACGCCAACGGAAAAACAGATGAGCCGTCATAGAGCATATGTTCTAGGAGCAAACACAACTAATGTACAGAATAAATAAGTGTGTTAGTATATGTTAGTATACAGGAAGATAACAAATGCTATAAAAAGAAAAAGCTGGAGAAGTTAAAGGGGATTGGAGGGTACAGGGCAGGGAATGTTCCAGAGGGGGCGAGGTGTTAGACTTTTAGATGACATTAATAGTATGGTGAGTGTCTTAGTCTGCTTGAGCTGCTATAACAGAATGTCATAGACTGGGTGGCTTATAAATAATAGAAATTTGTTTCTCATGGGTCTCGAGACTGGCACATCCAGATCAAGTCACTGGCAGGTTCAGTGTCTGGTGAGAGCACACTTCCATGTTCCCGGATGGCTGTCTTCTCTCTGCAGGGGAGCTCTCTGGGGTCTCTCTTCTAAGGGCACTAATCCTGTTCCTAAGGGCTTCCCCCTCATGACCTAATCACCTCCCAAAGGCGCCACCTCCACATACCATTATAGGGCTCCAACACAGGGATTCTGGGGAGACACAAAACGCAGAATGTAGCAGGCAAAGGAGGCTTCATTGACAAAACGACATTTGCAGAAAGGCTAGAAGAAGGCGAGGCAGCTGGCCGGGGAGGTATCTGGGCAAACAGCATTCCAGGCAGGTTGCAGAAGGAGCCTGCACAGGAATGAGTCTCGTGAGGCCCATCCCTCGGCGTGGGCACGGTACCCCACACCAGACAACACCAACCTCCCTTCCCGACTCCCTTCTTTCCTTTCTTTTCTCTGTAGTGCTGGCTGTCTGGCTCCAACACCACCTTCTGCACTGCTTCTGAGAAATTTCCAATACATATTAAGTAGGGAACAAATAGATCATCTAAACTCTCTAACTCCCAATCATTTACGATAGTGCATCTGTTGACCGATCATGAGTCAATGGCCTCCTACATCACCAATGTCCTCACTACCATTTTGAAATCCTCTTCTTCAGTTGACTTCATGTTGTTTCCTTTGGAGAACTGTCAATGGAAAGTAGCACATGATAAAGGAATAAAAGGAAGAGGCTGCTCCAAACCTCTGATGGAAACAGGCCAAGTCAGCATGTGAGAGGACACAGAAAGGCAGGAGAAAGAAGTGATGGAAGAAGGAGAAAAAGTGTGGGAACTTTCTGAGCCGTGGTGTGGCCCGCCCTCCAGAACCCAGTGCCAATGAGCTCAGCCTCACTCACCCTGGTGCCCAGGGAGGCGACAGTACTCAAGGACAACCTGGCTTAACAGGAAGTCTCTGCTAAAAGAGAGGAATGAGGCCTACCCGAGAGCTACAACCTATACATTTTCACTCAAAAGCACAAGTTATGAATCTTGTTTATCCCCACATGGAAGTCATTATGGAAAGTGGGAGATGGATAAAGTGAAGACATGAAAATTAGGATTTCATCCGTCCCCACTCCTAGTCATTTAGTATCATCCAGCTAGACACACACTTAAAACACACACACACAAGAAAAGCTACCCAACTGAAAAACACCTCATTGCCTCAATTCAATTGAGTTTTATCTTAGCCATGACAGAGAAGTAGTGATTTTTCTAACTAGCAGGAAAAAAAATAAACCTTTCTCTTCAGGATTGAGACTTCTTGACACAGACTAAAGCAGGCAGGCGATGTATTTCTTCACCCTGCCCTTACACTTCTGTTGTCTTCTGCAGAACATAATCCCTTCCAGCATAGCGCCAGCCATGGTGCAGGTGTCCGCACAATGATTCGCCCACCTGTGCACGGCCCTATGCCACGTGCTGGGACTACAGTGCTGAAAAGACAGCCGTGGTCCTGCCCTCAGGAAGCGTATCGTCCTGGAAGGGACAGAGATATTACATAAGTAAATAAGAAAATTCACAAAGAAACATTTAAAGTACAGTTATAGTAAATACTTGGAAAAAGTTTAGAGGGAGTCTGGATAGTGGGGGTGGGGGGTGCAGTGGGGTCAGGTTTTTCTTAAAGGAGTGATGCTTGAGCTGAGACCTGAGGCAGAACTGGCTTTACAGGACATGAGGGAGGGGTAGAGGGTCCCCAGAGGGAGAAGGGACTTAGTGCTTTCATCGAACTGAAAGGTGAAGGCTGCTGCAGAGAATTCGAATGGGGAGGGATTGCATTAGTCATGGTTCTCTCATGTGCTTGTTGGCCATGAGCACTGGGTGTTGTTGGCAAATTGAACTCCAATAAAAAAAATTTTTTAAAGTCATGGTTCTCCAGAGAAACAGCCGGTAGGATGCATACACATAGAGATTTCTTAGAAGAAATAGGTTCATGTGCTTCTCAAGGTGGGCAAGTCCCAAGATCTGCAGGTGGGTTGGCAAACTGGAGACCCAGGAGAGACGATGGCGTATCCCAGTCTCACCTCTAGCAGATTCGAGACCCAGGAAGAGTTGATGTCATAGTTTGAGTCCAAAGACAGGAGGAAAGCCACTGTCCCAGTCCAAAGGCTGTCAGGCAGGAGGAAGTCTCCTTGCTCCGGGGAGGTCAGCCTGTTGTTCAGGCTTTGAACTGATTAGGTGAGGCCCACCACACTGGGAGGGTGGGCGATCTGCCTTACTGAACTACCAGTTCAAGTGTTAATCTCATCCGAAAAACATCTTCACCGAAACATCATATATCTGGGCACCCAGTGGCCTAGTCAAGTTGACAGACAAAATCACCCCTCCCAGGGATGGTGAGGAAAAGGGGCTGTAATGTTAGATGTAGAGCAGATGCGCGGCAGATGTATGGGGTCCTTGTCAACAATGCCAAGAGTTTGGTCTTTGTTAAACATGACTGTCTACAGCCACCAGCACTTCACAAAAGGCCAGACACGGTCATTCCACAAAATATAAAAGCCGTCACCTCAGAATAAAGGGCGCTCCTTTAAACTGAATAGATTTGGGCTTATGGAAACCTCCCCCACTCATCCTTCTTTCTGTTTGGTGGCAAACCCAAGAAACTTGCGTCACAATCCATATGGTCTGCGTTTGCCCAGCCTGAGACACGAGGGGAGTCAAAACCACAGATCTGATGAGAATGCCTTGGAAGAGCATTCAGAACGCCTACCAGAGAAGGTAAAACAGGAGAGGACGAAGCCTTAGAGGAGGTGGGCAGAGAGGCAGAGCACCGAGGGAAACAAAAAACAACAACAACAACAAAAAAAAAACCAGAAAATGAGGATAAAAGAATAGAGGGGCAGCTGGGTAGTTCAGTTGGTTTAGTGTCTGACTCTTGGTCTTAGGCTCAGGTCATGATCTCAGGGCGGTGAGATCGAGCCGCACATCAGGCTCTGCACTCAGCATGCAGTCTGCTTGAGACCCTCTCCCTCTGCACCCTAAAATAAATAAATAAATCTTTAAAAAAAAAAAAAGAAAGAAAGACAATGATCCTTCCACCTTTCCGATGCAATCCGATAGCAACTTTCACTGTCATCCTTGTGTCTGTAGAGAAGGGATCTTCGCCAACATGGAAGGAGGAATTCGCGAACCATTGGGACCAGAGGGAAGATGAGCATGACGGCCACAACCAGAGTGGGGTTAGCAAACTATGGCCCATGGGCCAAATCTGTCCTGCTCACCGCCTGTTTTTTGTACAACCCATGGCCCCCTTATATTTCTTATTTACATTTAAATGTTTTTTCTTTTTTAATCGAAAGAAGTCTACTATTTTGTGACATGGAAAGATTACTTGAAATTCAAATTTCACCGTCTGTAAGTAGTTCTGTTGGGTCACGGTCACCCTTAATCCTTCACGTGTTGCCTGTGGCTGCTTCCAGGTGACCTGACAAAGCTGAATAGTCGTAAAAGAGGCTGTGTGTTCCATGGGGCCTAACGTATTTACCCTCCGGCCTGCAATGGTCTGAATGTTTGTGTTCCTCCAAAATTCATATGTTGAAACCTATGGTCCAAGGAGATGATATAGGGAGGCAAGACCTTTCGGAAGTGCTGAGGTCGTGAGGGTGGAGCCTTCATGAATGGGGTTCATGTCCTTATAAAAGAGGCCCCCCTGAGCTCCCTTCCCTGCCTCTGCCATGTGAGGGTATATCTAGAAGGTACTGTCTAGGAATTGGGTCCCCACCAAACACTGGATCTGCCGTGCCTTGATCTTGGACTTCGCAGTGACCTGTAAGAAATAAATGTCACGGGGTGCCTGGGTGGTTCAGTTGGTTGAATGTCCAACTCTTGATTTCGGCTCAGATTCATGATCTCATGGACATGGAGACCAGAGGCCTGTGTCAGGCTCTGCACTGAGCAAGGAGTCGGCTTGAGATCCTCTCTCTCTCCCTCTCCTGCTCCCGCTGCTTGCACTCTCTCTTTCTCTCTAAAAACAAATAAATACATCTTTAAAAAAGAAAGAAGGAGGGACGCTTGGGTAGCTCAGTGGTTGGACATCTGCCTTTGGCTCAGCATGATCCCGGAGTCTGGGATCGAGTCCCACATCGGGCTCCCTGCATGGAGCCTACTTCTGCCTCTGCCTGTGTCTCTGCCTCTGTGTGTGTGTGTGTGTCTCATGAATAAATAAATAAAATCTTTTGAAAAAAAAAAGAAAGAAGGAAGGAGAGAGGGAGGAAGGAAGGAAGGAAGGAGGGAAGGAAGGAAGGAAGGAAGGAAGGAAGGAAGGAAGGAAGGAAGGAAGGAAGGATCTGTTGCTTATTAGCCACTCAGTCTGCGATAGTTTGTTAGAGCAGCTTGAACAGGTGAAACATAGCACTTTACCAAAAAAAAAAAAATGCCAGCCCTTGACCTGGAAGCCAGAGGAAAGGGGATGGGCGGAGTGGGACCCAAGATAGGAACAAGCAGGGAGAGGCGTAGGAGTGAGGTCATACCCGGGACCTCTCGGGCTCGGATGGAGCTCTGGGCCATCGATGGCTTGGGTCGTTAGAGCCCCACAGAGCAGGTGAAGCCCACGGGGACACCCCGCAGAGCATGTCACTTACAGACCCGCACTCAGCTTCCTCTTGTTCTCTTTTCAACTTGTGTGTTTTCATATTAACTTTTAAAATTGTTCCTTTAAGTGAAAACAGACTCTGCTTTCCGAGCTCGACTTCCCTCCCCGGCCCCAGGTAGCGGCTGCCGGGGCAGAGTGACATTTTCCTACAACGTGGCTCATTATTTTGCTGCTGGAATCGCAAGGCTCACATGGCAGGGTCTGAATACATCAAGGAGAGGAGGGGATCCCACCAGAGATGCCCTGAAACAAAGGAAGCAAATAACTTCAAAACCACATCAAGCAATCTGGACCTGTTACAGGGCAGATGGAACTCTGAATTGTTTGATTCTATCAGCAGAACAGAGGAAGGAAATGTTTTAAAATGAGATTATGTTATTTTTCCCCAGTTCTTATTATGAAACCTTCCTGCACTGAACTTTAAATATCAGCAGCCCCTTTCATGGGGATGAATGGGATCCAGCCGGCAGGAGCATTGCAGGGAAGTGGCTCCATTATGAAAAATGTGGCGAGGCAGAGGCTGAGATGAATAGTGGATCCCTATGGAGGCCTTTGGCTCGGGGAAAAGTCAGGCTGTAAAACACAGCTGCGTGTCTCAGGAAGGGACGGGCGTCTTTGAAAAAGCTACGTGCCCCGTATAAACATTAATTACGGGGTCCTTTGCAAAAGCCATCCATTGTAATGAATAAAAAGTCTTCTGCGTTCTCTGCCCTCAACAGGCAAATGATTGACAACTGGTTATTGTAAAAAGAAGACAAAAAAAAAAAAAATCCTGGAAGTTAGGGAAATCTCCTGCAAACAAAATCATGCAGTAATTCTTCCTAATGCGAGGCTCTCTACGCAGAATTTTCCAAAGGAGGTGGTCTGTATCATCCAGCCCCAAACTCTGTTTAATTATTAGTTATTTTTTTTAAAGACTTATTTATTTATTTATGAGAGAGAGAGGCAGAGACACAGGAGGAGGGAGAAGCAGGTTCCATGCCGGGAGCCCGACACGGGACTCGATCCCGGGACTCCAGGATCGCGCCCTGGGCCAAAGGCAGGCACTAAACCACTGAGCCACCCAGGGATCCCCAATTATTAGTTATTTTTTAAAAGGTGTTTTTCTCTTGTTCTGTAGTCAGTGACTGTCCAGGAAGGATGATGTGGATGAGCCGGAGATCTCGTGTGAGGGTGTCGCCCCACACGCATCTCTAACTGTTGAGGTTCCCCAAGACCCGCTGAGCACCAGAGCCCACATCCAACTGCTAACCTGCCCCTGCCCCTGAGAAGTCTGGGGACATCTGAGATATAATTACCTTTCCCTCTCCCTGCCAGCCTTCACAGCTCTGTGAATGGCACCCACATCCATCCACTCACCCAGACTTTATAGCCTCATTGCCCAGCCCCCAGACCTTTCTTTACAGAGTTAGAAAGGATGGCATCATGAAGCCTAAGGAAGACCCTATCCCTGCCCTCCTTAAATCCTCCAGTGACTTCCAACTGCCCTCAGAATAAAATTCAAACCCTTCTCCTTAGCCTAGGAAGCCTGCATGAGAAATCTGGCGATTTCTCGAGCCTTTTCTCCATCATTCCTTTCTCGGGCACAATGTTTCAGCAACTTCGGTGTTTTTCAGTCTTGAACACTTGTGCTTCTTTCCACCCTGAGCTCCTGTGTTTTCTCGTGCCCGTGCCCTGCCCGCCTCCCACTTCAGGGACTGCCACTCTGGATATAGGACACACTCCCAATCTCCTTTCTCCTTTTAATTATCAGGGCTTGGGGCTGAGCTGCCTGCCACTGGTGGGGTTCAACGTGGCCCCAAAATAGCACCCTTCCCTTCTGTCCAAGTTCTGAGCCCTGGAGAAATCAGACAAAGAAGCCAGGCAGATGGAGAGAAAAATAGCACATTTATTATTGACAAAATCCATCTTGGAGAACAGCGTGGCTTGTAATATCTGCAAACAAGCGGCTTCCTCATACCAACCCTGGGGTCAAGTTCACTACCCCCCTCCACCACCAGTCACGGGCTGGGCTGTGTGGGGGCAGGCCTCCCCCGTGGGGGTCCTGGCCAGGAATACTCATGGTGGGGACAGACTGTGCCGTCTGCAGGCAGGCTGGCTCCCCGAGAAGAGTCTCCCTTTCCAAGTGTAAGTAATCCCACCTCCTCTAGGAACAGAAATGGCAGAAGGAGACCAGAAGCGTTAGGCTGGCGAAGCTCCCTCTCCGTGGAAGGAAACGCCAGGAGTTAAGAAACGGTCCCCACTGTGCCCCCCCATCCTCCTCCCCTAAAATGCCCTAACTCCCCTCCTGTGGGCTGGGCGAGGGGACCTGGCCTGGCTCTCCTGGTGCCCTCCGTTGCCCTGCATCCCCCTGCATCCCCCTGCATCCACCTGCATCCCCTTGCATCCCCCTGCATCCACCTGCATCCACCTGCATCCCCCTGCATCCACCTGCATCTACCTGCATCCCCCTGCATCCACCTGCATCCACCTGCATTCACCTGCATCCCCCTGCACCCACCTGCCCTTTGCCTGGTCATGATCTATGTACATACCGGTCATCCCCATCCATCTGTGACCTTCCCTAGGGCGGAATAAAGAACAGAGGGGGAAAAAAAAAAAAAGAACAGAGGGGAGAAATGCGACTGTGTACTACTTGGAGGTGTTTCCCCTGCCATATTCCAAAGATTAAGGGACAACGCATGGTGGGGACAGCACCGCGGCTAGGGTGGGACTTTCGGCGAAACGGAGAGCCAGCAACGGAGGACCGGGGCAGGCTGGCCCCGGGCACGGGAGCCCGTTTCCAGAGAGATCTGTCTGTCTGTCTCAGGCCTCAGCTAGCAGGTATAAAAGGAAGGGAAGTTCTGTGCTCCTCGCCCAGGGCTTTGTGAGACGATTTCTATTTTTAACATTCTGAAGACAGAAAAATGATCCATCAGACACCGACTGCCCACGACCCTGAGGCTAAGTGGTTCAATCCGTGTCACAAGGGCTTTGGCTTCCTGCCGACAGAACAGACCCTCCGACGCTCCCTTGATCTTGCTTTAAAACCAACGCAGCTGCATTTGAAGCGTCTCCCTTCCGAGGAGACTTAAAGCAGAGCCCAGACACGGGGCTGGTCACCAAGCCGGCGGGACTGCGAAGGCGGAGAAGTCGCCGCTGATAATCAACCATCTGTGTCACTGTCCCACCCTGGCGATCGCACGCCTCGCGGAGGGTAGTAGCGGGGCCCGAAACACCGCGGAGCACGAGGAAGACGGCGCGCCCGGCGGCCAGCAGCCCACAGGTGAGGTCCAACCTGCCGGCTCAGGGGACAGCGAGGAATGGGGTGGTTAATACGTAAGTCACAGCCCGGAGGGTGTAAGCACTGCTCCCAGGACAGGGTAGAGCACAGCCCTGCGCCGGCTCCCACTCGAGGGGACCCGGGGGTCGGGGACCTCATGAGGCTGGCCGTGCTATCCATGGCTCCTGGGAAAGCCCCAGAGTCCCGCGGAGCGAGGTCTACACGTGCAGGTGCGCCACAGATCTATGCCTGAACATTTGCACAATAAATCCTTAAAGAGCGGGGAATCCCTGGGTGGCTCAGTGGTTTAGTGCCTGCCTTGGGGTGTGATCCTGGAGACCCGGGATAGAGGCCCACGTCAGGCTCTCTGCATGGAGCCTGCTTCTCCCTCTGCCTGTGTCTCTGCCTCTCTCTCTCTCTCTCTCTCTCTCTCTCTCTCTCTCTCACTCTATGTCTATCATGAACAAATAAATTTTTTTAAAAATCCTTAAAGAGTCCCCCATCCCCACTATATTCCACGTCCGACTCCCAGTCGTGCGGTGTCCTTAAGAGGCTTCTTCCTCCTGAAGAAGCCTTGGTGTTTCTGTTGACCTCTTCTGGGGATGCAGAACTGTCCAGCTGAGGAGGGGATGGATGCCCAGTGGGGTTCACCTGAGCCCCCGCCCATCACAGGCATGACTGCCTCAAAAAAAAGTATTAGAATGGTGTGTTCATCTCACCTGTAGAGAGACCACTGGCAAGGCCGTTCTCTTGCTCATTCACCAGACATTTCTGAGCTCTTACTCTGGCGCCCACAAAAAGGAGGCTTTCTGGAGGAGCGAATCCTGCAGCTGAGTCTTACAGGAGGACTCAGAGGAGCGAAACATGAGAGGCATGGGTTTTGGGGGGGGGGAGTGGGTGCATGGGGCTCACGGGGGGCAGCTGAGAAGCCACAGAAGGGGTGAAACTATGAGTGCCTGCGGTGTAGACCGCAAGGGGGAAGGCACAGTCGGGCCTCGTGCCAGAGCTCAGCTTGTACCCCGCAGGCAGTGGCAAGTGACAGGGTCAGCCAGATTAGTCTGGGACAATGAGATAGAGGTATGTGCAGGAACGGGGACAAGTGGTAGAGAGGTGGGAAGGAGGGCCATCGCTCCAGCCCAGGCTCCAGGGAAGCCTCATAAAGTGGGTTTAGGCTGATCCGTGAATGTTCCAGTGGCCTAAGGAAATGAGAAGTCCCCTTGGGGGTGAGTGAGGATGCACAAAGGAACGGGGGCCAGCTGGGCCGATGGCTTCTTCAGGGCCAGGTGAGCTGCCAGGGGAGTATCACAGACAACAGCTGGCAGACGGCTCCTTCCCTTGTGTCGGTGAATGTTCTTGAAAGTCAGATTTGCTAAAGGTGTTTCAAAAGAGAAAGGACCCACTGCTGGGTATATACGCAAAGGCACTGGCAGAGGGGATTTGGGCAGATGGTTATTTGTGCACCCATGTCCATAGCAGCGTTATTCACGACCCAAAAGGTGGAAACGACCCAAGAGTCCATCGAGGGATCCGCAGCCAAACAGAGTGTGATATATACATAAAATGGAATAGGACACAGCCTTATCAAGGAAGGAAATTCTAACACATGCTGGAACATGGATGAGCCTTGAGTACATCGTACTAAGTGAAATAAGCCAGTCGCAAGAGGGCAGAGATCTTATCCACTGGCATGAGGCATCTAGAGTACCAAAACCCTGGAAAGTAGAATGAAGGCTGCCAGGGGCTGAGAGGTAGGAAATGGGGAGCTATTGCTTAATGGGTACAGAGTTCCAGTCTAGGTAGATTCTGGAGAAGGATGGTGGTGACGGTTGTAAATTAGCGTGAACACACTTAAGGCCAGTGAACTATACTCTTTAAAATGGCTAAAATGGTAAGTTTCATGCTATAATATATTTTAACACATTTTTAAAAATTTTTTAAAAATCAAATTTCAAAAATTTTTTAGATTTTATTTATTTGAGAAAGAAAGAGAGAGAGGGAGACTACAGAGACGGGAGGGGGGTAGAGAGAAGCAGACTCCCCCATGAGCAGAGAGCCCCATGTGGGGCTCCATCCCGGGACCCTGAGATCATGACCTGAGCCCAAAAGCAGATGCTTAACTAACTGAACCACCCATGTTTTTTTTTTAAAAAGAGAAAGCTTCTCCCTCTCCCTCTGCCCCTCCTCCTGCTCAAATGTGTGCTCTCTCTCTCAAATAAATAATATATTTAAAAAATAAAAATAAAAAGAGAAAAATCAAATGTGATTTAACATCCATTGAGCACCTAATATACATCAGCACTGCCCTACGTGCTAAAAAGGCTTCAGTGTATTTAATCCCAAACAGAATCCCCAGGCTTCTACTCAAGGTGACCAGCAGCCATACCTGGTCACATGTCCAGAGGACCCCCCCCCCACCCCACCCCGCCCGTGCTGGACTTGAGGCCTGGCTTTCTCTGGGAGGAGTGAGCACAGCATTATCTAAGCTCCTGTCCCCAGGCAACGATCAAATCAACTGCCCCAACCTGCCAGCATTTCTCGAGAGGAGGCCCCACATCTGGCTGCTGGCCCAGCCTTCCAGGTTCTGGCCTCTCCTGCCTCCCAGCCCAGATGAGGCTGTGTTCTTAGAGAAAGGGGTCCTGAGAGCCGCAGAAGCAGAGCTCTTGTGACCCGGGTCACATGTGTGGCGGGAGGAGAAAAGATGAACACAGCCTCCTGGTGAGCTGGGCAGCCCACTGAGGCCCTCCAGGTGAAACCTGATAGTTCAGATAGAGACTCAGAACCCTTCTCAACACAGCGTCCTGGGGGCTGTGACACACATGGTGACAGCACTCGGCCATCCCTTGGTTTTTGTTTTAGTTTCTCCCAAAAAGGCAGCCTGGGCTCCATACCCCATCCTTTGTCCTATGGGATTCAGACACTACACCCGGCCTGCTTCCCAGGGAGGGGACTGAGCAAACACATCTCCACGATGTCCTAAGAAGGCACAAACCTGCAACATTAACTCTGCCTCATCCCATCTCTATCTCCGGAGACTGCCCCCCCACCCCCCACCCCCACCCCCGTGTGCATCTCCGCTTCATCTCTGCCCAGCCACACACAGCCAAGTAGAACAGACCTCTACACCTGTTCCTTTTAGAATCTCTGCCTCCTGTCACAGAGGCCCCACACGAGTGTGCATGCTTGGCCATGGAGATGAGCCCCCCCTTGCTGGCCACCAGCCTCACGCCAGAACCCAGGCCCCTTGGGCCTGCTGGGTGGCAGGAGGGCTGGGCTGAGAGTGGCGGGGGCGGCCCTGCCCCGGCAGCTTGCACAAGCAGCCTCTAAACCAGATCTGCAGGCCGAGTGTCCTTTGTTCTTTTTGGCACCTGTGGCCCCTGTTAAACCAGGGGAGACTGCTCCCCTTGGAGAGGACGGAAGATGACTACACTTCATTTAAATGAGCCAGCCGCCTCACACCAGAAAATCAGAACTAATCCAGTGAGTCACTGCTTCTTCTCCGTCAGGTCATTCCAGACCCTGGTTCTCGAGGCCCTCAGGTCCTGAGAGGATCTAGAATCCACAGAACCCCAAGCCTAGGAAGAGCCTGGAACCAAGTGTGAAGACTCTGCTCTGTGCACCTGCCTCTCGGCAGTGGGGGCTTGCTTTCAAGGCCAAGTTTTACTTTTTTATTTATTTATTTTTTTCAAGGCAAAGTTTTAAAGAGGTGTTGGGATGTAGTTTCCACCAGCCCCATGGGATGGGGCTGGGGACAGGAGTCGTTTCATTTGTCGTGGGCTGAAAACAAAGGGGCAGCCCGACCTGTTCTCACTGCACCAGTGGCTTTGACAAGCACCTCCTCCTGTAATCACCTTTTGCCAGTTGGACCAGTCGAGGAAACGGATGACTTCCCCTAGAGCTGTGGGGAATGCCAGCCTGGGTTCTTGAGATTGTCCCTGGATGTCTCGGTGTGGCTTCTAATGCACTTGATTTTTTTATGTGCGTCACAGTCCAACTCAAATAAAAGTGGTTGAGGCAAAAAGGGGGAGAGAGAAGTCAGAACTACGTAGGGAGCACAATGCAAGGAAGCATTTATGTTCGTGGCCCAACCATGAAAAACGCAACCCCAATCTCGATTTACAACAGGTCAGTTGTCTGGTATAGAGGCAATAACACTCATTACAGAATGTGATTATTTCATTTTACCACCAGCAGCAACAACAGAAAAAGCAACCACGTTTCCCTTTGGTCCCATCTCTAGCAAATTTCAAATATTACTAAATTGTCAGAAATCCAATTTATGTACATTCTTTTTCCGGACCCCTCTGTCGTATAAAGCAAGGTATTCTTAGAGTCTGGAGCCAGCTGCCCACACTTGGAAAACACCAAATGCTTTTGTAATTCTAGATAATAATAAGTACTCACTTGGCATGAAAGAACATGAAATATAAACACCAGCTCATCAAAGGACTTCAAACGACTTAAAAATACAATCCAGGAGCCAAACGTGATAACAAACCGAAGTCATAGGATTGGTCTTCAGAGACTAAGCAGGGTTTGTGGGGCAGGAAGCCATGGTGGCAATGCTCCTAGTTCTCCCTCCTTTGTCACTGGATGGGTTGGAGAGGTGGGGTTGGCTTCCTGACAGCCCCCAGAACTCACCGTGGCTCCCCATCGCAGCAGTATTATATGTAAAGCAAGACTGAGGTGTGATGCGGGCCCAAGAAGAGGTGCATGGGTAGGGTTCTTACACGCTCCTCTTCCTGCTGGTCCTCTTTCCCATATCCGGCCCAAAGCTAGACCTTCCCCAGAGCCAAAGTACAAAGGAGGTAAAATGAATCCTTAGCTTCCTCACCCTGACCACCCGAGTGTCTTTCACTCCTCCCCTTCTCCAGGTGATCCCAGCCCGGGCCGTCCTCTCCTACAGCTTAGGCTTTAAGCAGAATCCGATGGCCATTCATCAGAAGTGGCTGATCTTCGGCAGCTGTGACTCTCGGAGCAGCATCTGTATTCTTGGGAAAACCTGGAGGAAAAGTGTGATGGCTCACTTTATGTATCGACTTGGCTGGGCCAAGGGATGCCCAGATAGCTGGCAAAACATTATTTCTGGGTCCTCTGGGAGGGTGTTTCCAAAAGAGATTAGCATTTGAATCGGTAGACTGAGTAAAGAAGACTGCTCTCCCCAGTGTGGGTGGGTGTCACCCCCTCCTCGAGAGCCTGAGTAGAATAAAAAGGCAGAGCAAAGGTGCTTGAGCTGGGGTGTCCATGCTCTTTTACCCCTGGACATTGACACTCCCTGGTTCTCAGTTCCTTGGATGGGGACGTACATCCTGCACCCTCTGGTTCTTGGGCCTCTCGACTTGGGCTGAGACTTTCACCATTGGCCCTCCCGGTTCTCAGGCCTTTGGGTTTGTACTAGAACGACACCACCCGCTTTCCTGGGCCTTCAGCTCAAAGACAGCAGCTTGTGAGACTTCTCAGCCTCCATCATTGTTAACAAACCTCCTTGTCTGTCTGTCTGTCTGTCTGTCTATCTCCTATTGATTCTGTTTCTCTGGAGGAACCTAATATGAAATGGAATAGGGTCTAACTGGGATTTCAGATGTCAGGACAAAAAAGAGGTACCAACAAGTATGAGGCACAGAGAGGAGTGCTGCCGAGAAACCCCCGAGGCTCACGAGGAGGTGTCACCCATGGGAATCACACACACAAGAGCAGGCCAGGTAGTGTGGGGTAGACCAGTTGTCCAGGAGAAACCCCTGTATGGTACTGCACACATTTCTCTTTAACCACCTTTGATTATGTCCTTAGCCAGGGAGCAAGGATGACCCAACTGCCACTGACTGTGTCTGGTGTGGCCCCCGTAGTGCTCTGTGATGGGAGACGGGGGCTCTGACTCCCAGAAGAGAAGACCTTCCCTACAGAAGGGCTTCACACACAGAGCTGAAGGAAGTATCTGGAAACAGAAGACGGCACGGCCAAGCGTCAGACCGGCCCCAGGAGTGTCCCCTACTCATCACCCCAGGAGAAATGCATGCGGATATTCTGGGCTTGTGCCACTTAAACACACAGGAAGGATGGTTTGCTGGTGACCTCATTACTGTTGCTGCCCAGAGAACCAGTTACACCTGCTCACCACCTCACCACCCACAGCCTGCTGACACTGGGCTCAGACGCCAGGCCCAAGAAAGCCTCCGTGAGACCCGGTGCCCGAGCAGAAATGCCTCCCTTCACAGCCACACCGAGGGCTTGGAAATACTTCTCCTTGGGCGGAGGCATGATGGGGAAAGAATAAGGCGCTCTGTATTCATCGAAAAATAGATGACCCATGACTCCCAACGGGTATGAACGGTCTCTTTCATATGTCCCTCGAGCATCGCCCAACAAAGTCGTTCACAAAGCTGTGGGCCCCACAGATCAGCGCTCCTGAGCCTGAGCCCCACAGTGGCAAGGGCAGCCCCACCTTAGGGCAAGGGGCCAGCCCTTTGTCGTCAGCAGCCAACACGGCCGTCGGAGGAGGTCTGCAGGTCACCTGTGTCTAGCCAGCATGAAACATTAGGGGAATCCGAGTTTACATCTGTTCCTTTGATTCATTTTTTTTCCAGACACGCTTCTTCATCCCTCACTGGTACGCACGTTTCTACGTTCCCTTGTTTTTTCCATATTTTTGTGTGTTTGCTGGTGCAGCCCTCTGTTTGTCTCTCTTAGAGTGTGGCTGCCTTCCCCAGGACCTGCGATCCTTATCCGATCGCTTTTATGTGTCGCCTTCAGAGCTGTAGTTTGGTGTGGCGGGGGTGGGGGGACGTTTGCAGCCACAGCCCCTTTTCAGCGCCTGGTGACTTGGCAGCAGCAACACAAGAGGGAGTTTCTGTGGGGTTCTGCACAGACTTTGTTGGCAAAGCTACATCCTGCCTTCTCTTTTGAGATTGTGTGAAATGTCCTGCTCCAGTTTTTATTCTACTTCATGAAGAGTGTTTGTAGGGCCGCCTGGGTGGCTCAGTGGGCTAAGCATCTGCCTTCAGCTCAGGTCATGATCTTAGGGTCCTGGGATGGAGCCCCATGTGGGGTTCCCTGCTCAGGAGGGAGTCTGCTTCTCCCTCTCCCTCTGCCCCTCCGTCTACCCGTGCATACTCCCTCTCTCTCAAATAAATAAATAATAAATAAATAAATAAATAAATAAAATCTTAATTAAAAAAAAAAGAGTGTTTCTAACTATTGTATGGATCCTTTAGGTCTTTAGGTCATTCCTCCAAATTTTGTGGAGCTCTGGAAAAGAGCTAACCTCCCGAGAGTCTAGGGGGATGAACCTCATGCCACGTCCCTCATGCCACGTCCCTATCAGTGTTGTCTAGGCTGCTTCATTTACTCAAGAATGTTCCTGAGACTTCTCGGGATCTTACTGATTAACCTTCCTTTTTACATCCTATCTTAGGGTTATGGGGGAGGGACAGGGCAGCGGGAAGAGTTAGGAGCGACTCCAGGTGTCATGCTTCTTTCCCTGGCGCCCACTTTTCAAAGCTTCTAATGTGGGACTGTATTCTTTTCAACAGTGGGTTTCTGGTTTGGTTTCGTTTCGTTTTGTTTTTGCTGGCATGGCCATGTTCTCTCGATTTCACTGGGCTCTGGGGAGAGAAAGAGGGTTGTGGTCTGACTTGACTTATTCTTGGGAAAATGCAGGTCCATGGAGTTAGAAGCCAGCGGTCCACCAAGCAGGGGGTGGGCAGCAAAGAAAAGAACAGGATGCCAGGCTGTGGGGTCACCTTGTGGTTCTCAACAGTGGCCCCAGCATCATCCAGACAACACCTCTGCCAGCCTTTAGCCCTGGAGATGAACTTCCTCTTGGCCTCGGCCAGAGCCAAGGAAACAGAGACCTGCTTTCAACTCAACTGACATCTGAGAAAAAGAAATGCTTTCATTTCTGTTGGAAGCCTCCACCCTCAAAACTCATCTGTCTCCTCACACCCAGCCCACAAGGATGACTTCACTGGCCGTCACCCCAGCAAGACCTCTAGGTCCTCCGCCTGTTCCTTCAACAGGTGTGCAGGACTCTTATCTTCCCCCACGAAAGAATCTTCCCAAGGCAGTAACCAGCAACTTGGGGATTTGGGGCTAGGAATATGAAAAGTGTCCTTTTCAAAGTGAAAAGTGAGGGGAGAGTGGCCCCCTTGTAGGCAAAGCCCCCTCGGTGCACCCTGATGTCCGCGGCCGCTGACACAACAGACACTGGGGTCACCTTGCACCCCAGCCAGACAGCTGCCCCCGTGGGGGGAGGGGAAGGGGAGAAGCGTGCTAGAGCATTTTTCCTCAGGAATTAGCAGCTTACAACTTTGTCATTTTATTTTTTTTAAGATTTTATTTTATTCAGTCTTTTTATTTTTTCTTTAAGATTTTATTTTATTTATTCATGAGAGACACAGAGAGAGAGGCAGAGACACAGGCAGAGAGAGATGCAGGCTCCATGCAGGGAGCCCGATGGGGGACTTGATCCCAGGACCCCGGGGTCACACCCTGAGCCAAAGGCAGATGATCAATGACTGAGCCACCCAGGTGTCCCTTTGTACAGTCTTTTAAAACCATTTAATCAGGGACCCCTGGGTAGCTAAGTCAGTTAAGAGTCTGACTTGATTGCAGCTCGGGTCGTGATCTCAGGGTCATCAGATCCAGCCCCTCAATGGGCTCCACGCTGGGCATGGAGTCTGCTTGGGATTCTCTCCCTCTTGCCCTCTCCCCACTCCCCTGCTCCCACCTGCGCCTGCACACTCTCTCTCTCTTAAAAACCAAAACCCATTATTTCAAACATCCATACCGTTTATAATTTGGTGTTCTGTAGGCAAAGCATGAGCTCCCTGTCCTGATTTGGGCTTCACATCATCCAAGAAGTGTTCCTGATGGACAATGTGCCCTTGGGTCGGTTCCAGCCTCTCCAGGCACCAGGGTCCCCATCCTGGGACGTTATCGTGTATCCCCTCAACTTACATTCACGCAGGGCACGATGTGGGCACGGGCACAGAGCAAACCCGGGAAGAATTTGTCAAACGGAGCGAGAGATCAGGGCACCCCGAGCCAAGAGCTGCTGTAATCTTGGAGCAGGAGAAGGAATGTGGCAAGAAGCAGAGCCAGAGTTGGCAGGTCCCACCCGCACGTCTGCCAGGGATGTTCGGAATTCCTCACCTGATCCCTGGCCACAGACTCCTGACACAACAGTACCTCCTCCACCTGCAGCACCAGGAGGCACCTGGCTCTGCACCTGTGGTGTGCAGGGCCCAGGGTTTTTTTTTGTTTTTTTTGTTTTTTTTAAAGATTGATTGATTGATTGATTGATTGATTGATTTATGAGAGAAATAGAGAGAGAGGCAGAGACACAGGCAGAGGGAGAAGCAGGCTCCACGCAGGGAGCCCGACGTGGGACTCGATCCCGGGTCTCCAGGGTCATGCCCTGGGTGGAAGGTGGTGCTAAACCGCTGCCCAGGGCCCAGGGTTTGACACGGAGGGAGCCGGGGGTGCGTGTCGGCTCGGGTAGGCATCAGGATGCCTGTGTCGTGAGAATGTTTAGAGACGCGGTCACAGGCATAGAGACGCGCAGAGTCTCCCCTTTCAGAAGCAGCTCCCGCTACAGACCCACCGAGCAGGTCCAGCCCCGCATGAGCAGCGCAAAGTGCTGCCATCAGGGCGTACCTACGGTCCCCCCACCATCAGCAACCCATTTGAAAACTGTGAATTCCTAACCCTAATTCACAGGAAGTCCATTTATCTGCCCCCACGGGGCTCTCCTTTTCCCTCTTCACCCCAAGAAGTCCACACCATCTGAGCAGAGAAAAACCCTAGGAGGTCTAAAAAGTCTTTGCTTCCAGGGGGCCCCTGGGTGGCTCTGGGGTTGAGCATCTGCCTTTGGCTCAGGTCGTGATCCCTGCGGGGAGCCTGCTTCTCCCTCTGCCTCTCTCTGTGTGTCTCTCATGAATAAATAAATTAAAAATCTTTAAAAAATAAAGAAAAAGAAAGAAAAGTCTCTGCTTCTGGCTGCCACACAGCATGACTGCTGGAGATGGGTGCTCCCGGGTTGCACCCAGCCAGAGCCGGCCGGAGTTGCTGATGCTCCGGGGGGGGGGGGGGTGAGCCTCTGCCTGGGGACTCGGTGTCACCCGCAGTGCCCCAAGCATGCGTTCTCAGGGCTGCTGTTTCCTAGGGCTGCCCCTACAAGCAACCACAAACTGGGTCACCGAAAGCAACAGGAATGTATTCCTGCGCAGTTTAGGAGGGCAGGGGTGTGCCAGCGAGGGGGGCAGGGCCGGTGTCCCTGAGCGCCCTGAGGGAGAATGCCCCCCCCCCACCAGCCCGTGCTGCCTGCCAGGGATCCTTGCCGCCCCCGGGTGGTGGCTGGCCCGTTCCCATCTCTGCCTCCTTCTTCACACGGCCTTCTGTGCTTCTTCCCTTCTCTGTCTCCTAAGGACACGGGTCGTTGGATTTAGGCCCCACCCGGGTCATTCCAGAATGTTCTCACCTTGAGATCCGTAACTTAATTACATCTGCAAAGACACTTTTTCCAAATAAGGTAATATTCTCAGGTGTGGCGGACGCATCTTTTGGGGAGTGCCATCTGAGCCAGCTGTCATAGCTCAGGTGCCACAACGAGCTACCAAAGACCGGGGGCTGCAAAGACATTTATTTCTCACCGTTCTGGGGATTGGAAGCCTGAGATCAACGTGTTGGCAGGTTTTCTTTCTTTCTTTCTTTCTTTCTTTCTTTCTTTCTTTCTTTCTTTCTTTCTTTCTTCTTCTTTTTCTTTATTTCTTTATTTCTTCTTTCTTTTTCTTTCTTCTGAAGGTAGATGACGGCCTTCTCGATATCGCCTTTCTCTGTCTGCGCATCCCTGGTGTCTCTCTGTGTCCAGGATTCCTCTTCTTAAAAGGACACCAGTCAGGTTAGGGGTGTCTTGGTGGCTCAGTCGGTTAAGCATCTGCATTTGGCTCAGGTCATGATCCCGGGGTCCTGCGATCGAGCCCGGCATTGGGCTCCCTGCTCAGCAAGGAGTCTGCTTCTCCCTCTCCCTCTGCTCCTCCCCCTGCTCCTGTGCGCTCTCTCTCTCTCTCTCTCTAATAAATAAATAAAATCTTAAAAAAAAAAAAAAAAGAGGACAGCAGTCAGGTTCGATTAGGCTCCACTCTAACAACCTCGTTTTAATTTCACCACCTCTTTAGAGACCCAATCTCCAGATTCACTCACATTCTGAGGAACAGGGGTTAGAGCTTCAACCTATGGGTTTTGGAAGGACACCAACAGGCCTGAACCCCAGGTAAGCATCTTTCAGATCCCACTCAGCCCTCGGCCATGGAGCTCAGCAAGCTCAGGAGGCCTGAGCCACTTGGGTCAAGTTCCTGTTCACTCCGGAACCTGGAGCTGAGCCCAGAAGTGAGACAGCTTTTCCTTTCAAATCCCCTGAAACAAAGCATCTAATCATACTCCCTCTTCCTGTACGAGCTCAGCTGAGAAATGCTACCTTGTCTCCTCCAGAAGGAAGCACCTCTGGGGACTCCGAGGAGCCCACATCTGCCCGTCGGGGGCACCTTCATTGACACCAACATGCCTGCCCTTGCTTCTAAGGGGGCTGCTACCACTGAGATCTGCTCGGGGGGCCTGTGCAGTGCCCTCCATCCAAAGTGGCTCCCTTAACCTCCCATCACATCATCCTGTCTTATCATCATAGGGCCCAATACTCCCCGACATCTCCCTTACTCGTGTTCTAAAGTCACTTCATTGACTCCCTCTTTCCAAATGAGAGCATGAACTTGCCCTGGATACGGAGAAAGTGTTCAATAAATATTTGTTGAATGATTAAATAAGTGCATTAGTTTGGAGGGCTGCTATTAAAAAAACAAAACAAAACAACAACAACAAAAAACCCCATAGCACAGACCGAGGAGCTTTAACAACAGAAATTTATCTTCTCACAATTCTGGAGGCCGAAGGTTCAAGACCAAAGTGTTGGCAGCTTTGGTTTCCTGGCTTTAGAAGCTGACTTCCCCCTGAGTCTGCACATGGTCTGTCTTGTGTGTCATCTGTGTCCTACGGCCTCTTCTTACAAGGACACAAGACAGATCGGAGTGAGACACCTCCCCCCCCCATTTCATTTACACGTCATTCATTTAACATTAATTACCTCTGAAAAGAAGCTCTCTCTAAATTTAGCACCGCCTTCTCAGTTACTGGGGGAGTAAGGGTGGCCACACATGAATCCTGGGGCGACACAATTCAGCCCATAACAGTGAAGTCGTTTTTAGACACAGACTTTGCTGAAGAAGAGGAAAAAAACCCAAATCTGTCCTCTGGGGAATTATCTGCTGTTCTGAGGCCCAGGGCACCTCAGAGGACTCAGAGCGCACAGCTCCTCGCTTGGGCTACCATGTGCCAAGCACGACCCAGTGCTTCACACGTGTGAATCAGACTCTGCCTCCCTCTAAGTGTCACCTGTCTGGTGTCATTACACTGGAGGAGGTGTAATGACAGAAGGTGAAGAGCTGTCTCCAACCTGGTCCAGAGTTCCCTGTCTAATCACTACTCCCCCCAGTGGGGTGTTCCTCCCTGCTTGGCCAGAGGCCACTCCTTATTCCACTGGGAGGAACCCATGGGCTTCAGTTCTTGTGGTGCAGTGTGGCTACTTTTTAGAAGACTTTGCAGGGGTGGGGTGGGGGTAAAAACCAGGGCGGATCACACCTCTCTTTGTGACCCCATCCACCACTCCACTCTGTAAAATCACCAGGTTTTTAAACAAGCTCTATCTGTTGGGGACGCTTTCAATGGCAAGTAAGAGCAAACCTAACTCAAAGTGGCATCAACCATAAGGTGAACCTCTTGGCTTACATAAACGAGAAGCCCAAAGATGGATGGAGCTTCAGGCAAGGATTGATCCAGCCGTTCACAATGCCACCAGAAACCCATCTTTCTTTCCATTTCTTGCCCCTGTGTGTTTTTCCCGATATTGGTTTCATCCAAGGGCCCTCTCCTCTTTGGTTACAAGACAGCCACAGGGTAGGAAGAAAATATCCTTCCCCCAAGTGGATTGCAAGTCCTGAGCATCCCATCTTTAGTCACATGCCCATCTCTGAACCAGTCAGTGTGCTTGGGGGTCGGGGAACCGCCCTGAACCGCTTAGAAAAAACAAGGACCCACTCCCGGAGCTGGAGGGTGGTGGCAAAACACCCACCCCACCCAAGCCAGGGCAGGCCAGGGAGTTGAGAAAAGAAACACGAATTTCAAGTCAGCTCTGACCAAGAAAGAAACACAGAAACGCAAATGGAAGTCACCGAAAATAACTTCCACCTATTTTGAAATTGGATTACATTATATTATTTAAAAATAACAGCAGCGAACCCTTTACTGAGCTTCCCAAGCTCGTATTACATCCACACGCACACGCACACTTTGCATATGTATCACTTAGCGTAAAAATAGCAAACATTTATGTAGAGCTCGTCATGTGCCAGGCGAAGCGGCTCACATTTATTCGCAAAGATGTTGAGACAAAGCATTGAGTGCAAATGCTCCAGCTCCCCCACCCCTACCTGCATGGTACAGAACCAGGGGGCAGGGGGTGGGGTGGGGGGGCCTTAACCCCTGCAACCTAGGCCTCCCTCTAGAACCATAGCAGTAACCGCAGATCGGATGAGGGAGCAGAAGGCCGACTGAGGACAAAGCACAGCTGACACATGTGACATCCTGGCTGCCCTAAAGCTAAGGGAAGGAAAAGCAAATGGTTGGTTTCTAGAGATCACCATGGAGCAAGACCTGTGTCTCACTCAGTCTACAAATATCTCGGGGATTTACAAGGCAAAAAGGATTCTTATCCATACCCTAACTTCCATACCCTAACTCCCAACCGTCTTAATGTTAATGCTTTGCTAGAGGGAAAACAACCTCAACCTGACCGAGTCTACCACCTAATCAGCCACCCCTCACAAGCCCGGGGCAGCAGCTCATCCTCCCCACCGGTCCTGTCCCCCTGCTTTAATAAAAACTGCCATTTTGCACCAAAGACATCTCGAGAATTCTTTCTTGGCCATCGGCTCCGGACCTCACCCCAGCAAACCTCACCTACATCCCCAAACTGCACCAAATCGAAAATCCAGGGCTGAGGGCCGGGCAGCAGTATTTTTAGTCTTTAAGCTTCTGAAGTGAATCTTGATATGCAGCCAGGCTTTCACACAGACATCCCCCAGGGACGAACACCAATCCTCGGGAAGAGTATAGTAGAAACACACGGTGAGGAAAGGTGGTAGGGGCCGCTTCCAGGCAACAGGCTTGAGCAGTGGACACTTGGCTGAGGCCCAAGGGCCACGGCGACGCTGGGCTGAGTACAGGCAGGCCCATCAGGTGACCCATATCCACAGGCCCTCCCTGACCCATGGCTACTGACAATCGGGCACAGGTACCAAAAAGGAGAGAACTTGGGGATCCCTGGGTGGCTCAGCGGTTTGGCACCTGCCTTCGGCCCAGGGTGTGATCCTGGAGACCCAGGGATCGAGTCCCACATTGTCGGCTCCCTGCATGGAGCCTGCTTCTCCCTCTGCCTATGTCTCTGCCTCTCTCTCTCTCTCTCTCTCTCTCTCTCTCTCTTTCTCTCTCTCTATGTCTATCATAAATAAATAAATAAATCTTTAAAAAAATAAAAAGGAGAGAACTCTCTATGTCCCCATACGCCCTCACCTTCCCCCTTCAAATGCAGCCTCCACCCCCTGCCTCCTGGCACCCAGCCTCTCCTCTGCGGTCCTGCCTGCTGCCCCCCTGAGGCACATTCAGTCAACTTCCGGCTCCTTTGTTCTGCCCCAGGGGCATCCTTTCACCCCCCCCCCCCCGCCCATGCCACAGGCAGGCCCCTTCCCCGAATGGGTCACCCCACATTTGGGGGTCCCTCCCCTCTGATTGGAGAGACACCACAAAAGTGACAATTTCCTCTTGTCCTCCCAATTGGGAATCCTGCCTCTTTCACAAGGCAGTGAGGCTTCCAGAGCCCTAGAGTCCCCCTCCTCCCCTCCCCGCTTCAGTCAGGCTCCTTGCGCCTGCCAGCGAAAAAGCACAGGCCGCGTGGTCATGGGCTCATGGCAGCAAGAGTGGAAACGCCTGGAAAGGACTTCCTGCAAGGGTCAGATCAGCTTGCCAGTCAATGACCCCCTACCGTCCCGGCCTCTGTCCGTAAGGGGAGCTGTAGGGAGGGAGTTTTGCTCTTCCACCATTTAATTCAATCCTTAAAATAACTCTACAGGGGCGCCCGGGTGGCTCAGCGGTTGAGCATCTGTCTTTGGCCCAGGACGTGATCCCAGAGTCCTGGGATCGAGTCCCACATCGGGCTCCCTGTGTGGAGCTGCTTCTCCCTCTGCCTGTGTCTCTGCCTCTCTCTCTCTCTCTCTCTCTCTCTCTCTCTGTCTCTCATGAATGAATAAATGAAAGTTTTAAAAAAAATAATATAAATAAATACATCCGACAACTGCACAGAGCAGGTGCTTTCCTCCCCATTGGCCGCCGGCAGCAGAAGCTGGGACAGGGGCATTCAGCAGGGTCCCAAGCTGGGAAGCCCCGGGGGAAACTCACTCAGCCTGGCAGTTCCAGAGCTCACCCTCGGCGCGGGGCCTGGGCCTGGGCCCTGGTTCCTGGGTGCAGCAGGGGACGACAGGGGGCTGAGTTCCCGGGATAAACCTTCCCAGTGGCCAGGAGCAGGCTGAACCATGTGACTTAATCCCTGTTAAACAAACAAACAAACAAAAAACAAAACAAAAGAAATGACCTCTGGGTCAAAATGACACCACTCAAACCACAGTTTGAGACCTAATCTAGTTGCAGTTTCAACCTTCCCCAGAAATGTGGCCTTAACCGGTCAGTCCGGAATGTTGGGATGAGCACCAGTGAAGTAATCTGCCCCAGGGCCTTCTCTTCCCCTAGAGGAAGAGGAGATGAGGCGATCTGCATGATAAGACCCCAGCTCCTCCCACCAGGGGTTAGCCACCCACCTAGAACAATTCTTTTCTCTTGCTAATAACGTCCTTGCCCCACCCTCCTTCCTATAAAAACCTGCCATCTGTCCTCAGAGCTCCCCTCTACTGGCTGCCCCCATCTGTGAATCGTTTAATCAGCCCAAGGAGGGCTTCAAAGGACCTCGGTTGAGTTTGGGTTTGTGCTGTTCCCCGCATCCTAGAGCCCTTGGCTGGTGGACAAGTCCAGGCCCCGCCCGGCGGGCGCCCTGAGCCGAGGGGGTGACGCAGGAGTTCGTCTCTCAACCCAAGCTGCAGGGAGTGACAACCCGAAGTGGCCAGAAGCCACGTGGATACAAACAAGGACAGGATCGAAGAGTGAGGGGCTGCTGTGCTGCATGGTGTGTCGTCGCCCCCTGCCCAGACTCCACCTGGCCCCCTAGGGCCTCAGACTGTGACTGTATTTGGAGAGAGGGCCTTTAAAGGGGTGGTTAAGCTGGAATGAGGCCACTGGGGGGGGGGGGCCCTAAGCCAGTCGGACTGGTAGCCTTACAAGAGGAGGGAATCTGAACACACAAAGAGACAAGGGATGCATGCGGAGAGAGGAAAAGGTTGTGAGGACACAGCTCACGTGCAAGTGGCGAGAGAGGCCTCAGGAGAAACCAAACCTGCCCACACCTCGATCCTTGACATCCAGCCTCCTGAACTGTGAGGAATGAATGTCACTCGTTTCAGCCCCACAGCATTTTGTGCGGGCCACCCGAGCCGACTAGGCCAGATAATAAGCTGGCTGTGCCCGAGCCTGTGTCTTCAGAAAAGGTGGCGTGATGCATGGGCCGGCCCACCAGCTGTAAAGGCCTGGAGGGTGGGGGTGGGAGGTTGGGGGGGGTTAGTCTAGAGGAAATGGAGAGGTCTGGGGCTGCTTCCCAAGAAGAATAGTCTTTTCTGCTGCGGGACCGACAGGAGACACAAGGCAGGTGTCCCCTTCCCAAGGTGGAGGCCCTGCATTTGGGGCTCTGTCTCCTTCCCTGTCAACTGCACACATAGGCCAGTGCTCCAAAGCACACAGAGCTGTGCTAACGGCCGGCTCTGGGGTCCTGCAGCCCCAGGCTGCCCGGGTCTCAGGGGGCTGCAGACAGGTGAGTGCCATCGACAAGGCCAAGGACTCCATCATGCTCTGCGTGACCCGCGCTGCTTCCACCCAGCCTGGTGACTGCTGCAATGTCCAGCCCAGAAGCAGGCCCTTTCAGGGCCCCACCACCGTGTTTATTCCTCTTTCATTTCTTGGGGAACTGCCCTTCTTAGGAGCTTGTACCACACTCAAGGTGAGACGTGTCCTTTGCTTCCTGTTCCTCTTGGTCACTGGAAAAATTAAGCCCAATTTGGTCCACTCAGTGGTTCTCACCTCTTACAGCTTCCATTTTAAACTGTTCCCTTCTCCAGGAGCCTGGGTGGCTCAGTCAGTTGAGTGTCTGACTCTTGGTTTGGGCTCAGATCATGATCTCGGGGTCCTGAGATAGAGTCCCATGTGGGGCTCCTCACTCAGCAGGGAGTCAGCTTGAGATTCTCTCTCTCCCTCTCCCTCTGCCCCTCCCTCCCATCCCCACGCTCTCTTGCTCTCTCAAATGATAAACAGATCTTTAAACTATCCCCTACTAACCCCTGACTCCCCCTCCACTTTTCCTATATGCTATTGGTAAACAACACCCTGCCCTACACTCCTGGTTCAGGTTTCCAACCACAGTTTTAAATTCTTTGGTTCCTTAGAGACCCCTACTCTCCTCCTAGACCACAGAAGGTCTAGAAAGCTCTCAGTTTCCCCCTCTCCATCACAAGTAAAGTTTCTGGTCACCAATTCCAGTGTCCTTGTGGGGCCGAGTTTCCCCACACCACCAAGCAATTCTCGGACACCAACCATGTATCCTCCAATTCAAATCCATTCTGACACTATCGCCCCGGGGATGGCACTAGATCGTGCAGGTTAAGGGCTCCATCCTATAGAACTGACCCCACACACACATGCAAACACTTCAGATGTCATCACAAGTCCACGCTGTCACCTATGCATCCGACCAACAGGCTATAGATTGGAAGTTCCAATGACCCTCTACTTGGGTTCACTTCATTTGCTAGAGCAGCTCACAGAACTCAGAGAAACATTTCACTTACTAGATCACCAGTTTATAAAAAGGTAGGACTCAGGAACGGCCAGATGGAAGAGATGCATAGGGCAAGGTATGGGGAAGGGTGTGGAGCTTCCATGCTCTCTGAGGGCACCACGCTCCCCAAATCCCTGCAGGTTCACCAACCCTGGAAGCTCCCTGAAGCCTGTCTTTTAGGGTTTTTAATGGAGACTTTATTACATACACATGATTGATTAAATCATTGGCCATTGATGATCGATTCAACCTCCAGTTTTTCTCCTCTCCTTGGAGGTCAGGGGGTTGGGATTAGAAGTTCTTATGTTCTTTTTTTTAGAAGTTCTTATGTTCTGATCACAAGGTGGGTTCTCCTGGCAACTGCCCCCAATCTTAGGTGTGGTCCAGAAAGTTCATTAACATAAGAAAAGGCATCTTTGTCACTCTCAAAGCTTGGGAAGTTGCAGGGGTTTTAGAAGCTCTGTGCCAGAAATGATGAGGAAGACCAAAAATTATATTTGTTATTATACCATGAAGTAGGTAATTGTGCTAGTCGAGGTTCCCCAAAGAAACAGAACCAAGAGGATATACAGGTGGCCCTTGAACAACAGGGGGTTGAACTGTGCAGGTCTACTTACATGTGAATTTTTTTATAGCACAGTACTATACATGTAGTTTTTCTTCCTTATGATTTTCCTAATAACATCTTATTTTCTCTAGCTTACTTTATTGAAAGAGTTCAGTATATAAAGCATATAACATACAAAATATGTGTTCACGATAAATTACATTTTCGATAAAGCTTCCGGTCAACAGTAGGCTGTTATTAAGGTTTTTGGAAAGTCAACAATTACACTTGGATTTTCGACTACACAGGTGGGTAGGGGGGCACCAGTGACCTTAACCCCCAGGTGTTCAAGAGTCAACTCTATATAGATATATAGAAAGAGATTTATTATGAGGAATTAGCTCACAGGATTATGGAGGCTGAGAAGTCCCCCAGCTAGGGTCCACAGGTCAGAAGTCCAAGAAAGCCAGGGGTGTAGTTCCCGGAGGCCTGAGTACTAGGTGGCCAATGGTGAAAGTCTTGGTCTGAGCCCCAAGGCCCAAGAACCAGGACCACCAACGTCTGGGGGCAGGAAAAGATGGATGTGTCAATTCAACAAAGAGTAAATTCGCCCTTCCTCGGCCCATTTGTTCTGTTTAGGCCCTCCATGGATTGGACGAGGTCCACCCACATTGGAGGGGAGGGTCACATCTTTACAGAGTCTACTGATTCAATTGTTAATCTCTTTGAGAAACACCCTCACACACACCCAGAAATAATATTTTACCAGCTATCCGGGCACCCCTTGGCCCAGTCAGGTTGACACATCAAATTAACCATCACGGCACTTTTACTTTCCTGTTTTACAAATGAAGAAAACCTAGGCACAGAGAAGTTAAGTGACTGTGAAAGGTGGCACAGCCAGAAGGTGACACTCAAAAACCAACCAAGTGGCTCCAGGCCCTGCATTGTCACCATTACAACAACCCTGAGGGAGAAATGCGCCTTCAGCAAGACACTCATTTCCTTATTTTGCCAGTAGAGTGGGCGGGCTTCCTTAAGGGGAGAAGTCATCAGCCAGAGGAACATGCACCTCAGGTTTGCAGAGTGAGCCCTTGCGGACCTCACTTGCCAACTTTGAGGACGCTGCATTCAGAGGTGAGGCTCCCTTCTCATTTTCAAAGCAGCCCCTGAGGCCTTTGTGACAATTTCCCCTTGGTGTGCTTCTGGAAGCTTCGCTCGCAGGAATTAATTACATCTGGTTTTGCCCTCTAACGTCAGCGTAGGGTAACAGTAAAACTCATTCTAACTCTGCTCCCCATGTGCCAGGTGCTGGGCCATGAGCCTTACGGCATGTTGCTCCATCCTTCTGGTAGCTTCTGAGGCAGACAGAGAAACTTCTCTGGGCAGAACTGCATAGCCTCGGCTGCTGAGAGGCCCAACCCCCTGCCCAAGGTCAACCAGCCAGGAGGCAGCCAGCTGAGCTCCAGACTCCAAAGTGTGAGCTGTCACATCACCCACCTCCAGATGGGATTGGGTCCTGATAGGAAAATTAGAGGGTATGTGGCAGCTTCCGAGCAGGCCCTGGCTCTGCAGAGGGGAGGGACCAAGGAAAAGCTACACACAAGTGATCATCGTTTCTTTGCAATGCAAGGTGGTGGGTGCTGGAACACAGGTCATAGGCCTTCAGCAAGCAAAGGGATAGGTCCTCGGTGTGAAGTCTGGGGAGGAGCTTCTGGGGGGCACACCACACTTATGCCAGGGTGCTTAAAGAAACAGATCTATCAAATTAGAATCTGTGGGGTATCACTAGTACCTTCATTTTTAAAAAATTTACTTATTTGTTTTATTGAGAGAGAGAGACAGGGTGCAGGGGGAGGGGCAGAGGGAGAAGGAGAGAGAAACTCAAGCAGAGTCCCCGCCCAGTCCAGAGCCCAACACAGGGCTTGATCTCAACAACCCCAAGGTCAATCCCAAGCCAAAACCAAGAGTCAGACACCCAATCAACTGTGCTACCTGGGTGCCCCTGGTACCTCCATTTTCAACAACCCCCCAGGTAGGCTGTAGGTATGATGAAGTTTAAGACTTATTGGCTATTATGGGTTGAATCGTAACTCCCCAAAATTCATATGTTGAGGTCCTGACTCCCAGGGATAGCATGTCCTCCAAGCACAGAGAGCATCACCCACAAAGTTCTTCAAGTGAATTAACCTGAGAGCAACAGAAAAACCAGGGTTTGTTTTCTGGGGCAGGCATGGAGAGATGGAACAAAAGGATCTGGCCCGAGGAGCCAAAAAAAGTGGACAGGAGACAGTAAGATTAAAAGTTGAAAAAGTGAGAAATAGGGATCCTGAGAGAGAATGGGTTTTGTTTGTTATTTGTTCTTAACTTGTAGGCTGATGCTGTAGGGCGTCTTCTTTCCTCCACCTGCAGGAGTTTAAACACTGGGCTCTGTTGGCCTCCTGAGCAAGCTTGCTACTCTATAAATAAATGCTCCCCTGAAGGTCTCCTGGGTGGGAGTGAGCACCCACAGGGTTCTCCAGGATCCTGGCTTGAATTCTGCTCTAGGGTCTCTGCACGGGAAGGTGGAGGTATGGGCTGGCAGCCCTCTGGCCTCCTAGTATCCATCAGAGTCTCTTGTCCCTGACAGTTCTTCAGGTTTCATGCTTCCCTGGAAATCTCACCCTTGAAAGAAGAGAGGGGCACCTAAGTGGCTCAGTTGGTTAAGCATCTGACTCTTGATTTTTAGCTCAGGTCATGACCTCAGGGTTGTGAGATTGAGCCCCATATTGGGCTCCATGCTCAGTGTGGCGTCTGCTTGAGATTCTCTCCCTCTCCCCTTCTCTCTAAAAATAAATAAATCTTAAAAGAAAAATTATCCTCTCTGTCTCCCTCTCCCCCCTCCCCCAAAGAAAAGAAAAAAAGAAAGAAGAGAGCACATGGGCTTCTTAAGAACCATCATATCTGTCCCTAACTTTATTGATAAGAAATGCAAGGCTCAAAGAAGTTAAGGACATCGTGTCTTGGACAATTAATGGCAGTGTGACAACTACAGCCTGAGTTTCCCAGATCCTGGCCAGGGGTCAAATTCTAGTCCCACAACACACTGGAGGGTGGGAAGGGGTACGGAGGAGTTCCCTGATCAGATTTGTTTTCAAACCCCTGCAGAGACACCCAGCCCTTGCCCACTTGGGATCTTTCCATAAACTGGCCTCCTGCCTGAAATGCTCCACAGCCACACCCCTTCCACTCGGTACACATTCTTTTTCTTCTTCAGATCTTAACTCGAAACTCATTTCCCCAGATGAGCCATTACCGATTCCCCAGACTCAATCACGTCCTAATGATAAAGGCTCCCTCACTCCCTGCTCTTCCCCTTTGGAGTACTTATTAGTATAATTGCATTCTTAGTGGGTAGTTGGTGATCTCATGCCTGTCGGCTGCTACCATATAGACTTCACAAGGACACGTTTTCCTTATCCCGACCTTTTATGCACCTTGCACAATACCATGCACACAGCAGGCAATCTATAGATAGGTGCTGATGTGAGAGCTGAATTAGCCGGTTAAAGACTCTGAGAAGTTCTGCAATAAAGCAGTCTGTATAACCTTGCTTTTATTCAGCATTTTCCAGCCCCACTGGACCATGGAATGCTTCTCTTGAGAAACGGGAATCTGAGGAACTAACTTATCCATATAACGAGGGCACATTTGGGGATATACTATACTGTGCTACACATGGACTGCCCCCCTGCCCCAAATAAAAAGGTTCTGATGCTCCCTGCACCCCTATCCCAGAGAAAACTTAGCATGGCTTCTTGACTACAGATAGAAGCAAGTTTGAACCACAGTCCCCACTACCTTCACAGAAAATAAATACATGGCCATCATGCCCAAATTTCATTCTCAGGTCATATAGATTGATCTTCAGAATCTAGGACTCTTTAAAGTCCAAAGTTCCATGATTTGGCTCTGACAGTAGTGAAGAAAGAGATCTTAAGTGCCTCTTGAGCTATATAGCACTTCCAGAGAAGTTGGGATTTTTCTCAGAAACAAGTGAAAGAAGTGTCAACTGTGAGTTCTAGACCAGAGCAGGGCCTGACTCCCAATCAACATGGAAGAGAAAGGTAGATGTTCCAAGTGTGATGGTTAATTTTGTATATCAGCTTGATGGGGCCAAGGGATGCTCAGTTAGCTGGCTAAACATGACCTCTAGGGATGTTTGTGAGGGTGTTTCTGGAAGGGGTTAGCATGTGGATTGGTAGACTGAGTAAAGAAGATGCGTCCTCACCAATGCGGATGGGCCTCATCCAATCCGGTGAGAGTCCAAATAGAACAAAACGTTTGAAGAACCGGATCATTAGGCTGTGTTTTGCACTGTGGCTGGAGATACCCTCAGGAACATCTTCAGGAGATCTCTGAACTTAAAACCAGAATCCGGAGTGCCCTGTTTTCTCACATCCAGCAGCCAGTGGACCCCAGACACCCGCACAGCTCAAGCAGAGTAATTAGCACCCTAGGCTTTCCTCTGTGCACTCCCCATTCTGCAACCTCCCGCTGGCAGCCCCTCGCTCATGCTCTTGGCATCACTCCAAGGCTGCGTGGGACACAGTCATGCCTGGGAATTTTTTCAGTGTGCATGGAGGCACCTCTGGCCTTGAATCACTATAGACAGCTTATGTTTTCTCTCCTGGTTAAAAGGCTCCTTAAAAATCACAAAATCCTTGCTGTATGCATTTCCTTTGAGAAATATCTGCTATTTCGGGGGTCCCAAGGTACCCCGCTGCCCTCTGAGAGGTTGACTGCCATGAAGGTGTCTGCGTATCCAGAACACAAGGTCCGGTAAGAGCGGGCGTATATGCACCGCACTCATGTGACATCACAGGAGCAGGCGTGGAATCCGCAGGAAGCCTAAGCTGGAGTTTGGACTTTGTTTCAACTCCTACCCCTGTGAGTGTGCAAACGCTGGTGGAGGAAAGCAGGGTAGGTGTGGCGGTCCAGACTGCTCACACATTCGCACACGCTCTCAGAGGAAGCCCACAACAGACTTCCACCTCACACCTTCTGACCTTCTGTACCCTCAGCTGGAACTTTTTTTTTTTAATTCTCTTTTTTTCAGTAAGTTCTACACCCAACGTGGAGCTTGAGCTCCGAACCCTAAGATCAGAGTTGCACGCTCTACCACCCGAGCCAGCCAGGCGCCTGCTCATCTGGAGCTTCGTGAGAGTCACAGAGCGCACTGCACATCTACCACGGGAGGTGGTGGAGAAACAGTTTACGACCACCTTTGCAAGACTTCAAGATCTTGGTTGGAAGGACGCCTGGGTGGCTCAGTGGTTTGGCACCCACCTTCAGCCCAGGGTGTGAGTCTGGAGACCCAGGATCGAGTCCCACATTGGGCTCCCTGCATGGAGCCTGCTTCTCCCTGTGTCTCTGCCTGTGTGTGTGTGTGTGTGTGTGTGTGTGTGTGTGTCTGATGAATAAATAAATAAAATCTTTTTTTTAATTTTTTTTAATTTTTATTTTTTTATGATAGTCACAGAGAGAGAAAGAGAGAGAGGCAGAGACATAGGCAGAGGGAGAAGCAGGCTCCATGCACTGGGAGCCCGATGTGGGATTCGATCCGGGGTCTCCAGGATCGCGCCCTGGGCCAAAGGCAGGTGCCAAACCGCTGCGCCACCCAGGGATCCTAAAATCTTTTTTTAAAAAAAGATCTTGGTTGGAGAACATTCCTGTTGGGGCTTAAGGTGGCAGGAACAGCTTGGGAATTGGGGCCTGAGAAGTAGAGGCAAAGTGTTGTTTCAACAGTGGCCTGCATCCCCGCATCTGACTGGTACGTACTGATACCTTCCTCTGACGTTACAACCTTATAGCCTGGTAAGCCTGTGAAGCCTTCTGGGGTCTCCCAAACCCAGGGTTCCGGGACCCGAGGAGCGAACCCCAGCAGCCCAAAGGCAAACCCAAGCAGAAACCCCGGGCTTCCCTTCTCCCACTCCTCCCAGCCCTTGAACTGCATCCCAAACCGCAGGGGTGATGACTTAGCACCGCACCCAGGCCCTGGGCCGAGGAGCGCCTCTGAGGAGGGTGGAGGGCAAGCTGAGTGGGCCCCACAGAAAGAGCTTCCTTTCATAAGCGGAGCTGGCGTGGCGGGAAGTGAGAGGACCGAGGCCCGGCTGGCGCTGGGGAACAAGGAGGGAATGTCTGGGCTCCAGGCACCACCCACAAGGAGCCTGAGGGGCCGTCTTTGTGTCAGGCCTCCCAGGGGCCCCCTCCCACCCCATCGGAGCAGGGCTGAGCCAGTGCCAGACAGCAGGGGAGCCAGAAGGAAAAGGCGGTCCAGGCCCTTGACCCAACCCCACGACAGAAGTGCCCTTGACACAAAGATGATGAACCAAGTCCTCTGCCAATCACGGTACGTCCGATCTCAAAGAAAAAGAATGCACGGAGAAGGGAAAATGTACGAAGAGTAACTTTTTTTTCTCCAAAGTCTAGAAAGGGGGGGTGCTTGGAACCAGCAAACAATGACGAGAGAGAGAAGTAATGCTCATGGGTGTCATCCAACGAAGAAAGAAGCATCCGCTGGCACCTGAGCCGGCACAGGATGCACCTGCTGAGAGCAAGGTGGGCATCACTACAGAGGACCCCGTCTGCAGGTCCCATTAGAGTGGACGGAAGGCCAGGGAGGGGTGGACGGTCAAGGTCCATGCCAGTCGTGGCAGCCGCAGGACCTGACCTGGGGGCCCAGCGGGCGACGGCGGGAGGAGGCCTCCAGCCAAGAACAAACAGCAGGATCCAGGATGGGGCTGGGCTGGGCCCACCCCACAAAAACCAGGAAAGTGCCTCTGCGGTGGGGAAAGTGGGCGGGGAGGAGCCAGCGGGGGGGCGAGGAGAGGCTCAGCTGTCACAGGACGACCTGTAGGGACCCGGACACCCCACCCGACTTCGGCTACCCAGTAGATGTTCCTGTCTAGGGAAAGCCACCCTAGGCCCCCCGGGGTGAACAGCGCCAATAAGCGTCTCCTTTTCCTTGGGGACGCTGTGCAGTCACCTGAATGGGGCCTGTTGTCCACCGAGAAGCTGACTTTTCAGCTCGGTGGTAGAAAAATGTGTGCACAGGGGCAGCCGGGCTGCGGCAATAGCAGGATTTCCTTCTTTTGAGGCTGAATGAGATGCTAAGTGACAACAGCCAGACCCAGAAGGACAAATCCCGCGTGATGCCACTGACAAGGGGAAACTAAAATAGTCCATCTCAGAAGCAGAAGTGGAGTGCTGGTTGCCAGGGCGAGGGGGAGGCAAATGAGGACAGGATGGTGGAAGTTCCAGGGCAGGCAGGGTGGGCAAGTCCTGGAGATCTACCCTACGGCAGCGTACTGGTAGCCAACAGGATTATTTTGCACACTTGACATCTTGCTATGAGGGTTACTCTTATGTTAAATGTTCTTATCACCAAAAAACAAAACAAACAAACAAACAAAATACCACCAAGAGGGTGGGAGAGAACTTTTGGAGATGAGGCTATGTTGAAGGCATTGACTGCGGTGACGAGTTCATGGATGCACACTTACCTCCAAACTCATTGAGTTCTACACATTAAGAATGTTTACATTGACAGGTACAAATAGAGACAGCTTTTTGTGTGTCAATCATACCTCAATAAAGTGATATTTTTAAAGAAATATGTGTACACTTCAGGGAAGGCCGTCAAGACCCTGTAGACGTGGCACTTCTTTGAGAGAAATGCTCCTTTTCTCTCCCTGGGTTTGGAGAACCCTTTGCAGGAACTGTTGCTTACTCTCTTGTTTCGAATGTGGGCTATTTTGTTGTGTCGTCATTGTTGTTGTATTCTGTGAGTTGTTTCTTCCTACAGATGCCCACCTCCTACCAGAGGAGAGGCTGTGAAAGCCACCAGGTTGTCCTTGATGCCCAAAGGACTTGGAAGGGGCTGGTTTGGATCACTGGGTCCTATTGGAAGTTGCTGGGCAAGACCACGCCCCCTGAGCGAGGGGTGGCATTCGGACTGTCCGTCCCCCTGGAAGAGGTCCATCCTGGGGTGAGGAAACAAGGACCAAGAAGGGGGTAGGAGGCACAGCTTCCTCCCATTGGTCCCTTCAAGGCTGAGGTTGGGCCCAGACTGCAAGGTTGGGATTGGTTCAAGGGGACATTGGTTCCCACCTCACAGAACCTCACAGGCCGGGAGTCAGACAGTGTAGGCTCCGGGCTGTGGGCGAAGTTCATTTATTCAGCAAATACCCATTCAGTACCCACTCTGTGCTGGTCACTGTCCTGGGGTTACTCTCTGTGTCATACTCTCCTAAGAATAGCACCATTGCCAAATTCACAACCGGAATGGAATTGGGGGACAGGAGAGGGGAGCAGGAAGGGGTCTGTGCCCACCTTGGGCAGAAGTTCCAGAAGCTACGGGAGGTACTCCCACAGAGTCCCACAGTGCTCACGACTCACCTCAGGGTTCTGGGGCAGGCCCTAGGCACCCAAGGCCCAGGGGCATGGTGAGCCTCAGCCTGCCTGGGTTTCTGGGACGCACTGGGATCCTCGGAAAACTCGAGAGGAGCCCCTAGAAAAGAAGCTGATCTAGGAAAGCAAGACAAAAATGCAGCCATAATGCAGGGGAGGTACGAACACATATAGGAGGCCTCACCTGTAGGCGATGGTTGGGGCCTATCGGCTACAACAGGAAGGATAGTCTGTTTCTGAAGGAGCATGAAAGGAGGAAAGCAGTACATCCAAACACACACACACACACACACACACACACACAACCTAGTTCACAAAATCTAAAACCTCCTACCGGGACCGATGGCAGATACGTCTGCAGCTCTCAAACCCCATAAAACGGGAAAGGGTTCTTGACACGTGGGTGACACATTCTACTTGGCCCCCAGTCCCTGGCCCCTCTGCTGAGGAAGTTGGTCTGGGAACAACCAGGTGACCAAGAGGAAGTGACAGCTGCAGCCGGAGAGCCGGGCCACCAAGCAGCAGCTCGATTTGCCGTGACCTACATCCCGCTGTTTCCCCCTCGCAGTGAGTGGTGTGGCCACAACCACAGGGGCAGCCGTGTGTTTGTTCCCTTGGCCTACAACATCCTTGTGACTTGATAGCAGCAATGAATCCAGTCACTTCCAGGCCACCCACGTGCATCCCCTGGCTTCCCAGTCACTCTGAGTCAGTCGGATGATGGGCTTTTCCTTCCCTTGCGTCTGTCCAGACAGAGGTCCTCTGGCGAAGAGCCATAGGCCGGGGAGAAACGGGGCCTTGCGGAGACGTCACTTGCTCTGGTGGTGGTGACCTCTCCCCAGGGCTTGCTGCCTCCTTGGGCTTCTCTAGATAATCCAGGCGCAAGTCATTTCTGCCTGAGAACCTTCCAAACCTTCCTCAAATTTTGCATGCTGAAACCTTTTAAAGTGTCATGAAATACACATAACTGAAAAAATACCATCTTGATCATTTTTTTAAAGATTTTATTTATGAGAGACACAAAGAAGCGGAGACACATGCATAGGGAGAAGCAGGCTCCGTGCAGGGAGCCCGATGCGAGACTCGATCCCAGGGCTCCAGGATCACGCCCTGGGCCGAAGACAGCTGCTCAAACACTGAGCCACCCAGGAGCCCCATCCTGACCATTTTTAAATGTACAGTTCAGTGGCATGAAGTACATTCCTATGGTTGTGAAACCATCACCATCGTCCACCCCCAGAACCTTTCATCTTGCAAAAATGAAACTCTATTCCCAAGAAACAACAATTCTCCATCCTCCCCTCCCCCAAGCCGCTGGCACTCACTGTTCTATCCTCTATGTATCTATACATTTAACTACTCTTGATGATCCTCACGTAAACGGACTCATGCCGTATTTGTCTTCTTGTGACAGGCTTATTTCACTGAGCGTAACGTCCTCAAAATTCACCCATGTTGTAGCAGAGGTCAAGAGTCTGCATCCTTTTTAAGGCTGACTAATATTCCACGGTGTGGGTAGACTCTGTTTTGTTTGCCCCTTCGTCTGTTGATGAACACTTGGTTTTACTGCTTTTTGGCTGTTGTAAATCATGCTGCTGTGAACATGAGCGCACACATACCCCTTCAAGCCCTCCTTGCCACTCTTTCCGACCCATACCCAGAAGTGCAGCTGCTGGATGGCATGATAATTCTGGGTGTGATCAGTTGAGGAGCTGCCGTATTGTTTTCTCTGTGCGCCGCCCCATTTTTACAATCCTGCCAGCAGGGCATAGGGTTTCCAATATAGCCAGTCCTCTCCAGCTCTTGTTATTTTCTGGCTTTTTGGTAGTAGCCATCCCAATGGGTGTGTCCCTCATGTCTCATCGTGATATTATCTTGAATTTTTAAAAAAGTACTTCCAATCCCCTCCAGGCTCCACTAGGGAAAGCCCTGTTGAGGGCTATTTTCTGCTGTCTAGACATTATTTTTTGTATCTTTTTTATGGGAAACCTCACTCTGGCACCAATGGGATCCATCCCAGTGTCTTCTTTATTTGGCAGAGCTGCCTGACGTTGGGCAGCAACCAGAATGAAGGAGGTAAGACGTTGATCCCTTCACCCTTTAGGTGGTCAGTCCCCCTGGATGGGTGGCAGTGGTATTGCAACTAGACTCTACAAATAAAGTATTGCCATATTGGAGGGGGGAGGGCAGCTCTGCCTCCTGGTATAATCTTTGCTGTTCTTGGGGCTTTGCCTTCTGGTGTTCAATGTTAGATTTTTGGAACTCTAAAATCCTTCCCCTTTCAAAAAAATCTCAGTTTTTTTTTTTTTTTTTTTTTTTTTTTTAAATCTCAGTTCTTGTAGATGAAGTGAGCCTGGGCTTTAAGTCATGAACTATGACAATGAGTTTAGGGGTTACCTGAGGCACCAGGGTGGCTCAGTTGGTTACGTTTGTGACTCTTGGTTTCAGCTCAGGTCATGATTTCAGGGTCATGGGATCAAGCCCCACACTGGGCTCCATCCGTGCTCAGCAGGGCATCTATTCCTCCCTCTCCCTCTGCTCTTCCCCCCTTCTCAAGCTCTCTCTCTCTCTCTCTCTCCCTAAAATTAATAAATAAATCTTAAATGTCATCTGAAACTCAGTTGACTACTTGGTTGTCTCTGGGCTATTCTGTGAGGTCCCTCCCTTTGGAAGGAAAGGCAGCAGACTCTGGGGAGGTTGTGGGTGGGTGGGGGGTCAGTAAGGTGTCAGCCGTCACTGACTGGCTCACAGGACAGGTGTCATCACCCTCTTGGGAGCCCGAGAAGGTGTGTCTCTTGACCCTGGCTCCACCTTTCCAAGCCCAGAGACTGCCCTGTTGGGCACAGCAGCCAAACTGTGCTGGCTGCTTTCCCAGAAAAAGATAAAAAGAGGGAAGCGCTCTGGGTGCCATCAAGAGATCAGAAAAGAGAAATGAGTCTCCTCACAGTAGGGTAGCATTTAGCAAGAAGGGAACCATTTTTAGGAAGTCCTGGTCCTTATTCCCTCCCTCGGATACACAGGGCCGGCTATTTGAGATCAGCTGCTTATCCTTACTTTGAGTGTCCTAGTTTTTTGTCTTCCGCAGAAAGACACTAATCATACTACAGCATGTGTTGTGGAAATGGATGAATAATCAGGGCCTCCCACAGAGGATGAATGCCCTAAAATGCAAAGTCAGGAGTGGGGATGAATACTTATCACCGGGAAGTAGGAGAGACAAGCTCCAATACCGAATTTCAGTGTCAGCTATGTAAATGTGCTTAAAGGAAGGGTCTGTCCTCGAAGGGTGTGCTTCTCACCAAAGGCAGCCTGAGCAGAAGTAGTTTCTGTAATTCATAAAAAGCCTCTCTCCCTCCTGCAGAGTTCCCTGGGACGTCTGTGAGGATGAAAATCCAGCCTTTAGCTCCCTGGAGGCCTACTCGGAGTCCTAAAATGGTATGTCTGGAAGTATCTTCTATACCTTTTGTGGTTTCATGGTCTTCAGAGGTTGAAGAAAAGGTTCTACTGATTTCAAAAAACCAACGCATTTTGGATAGAAAGCAATACCTCAGACAGCTAAGAGTGGAAGGATTGGGTTGACAGTGAGATTGGGGCCATCCATGGGGCCCCTGGGCACCGCCCCCTGGCAATCCACAGCCCCAGGGGCCCTCCTCAGAACCCCCAGGGCTTCTCAAGACACAATGTGAAAACATCCTAGCGAAGATTCGCTCCTCAGCCTAACCTTCCCACCTGGCTTCAGCTTTCTGACACCCATGTTTGTTTGTCTCTGTATTGTCCAAGGATCCTGCTAATTTGGTTTAAGGAGAATCCCCAGCCTTCATACCTACCCCCTACCCCCACCCCCCACCCAGGATCAGGTCAGGTCCTTCATCCTCCGGGATGCCCCACCAGATGTTAGACCACCCTGGCCTGGCTTCAGCGAGAATCCTGTTAGGTCAGTTCACCCCTGATGTTTCTTCACAGTAATTTCCACCCACTGAGCCTGCCCCTGCCCCATGGCTAGAAACCCCCCTCTTGCCCACACTGTATTCAGATTGAGCCTGGCTCTGTACTAAGGTCTCTCTTCCCCTATTGCAATAGTCCTGAATGAACTGTGTCTTACTGCTTTACCTGCTGTCTGGCTCTGGTTTTTCTTGAGCCACCTCAATCAAGTTACCTCTCCCATTTGACAGATGAGGAGACAAGTCAACTGAGGTTAGGTTCCCAGAACCTGAATGTCTTGATTCCAGGCCCCATTCATGTCCCTTTAAGTGATGCTGAGCATGGTGGAAGCCATTGATAATGGTGCAGTGGAAGAGGTGATGATGGCTGGGTGTCATAGCAGCGAGGCAAGGGGAAGAGAGAGAGAATGCAAAAGATGGATATGAGCAACATTTCTGCAACAAAAACAACAACAAAAACCCAGATGGCATATTTGACTGAAGAGGTCAGAGGTGGTTTCTTCATGTATAAGAAGCAGTACAAAAAAAAGAAAAGCAACCCTTTTCCCATGAGTTGGGAAGAGGGGAGATGATGCTGTGCTGTTTCTTTGGGCAAAAAGATCAAATCTCTTGTGTTTACAAAGGAGCACAATTTTTTTAAAAGATTTTATTTATTTATTCATGAGAGACACAGAGAGAGAGAGAGGCAGAGAGAGAAGCAGGCTCCATGCAGGGAGCCTGACGTGGGACTCGATCCCCAGTCTCCAGGACCATGCCCTGGGCTGAAGGCAGGCGCTAAACCGCTGAGCCACCCGTGCTGCCCCACAAAGGAGCACAAATTACTGAGACTGCCAATTACTGAAACAGGCATTTCTCAAAAGTATTTCTTTCTTTTCCTTTTTTTTTTTTTTTTTTTTTGAGAGAGTGCAAGCAGGAAGAGGAGCAGGGAGAGGGAGAAAGAGAATCTTAAGCAGGCTCCATGCTTACTGTGGAGCTCCATGCAGAGCTTAATCTCACAACCTTGATACCATGACCTGATCCAAGATCAAGAGTTGGATGCTTAACCAACTTTGCCACCCAGGTGCCTCTCAAAACACTTTTCCTTAAATCAGTGACCATCTAATCTGGAAGTTACAACATTTGGCTCTTTCTCTGGAGCTTTTGCTAATTAATCTGTGAATTATCTGGAATGGTTAAACAATGCAGAAAGGTTGTAGGGATACTTGACTTACCTGTTCACCCTCTGCCCATCCCATTGTGTGTGCCCACTAAGCCATAATTTTCTTAGTTGTTATTAATGCAGAGGAAGTCTTTAAAATACCTGGAAAACCTGGGGATGCCTGGGTGGCTCAGCGGTTGAGCATCTGTCTTCGGCTCAGGGCGTGATCCTTGGTCCAGGGATTGAGTCCCACATCGGGCTCCCCACAGGGAGCCTGCTTCTCCCTCTGCCTATGTCTCTGCCTCTGTCTCTGTCTGTCTCTCATAAATAAATAAATAAATAAATAAAATCTTTAAAAAAATAAATAAATAAAATAAAATAAAATAAAATACCTGGAAAACTCTTTATTCTACAAAGTTGTATGTACCTGTCAGTGTAAAGGCATCCAGTAGATATTTTAATCTTTGTGGAGCCAATTTAACTATATCAATAGGTGATTTCTAAGTCTAACCCAAGGTCACATTCTCTCCTTTTAAAAACACCAGAGAGGGACACCTGGGTGGCCCAGTGGTTAGGCGTCTGCCTTTGGCTCAGGGCATGATCCTGGAGTCCCAGGATGGAGTCCAACATTGGGTTCTCTGCATGGAGCCTGCTTCTTCCTCTGCCTGTGTCTCTGCCTCTCTCTGTGTCTCTCATGAAAAAATAAATAAAATAAAATAAAATAAAATACACGAGAGAGAGGCACCTGGATGGCTCAGTCAGTTAAGCATCTGACTCTTGGTTTCAGCTCAGGTCATGATCTCAGGGTAATGGGATCAAGCCCCTTGACAGGCTCCATGCTGCATAAAAGTCTGCTTGGGATTCTCTCTCCTCTCCCCTCTGCCCCTCCCCACTCTCCCCCCAAAATAAATAAATAAAATCCAATTTATTGATTTGAGAGAGAGCATAAGTGGTGGGAAGGAAGGGGGTGGATACAGGGGGAGGAAGAAGCAGACTCCTTGTTGAGGACCCTGAGCCACCCAGACGCCCCAATAAATAAATATTTTTTAAGTTTATCTTTCTTTTTTTTAAAGATTTTATTTATTTATTTGAGTAGGAGAGAGAGATAGAGAGAGAGCATGAGCAGGGGGGGGGGCAGAGGAAGAAGGAGAAACAGAGTCCCCGCTGAGCAGGGAGCCAGATGTAGGGCTCAATCCCAGGACCCTGGGATCATGACCTGAGCCGAGGGCAGACGCTTAACTGACTGAGCCACCCAGGTGCCCCCAAAACATAAATTAAAAAAAAAAAAAAAAAAAAGCCAAACATCCAGATAGAAGAGGAACAATGTTTCTGCATGACAATTTGGCAACAAATACCAGAGGCCAACAAGTATGCTTCTAGAAATTCAACCTAGAGAAGTATCAGAGATGTGCAGAGAAAATTTCCAAAAGGTTGTTCATTGTGGTATTACTAATAACACTAAAAATTGGGAACAGGGCATCCAGCTGGCTCAGGCAGTGGAGTATGCAGCTCTTGATCTCAGGGTCATGAGTCCGAACGCCATGTTGGGTGTAGAGATTACTTAAAATCTTTTTTAAAAATTAGGAACAAAAATTAATTTAAATTTAAAAATTAGGAACAATTTAAATGTAGGTCAAGACAGATTGGTTGCATAAATTATGGCAAAGCTCCATGATAAAGTAGCATGATGTTCCTTAAGCCATTTGTAGGAGAATACTGTGTCATGGAAGTATTTGTAATTTATTAAAGAAAAAAGTAAGCGGTGAAACATCCCACTGTTCCAAGTTTATGTTTTATGTTATAGAATATACACATGTAGAAAATATGTGTACCTTAGATATAAGCTGGGACTTCTCTGCTTCTCGAGATGTAGTTATAATTGGTTTGGTTCCGCCTGGTGAATTCCACGGATTGTGGAAGTTCCAAAGCCTTCTCCGAGATTCCTGCAGCTTCCAAGTAGGAGGGGAGGGAGAAGACACATGTTTTCATGGCCACATCATGTTGACCCAGATGTGAAACTCAGCCCTGTCTTTAATTTATATACACATATGATTGCGCACAGACACCCACACCCAGAGAGACATGCACACAATAGCATGAGGCACTTGGGTGGGTGGAGGGAGGGAAGAGGAGGAATGAAGAACAGGAGAGGAGTCGTTTCCATTTCAGCTTGTAAACCACTTTAAGTTGCACCTGAGACTTTTGTTCATTACATGCCTCTGAATTCTGCGCATGTATTCAGCTTTTTCAAATTCAGTTTATCCAAATAAATAAACATGTGAATGTAAAAATGTGAAGGTCTTAGAGTAGATGAATGTGATGAGAAATCAGGAAAACAATGCTCTGACATCTGTAAACCCACGCATAACAAAGTGCCCCAGGTAGCAGGGAGGTGCTATTGGACATCCCTGGATTGATTACAGTTGACCCTAGAACAATGTAGGAGTCCGGGGCACAGGCCCAGTGTGCAATCGAAAATCTACATATAACTTGATTCCCCCAAAAAACTTCACTACTAATAGCCCAGGGTTGACCAGAAGACTTAACAATAGCATACACAATAGATGAACGTGTTTTGTATGCTATCTGTATTATATACTGTATTCTCATAATAAAGTAAGCTAGAAGAAAAAGGTATTAAGAAAATCATGAGGAAGGGCAGCCCTGGTGGCTCAGTGGTTTAGCGCTGCCTTCAGCCCAGGGCCTGATCCTGGAGACCCGGGATCGAGTCCCACGTCAGGCTCCCTGCATGGAGCTTGCTTCTCCCTCAGCCTGTGTCTCTGCCTCTCTCTCTCTCTCTCTGTGTCTCTCATGAATAAATAAAAATCTTTAAAAAGAAAAGAAAAGAAAATCATGAGGAAGAAAAAGTGTATTTACAGTACTGTGCTGTAAAAAATCTACACTTAAGTGGACCCACACAATTCAATCTTGTGTGGTTCAAGGATCAACTGCATAATGAATGCTTTGCACATTTAGACCAACAGTGGGGGGCAAAGTCAGTTTAGCCAAGGTAATGGAGCTCAGACTACCCATTTCCAACATAACACCCTGACATTAAGAATGGAAAAGAGAGCCGGCACCTGGGTGGCTCAGCGGTTGAGCAGCTGCCTTTGGCTCAGGTTGTGATCCCAGAATCCTAGGATTGAGTCCACATTGGGTTCTCCACAGGGAGCCAGCTTCTTCCTCAGTCTATGTCTCTGTCTCTCTGTGGCTCTCATGAATAAATAAATCAAAAAAAAAAAAAAAAGAATGGAAAAGAGGGGCTCCTGGGTGGCTCAGTCAGTTAGGCATCCAACTATTGATCTCAGCTCAGGTCTTGATCTCTGGGTCATGAGTTTGAGCTTCACACTGGGCTCCTGGGTGTGGAGTCTACTTTAAAAAAAAAAAAAAAAAAAGGGAATGATGACATTCAAAAATGGAAGTTAAAGTCTGGCCCAAACTAACAAAAGAGATCTGCCACTGACATACTGTTAGGAAAGAAGAGAAGAGTGGTGCTTTCTTATTACATGTAAGAGAGATTGTCAAAGCACCACCGCATATATAGTAAGAAAACAAAATCAGAGGCTCATAGGAGCTTGAAAGTCACTTGTCTGTTCCTGACAAATGTTTCAGCATTTTTTTTTTTATCAAAATATCAAACTGTCCGTGGAACAGCACAGAGCATGGAAGGCAGCCCCTTTCTGCACGTGACATGTGGTAATCTTCCTGGGCTGCCATAACCACATGCTCGGACTGGGTGGCTTCAACCACAGAGATTTACTTCATACCATCTGGAGGCTGGGCTTTGTAGATCAGGGTGAGGCAGGAGGGCCAGGTTCGTGGTGGGGGCCCTCACCCTGGCCTGCAGACGGCCACCTTCTCACTGTGTTACGCACAGCACAGACCAAGTTCTGGTCTCTCTTCCTCTTGTAAGGACACTAATTCCACCTTGGGCCTCACTCCTATGACCTCATCGAAACCTACTATCTCCCAAAGTCCCCTCTCCAAATACCACCACGCTGGGGGGTTAGGGCTTCAACATATCAATTTTGAGGGGGCACAATTCAGTCCACAGCACAACCCCCAGAGCTTCTTCATTTGGAGGACCATGACCTCCATAGTCTGTGATCACAGGACCCTTCACTCAGAGAGAGCAGGTGCGTCTGGCCTTGTCCCTCTGACCATACGTGGTCTCTGGTTTTGATTTACTAATCTTACTTTGCCCACTAAATTGTCCTTTGCCTTTCCTTCCTGTCATCCACAGCTGATCAATACAACCAGTGAGACAAGATTCAAAAGAAGCCTCATCATCTTTAAAATAATTTAGAAATGAATCCACCTAGAGCAGCCCGTATAGTTTTGCTTGGTTAGGGCACCCCCATGTGTAGATAGTAGGGAACTATCTACAGGAAAATGTCTACCTTCTAGAAAAACTCCCTTAGAAAAATCATCATCCCTTTGAATCAATAATCCATAATAATTTCTTGCCTTCACTTAGATAGAGCACCTGCAACAGCGGAAGCATTGTGGGGGCAGATACAAAGGTGATTAGAACATGGGTCTCGCCCTTGAGAAATTCACGGTGTAGTAGAAAATCAGACATGCAGGAAGAAACTCGAAAAAAGAGGTGGAACGTGACAAATTTCTCTCATGGCCACAGAGGAAGTGCTCTGGAAGCTCAGAAAAAGGAAAAATTCATTCCAGCTGGGGGTGTCTGGACGGCTTCATGGCAGATGTGACATTTGATGCCCTTGAAGACTGGGTATGATTTAGAGACAGTCATTAATTCACCCATGAAATATTGTAAGTAGTGGTAAAAATAAAGCCCTCAAGGCAGAAATGTGCCGGACCTGTGAAAAGAACAGCAAGGAGCTTTATGCTACTGGAGTGTGGATTTGTGAAAGCTAATGATGTGAATTTAGATCAAGCAAACTTAGGTTTTTCTGGGTGATGTAGCGGGAGCCAGGGAAAATTTATGAGCAGAGGAGAGATGCTCATCTATTCTTTGATTTATCCAACAGTCTCATTTAACAAATATTAGCATGCCTACCTGTGCCAGGCACAAGGCGTCCAGTACACAGAGGTAATAAGAGCACACGCGGGCTCTGCTCTCACGGAGCTTATAGCAGAGAGGTGACAAAGAAGTATTCATGCAAGAAATACCTGATTCATGATCATGATAAGGCTGATAAAGAAGAACAGGACCTTATTGGAGAATAATGAGGGGCTGGGGACTTTATTGGGACCAGAGGTCAGAGACCCCCTCCTTGAGACAGTGACATCAGAACTGAGATCTGAAGGTCACTTGCTGTCTGCAAGGTAAGGATTCAGGAAATGAACCTTCCATATTGGTAGAAAGGCCCTGGAGAGGGATCCCTGGGTGGCGCAGCGGTTTGGCGCCAGCCTTTGGCCCAGGGCGCGATCCTGGAAACCCTGGATCGAATCCCATGTCGGGCTCCCGGTGCATGGAGCCTGCTTCTCCCTCTGCCTGTGTCTCTGCCTCTCTCTCTCTCTGTGTGTGTGACTATCATAAATAAATAAAAAATTAAAAAAAAAAAAAGAAAGAAAGAAAGGCCCTGGAGAAGTCAGGAGTCTGCTGAGCCCAGGAGACTGGGCAAAGGCTGATGTCAGTGAAGGATCACAGCAAAGGAGGGGGGCAGAGGGAAATGGCGCTCGCCTGTGCTGACCTTATAAGTCAGGGCAATGACCTGGGTCATTGCCATGGAGAGCGGGGAGCAGAACTTGACCACACTTGCATGTATAAATATCACTCTGGTACAGTATGAGGAATGTACCAGAAGGGGGTAGGGGCAGCCCTGGGACGCCACTGGTAAGGCTTCTGCAGCTGCCAGGGCCAGTTGTGCCAAAGCAGCTGTCGATGGGGGCGCAGAGAAGGTTCCCAGAAGGCTGATCTGGTCTCAGTATAGATTTCGAGGCGGAAAGGCTAGAGGCAGGGAAGCCACTGCAGCTGTCCTAGTGCAGAATGGGAGCGAAGCATGAGAGGGAAGATGGGCAGTTTGTAGTTTGGAAAAACCCCACCCAAACTCCCAGGATGGGGAACCCCCAGCCTAGGGGGAAAGCAAGGTTAAAACAAAAAAGGCAAAATAATAATAATAATAATAATAATAATAATAATAAAATAAAACAAAAAAGGCATTCATGGAGATGCGAAAGCTTTGAGACTGTGCAGGAATAAAAGGAAGAAGTGGGATCGAATGAGGCCAGAGGATGAGTCTGAATTGGATCTCCCAACCCGGGAGGAAGGATGACACCCGACTAGCGACCTCCAGGAAGGGGTGAGGAATGGGGTGCTCTGCTGGGTTGTAATTCTTTATCTTCCGACCAAGCTGAAGTTCCCTTGGGGAATGGGACAGAACGATACCCTTTGGGGAGGAATGTGAGGGCACCACTGTGGGGAGGGTCTGGGGTTCAAGAGAAAGACAATGCAAAGGCAGCTCCAGTGGAAATTACCTAAAATAACTGCCACCTATTTTGAAATTCTATTGCATTGTGATAGAAAAACACCAGCAGCTAACCATGTCCTGAACTTCCCAAGCTCCTATTACATCCACATGTGCGTAAATACATTACATATGTATCATTTAACATAGAATCAGCAAATATTTATACAGAGCTTGCCACACACCTGGCACCGCTCCCAGTGCTTTACGTTTATTCTCTCCCTGGCACCTGGTAGGTGGTATTGTCAGCACCACTTGGCAGGCCCAGGCACTGAGGCAGAGATGTTAAGTAAAATGCTCCAGGTCACTCGGCAAGCCGGGGTGAAGCCAGGACCTGAACCCGGCCTGTGTGGCTCTGGGTCCGGGCCCATCAACAATGTTCGACGCCACTTCTCAGAATATAGAATCCTCATAACCGCTCTTGGCATAAGATAAGCGGCTCGGGGCAAGGTCCGCAGGCATCCCTGACTCCTCTCCTTCCCTCACAGCCAGGCTGACCCATCCGCACCCTGTCCACTCTGCCTTCAAAATATATCCAGACTCTGCTGCTCACCTTCCCCACCACTGGCGGCACCCTGTCCCTCCTTACCTCTCGGGGGGATTAGTGCCACTTCCTTGCAGCCTGTGCCCCCCCACCCTGCTCAGAATGAAACAGCCAGGGGCTCACTGTCACCCAATTCAAAGGCCAGCGCCAGGCCCGCCACCTCTGCTTCTGCCTCTACTGCCCTACAAGCCTTCCTGCGCCCCCCATCAGCCTCTCTGCTTGCCCCCCACCCATCCACCCACCCATGGGACACTTGCAGGACTCCCTCTCTCCCTCCCTTCTGGCCTCTGCTCCAACATCATCTTATCAAAGATTCCCTGACTCCCCCCCACCCGCCCTCCTGTAATAAAATAGCGCCCCCTCCCTCCTCCCTTACCCTACCCTATCCTTCCTCATGGCATTCACCACCATCTGACACACTACTCACAAGTCTGTTTCTTTTCCACTCCCCTGCACTAGAGTTCAAGCCCTCTGGGCTTAAGCACTGAGATTTATTCATCTGCTGTTAGCTCAGTGCCTAGATCAATACCTAGCACACAACACGCTCAACGGATATTTTTGAAAGGATGAAAATATCATTTCCCCCATTTTGCAGATGAGGAAGCGGGCTCCATGGTGATGTGCTCAAGGTCATCAAACTGGTGATCTAGAGACCATCAAAAACTAAACCTGCCCCCCGCCCCCCCACCCCACCCTAGCAACCAAGTGGAAATCATCCCTCTTCTTACAGTGAAGCAAACGCCCCCTCCTCCCCTCTCCCCACCACTCCCTCCTTAACTGTCTGCTGGGGCTATCTGGAATATTCAGGCAATAAAGAGATCTCTCCACACAGCGGCATGTTCCCCTTGGCTGGTAGTTAACCTGCTTGAAGCCAGGATGTCCAAGGCTTTTCCTTTCCTCTCAAAATACTGAAATAATAACGTAACCTTCTTTCCATGTGGCAGGATTATAATTATTTTTTTTAAGATTTTATTTTATTTATTCATGAGAGGCACAGAGAGAGAGAGAGGCAGAGACACAGGCAGAGGGAGAAGCAGACTCCATGCAGGGAGCCCAACACGGGACTCGATCCCGGGTCTCCAGGATCACACCCCAGGCTGAAGGCGGCGCTGAACTGCTGGGCCACCTGGGGCTGCCCATGGATTGTAATTATTGCTGGGTGTGGTGAGAGGCAGGCGGGGCAGCAGACAGCAGCCACTGGGTTCCCTGCCCTGCAGTGGCTCTGTGACTTGTCTTCCAGAAGCTGGCTTGCTCTGTGGCCTCTTGTCCCTTCCTCATCAAGGGGCATGAATAGGGATGAGCCGCATGGCCTAAACTTCTCTAGCACCATTTAATGGATCCGATATTGAACACTCATCTCCCAAATGACCTCATGGCCTCCAGAAAGGTGCTATCAATGTGCACCTATCAATCAGAATCCTTTCACTTAGCAGGCTCATTCAAGCTGGTACCTCTAGCCCCGACACAGTGCAACACACGCCCGTCCAGCCGGACCCCTCTTCGGGAGTTACGCAGCTCCTTTGGTTCAAGGCATGGGAGCAAACTCAAGAATTTGTGCAAAGGGGGGATAAAAGGAGCTTAATTTCATCCATGCACTCCTCCTCCCCCCGTTTAGTTTCTAAGTTATCAACCCCACTTGAGGTATGGATTCTTCGAAAAGAAGTTTCAGGCTTGGAAAAGGCATCGGGATAATGACCGGTGGATTTTAAATAAAATATAAAATAATAAAATCGGGGCATTGAAAAGCATCTGCAGCTGCGTGAGACACATTTCTGGTTTGTGGGGGACGGATGTGGGGAGAATCGGCGGGGGGGGGGGGCTGGAGGGGACAGACCTGTGGTATCAGCCCGGTTCCAGGGGGACCTCCACTGAAACTCGGTCCCCGCTTTCACATCGTACCTCTGAACTGTGTCATTACACTGCTTGCCTTAGAAGAGCCTGAAATCAATAAAAAGAAGAAGTTCAAAAGCCCACTCCATAAGCTGCAGAAAATCTGCCCTTCACTTTTCTTTCTCTGCACCCGGAGGAGCTCTAAACCTTCCTTCATTCCTACCTCAAGCCCGAGACAACCAGGCTCCCTAGAACTCTCTTTTCTTCTGCATTATTTCTGCAACGTTTTCCAAGCATCCGCGGGTCTTTAAAGCAAATGTGAGAAGGTAGCAAAGACACAGCCGTATGGCCAAGACATGTGGCACAGGGAAGGCGCACATAAATCAAAGCCGGAGAGAAGCCTGCTAGCAACCTGGAAATCAAATTGTGTCAGGGAGAAGGCCCGTGTGGAAAATAGATTAGAAGGGCACTGAACGAGAGAGAAGAAAGACAGGCTGCCCCTACCGAAGTTAATGAGAGGCAAGGAGGCCTGGAGAAGCTGGCTGGCGCTGGTTAGGGAGGGATGGGAGGTGCTCTGAGTCCCCCTTGGATAGGGCGATGTCTGTCTCTATGCTCAGGCCGGGGCTGCAGGCTCAGAAAGAGATGAGGAGAGTAAGGAGATGGGAGAGAGGGAGGGGAGAGCAGGCCTAGGAATTTCGAGGAGCATAGAGTGACAAGCGCAGGCCCTGACACCGAGGGGGTGGGGGTGTGTGTCTTGAAGAGCCACTGTTACTATTATTAAATAAAATCTAGGGGATCCCTGGGTGGCTTAGCGGTTTGGCGCCTGCCTTTGGCCCAGGGTGTGATCCTGAAGTCCCGGGATCGAGTCCCACGTTGGGCTCCCGGTGCATGGAGCCTGCTTCTCCCTCTGCCTGTGTCTCTGCCTCTCTCTCTCTCTATGTCTATCATGAATAAATAAATATTTTTTTAAAATAATAAATAAATAAATAAAACCTAGAAGTGGTGGACATTGTTTCTGGAAACTTCCATCTTCTTCTGTGACTTCCAGGCCCTGAGTGTTCTCATGCTTCCTTCTTTTTCTTGAAACCCTAAACTCCAGATCTCTCCTGCATTCCAACTGCTATGTGAGGATACGGCAGGCAGTCTCTTCATCTCCCCACCAAACTTCCCACCCTGCCAACAAAATCAATCTTGGGGAGAAGGTGAGCAGTGTCTCCCGGGGGTGGACTTTGGCTCATGGTGGTGATCATTCTGATCTGGCTTTTGGATCCTGCATGATCCGCTGCCTCAGGTAGCATGATCTGCCTTTTTTTTTTTTTTTAAATGATTTTATTTATTTATTCATGAGAGACACAGGCAGAGGGAGAAGCAGGCCCCCCTAGGGAGCCCAATTCTGGACTTGATCTCAGGACCCCAGGATCACGGCCTGAGCCAAAGGCAGATAGATGCTCAACCACTGAGCCACTCAGGTGCCCCTGATGTGCCTGTTCTGCGGGACTCGACATGACTAACGGAACAGATACAAATCCCAAGTGCACAAACCCAGTGTTCAGAATTCTAAGTTCATTTTGCATGTCAGCTTAATTTCTCAAATCTCCATTCTGCCTGGAGGCAGAAACTTAACCTAAGCCAATTTGGAATTTGATCACCAATCCCTGAATAAATGTAAGTTAGTTTATAACACCAAACCGAGGCTCTGTGCCTGGGCGGTCATGGTAGTCATTAGGAATTCATCGCTGGAAAAGATTCTGGCTCCATTCTTCCAAACTCATGGAGGATTGTATTTCCCTACAAGCTAAGTGTGCCCATGTGACTTGCTTTGGCAAGTGAAACATAAGAGCAAGTGTCATTTCCAGAATGAATCTTTAAATGCCAGTTCAAGCTTTTCCTCATTCCTTTTTTTTTTTTTTTTTTTTTTTTTTTTTATCCCATCTGCCACAGAGACTGGCAGCTTTCCACCTAAACACTGCTCCAGCACTTCCTGGGGTAAGGACAGTGCTGACCCAGCACAGAGCTTTCCCTGATCTTCAATCAACCTGTAGTGTGAGAAAGGAGTCTTTGTTATTTGAGCCACATAGACTTGTTTTTGTTATTTTTGTTGACCTGGATATATTCTAGCCAACCTGAAGGGTACAGGTGATGCATCCATCTGAGACATCCTCATTCCCACCTTGTCTTCAACTTGGCGATCAATCCCGAGCCATCCTGCATTCCTCACTCAGGGCCTCCTGGTGTCCAGACCTTTGTCAGGTGTTTCTGAGCTCCTCTCCGAGGACAGGAACCCATCTGTTGTCACAGCATCACACAGTGGGCCACGGGCAGTTCCGTGAGGTGTTCAGGCCCACTGGCTCAGACATTCCATGCCACCTGGAGTCTTGTGACTCCCCTGGGGTGTTACCAAAGAAGAAGAGCAAGCCTGCTTCTGTCTTAGCTAGGGTGTCTCACCATTCCCACCTCTCCTCCAGGAGGCTTTGGCCCAAAGCTTTTCCTAAATTCCATAACAGTTGCCTCTTCTGGCTTTTCCTACAAGTCCTACTTGCCCTATCCTTTCCCCCGAAACGTGGGGGGGACCCAAATCTGGCCTCAGGCTGGAGGCCTCATTCTTACTCACCAGCACCACCCTCCCAATTCTATTACGCCTGTTTGGTGTTCTTTCCAACCCCCAAATGCTTACAACTCCTAAGCCAAAATGTGCCTCCCCTTTGTCTCTGTGTACTGCCAGACCCCCCTCTTCCTTTGAGACGATGAATAAGAAATACCCCAGCTGCCTAAGGACCAGGGAGATGGAGTGGTGGTGTAGTGCTGATGCAGATCTCAGCTGGTATTTCAGAATATTGTTCTGTCCAATTATGAGGCTGAGAATTAAACCCAAGTGCATGACTATTTGAAGCCACTGTGCAACTGCAATGGCCTTATTTGAATAGGCCTTTTTAGAATTGTGATCCTTGCAAAGCTTCTCAGTGTGAAGGGGTGGAGGGTCCTGGGCACGGTGTCTCCCCTAGAGACTGTAAGATCCTGGACAGCTGAGCCCGTTTCTCCCATGTGTCCTGCCAATCTCCAGACTTCCATCTGTTGTGTGCCTGGCGCATGAACAATAGCATAGGACAGGCTGAAGGAGCAGGGGCCAGATGTTGCAGCAGGAGGCAGAGAAGTGGCCTGATCATATTTTGAAAAGATGACTTTGTTGACTCAAATACTTGGGACAAGAAAATAGTGGAAGATAGAAGTCTATGTCCTGTGACCAACGTGAGCGACTCCGTCAGAGGATATCTACTTCTGAAAATGAGCATGTAGTCAATAAAAATTAAGTATTTAAGGAAATGTTTTTAGACCCCTGGACTTGGAGAATTTAACTAATAAACGACAATGAGGATATTCTCATCCAACGTGAGCTTTCAGGGACAGGTTATGCTCCGTCTCTGCCTAGTGCCAGCCATTTAGATCCTGAGAAGATCTCCTTTTCCCTCCCAGATGCATTTGAAAACCCGAGAGATAAGCGTAGAGTTTTCCAGGAGAGGACACAAAGCCCTTCAAAAGTCAATGCCTGGGCACCTGGGTGGCTTTGCCTCTGCCTTTGGTTCAGGTTGTGATCCCGGAACCCCAGGAGCGAGCCCACAGGGAGCTCCCCGCAGGGAGCCTGCCTCTCTCTGTGTCTCTCATGAATAAATAAATAAAATCCTTAAAAAAAAAAAAAGAACAAGAACAAAAGTCAACGCCTGTGTGGGATACACCGCAGGTTGTGACCTGTGATGGTCTGCAAGGCCAGAGGGGTCTGCTGGGGCTGGGGTGCAGTGACGTAGCTCACGAAGTAGCTCACGAACCAGTCAGCGCCTGTGACACTCCCTTCCTAATCTTAGGCAAACCACCACCTGGGGTTGGGGCGGAAAGGAACGGGCCTCCCCCGAGCTCTTTATCTGGCCTTGCCAGGGCAAACACTCTCCGCGCCGCAGCCCAGGCCCACCCCTCGGCTCCACGGGGGCGGGGCGGCTCGAGGGGGCGTGGCGGCGCGGAGGGGCGTGGCGACGCGGAGGGGCGTGGCGGCTCGAGGGGGCGTGGCGACGCGGAGGGGCGTGGCGGCGCGGAGGGGCGTGGCGGCGCGGGGGCGTGGCGGCGCGGGGGCGTGGCGGCGCGGGGGCGTGGCGGCGCGGGGGCGTGGCGGCGCGGGGGCGTGGCGGCGCGGGGGCGTGGCGGCGCGGGGGCGTGGCGGCGCGGGGGCGTGGCGGCGCGGGGGCGTGGCGGCGCGGGGGCGTGGCGGCGCGGGGGCGTGGCGGCGCGGGGGGCGTGGCGGCGCGGGGGCGTGGCTCCGGCCCGCGGGACGCCTGGAGCGGACGGAGCGAGGCCGGGCGGGGCTTGGCGGTCCTGCGGGCGGCGCGGGGCAGCGGCGGGCAGCAGCGGCCCTGGGGGCGGCCGGGCCTCCGGAGCAGGTCCCGGGCTGCCATGGCCGCCGCCGGCTTGCGGGCCTTCGCGACGAGGGGGCCGGGCTGGCGCTGGCGCGGCCGGGGGGCGCCGCTGTCGGCGGGCGTCTGCAGCAGGTCGGAGCCCGGGGCGCGACCCACCAGCGCACGGCAGCGGGACGGCATCAGGTCAGCGGCGGGGCCGCGGGCGCCCTGGGCCGAGCGGGGCAGCTCCCGGGGGGTGGGGGGGGACCCGGGCGGAGGCCGGCGGGGGCCCGGCCAGGGCTCCTCTCCGCCCTCGCGGACCCGCTTGTCGGTCCCGGCCGCATCCCGCCCGCGGCCCGGGGTTGCCTGCCGCATTCCGGCCCCTGCAGGACACGGAGGCTCTCGAGTGCGACGCGTCCGAAGGCGCAGCGCCGCCCCGGGAGCCCCAGGCCGCGGAGCAGCCGTCGTGCGCTCAGCCTGGGCGGCCGGGCAGGCGCCTCCCCGCGGCCTCCGAGGAGGGCTCTGGGCCTCCCGCCTGTGGGCCCGGTTGCCAGGCCAGGTCCTCAGCCGAGCTGCTCCTTGGCCCTCCCCCAGAAGTGCCCGAGTCGGCGCAGGTCAACATGCAGGATGAAGGACACATTGTACTGAGCTCTGCCCTTTGGCGCAACAAGCCTAAAACCCTTAAATCAAAAAACAAACAAAAAAGCCCAGTGCACAAACTCGAATTGCAAGACGAGGTAGCAAAGGCTGAAGGACCCCTAGCCCCATGCGGGCCTCACCCTGTTGTTGCCGGGCCAGGGCCAGGGTGCAAAGACAGTCCTACCTAGAATGCTAAGTATTTAAAAGTTACGAATCAAACCAACAGCTATTATGTTTTCTTTTCTTATCCTGCCAAGTGTACCTTCCCAAGACCTGGAAGAGCATGTTTGAATTTATAATCCTGAGGCTCCTAGGAGTTCCCCCAAAGCAGTGAAGAGCCAGCTCCTGGCCTGCAACTTTTTTCTTTTCTTCTCACCCTATGCTCACCCCTTCTCGCCTCACCACCCTTCCTTCCTGCTGCTTTGCCAGGGACTTAGCACACAGGTCTGCAGACACCCCATCCAGCATGCCTATGTTCTCTCTATCCCCTCCCCACCTAGAAACAATTGCTCTTGGCCACCCCATGGGCTTAAAGATGCCCCCTGCAAAGCCAGAGAATTTCAGAGTCTCAGGTAACTGCAACAGGGTTTAGAAGGGGGTGGTGATTTCCAGGTGGGCACATCATACTATTCAAGTGGACTCCTTGCTCACCTGGCAGCGCACAGCTGGAAGAGGGCCAGAGCAGCGTCCTCGAAAGTGCAGGGCCCAGGTAGGGGTCCTTCTTCCCATTTTCAAGGGCAGTTCTGCATCTGCAAATCTGGTTCCATCTGGTCAGAACTCTGACTTCTGGCCTGGCAGCCAGTTGATCAAACAAAGAAGGTCTGGTTGAGTTCTCTGGGTCTAAACATGAATCAGAGAGGGAGACCATGGGAAGAATCCATCCATCATAAACGCTCGCAATCAGTACGTAGGAACCTCCAAGTCCATCACTAAATCAGTCGTATGTTAGGCGTTAAGTAGGTGAGCTTGAACGACTCTTTTCGAAGAGTTGGCATCCCTCTGTTCCTCTCAGCAATAATGCTGGTATGGAGTGAAGAGCAGCCAGGAATTGGGTACTGTGCTGTCACTGTCCAGTCGCTACCCCTAACCCTTCCAAAGCCCGCGAGGTAGGGGACATTGTCCCCATCCCACAGTGAGGAAGCAAGTTCAGAGCCATGGCAGCCGGCTGAAGGCCACACAGCCGGTAGGAAAGAAAGCCAGGAGGCAGGAGAAGATCGGTCTGCCTCCAAAATGGTTTCCACTCCGTGATACAGCTCAGTGTACTCACCAATGAGATTTAAAAGAAGTGGCAAAAAAAACTAGATGAGGTGAAAATTTAGTGATGAACTAGTGGAATTGGCTGTGAGAAATCAAAATGCTATTTGGGGTCATTAATTTGGTCAGCAGGTGTCTATTGAGTGTCTCCTCTGTGTGTGAGCATGACAGTTCCTCATCTCAGGGACCTTCTGGTGGTTTACAATGATGTGTTGGGCTCCAGGGGGGCATCCCCAGGGTCCATCTCTTGCCTTGCAAACAGAAACATTGCACCTTTTATCACATGCTCTGGTGGTGACCTCACTCTTAGTGATTTCCCTCTTTCAAGTGGTGACATTGCTGTAGCTATAGGTGCAAGGCATCCCATGTTTTGGCCCAAGACAGCCATTGAGGGGCTTCAGACTGGTAAGATCTTTAGGAGGTATCACCAGCCAGGTTTGATGGCCACTTGACCAGGGAAGAAATAGCAGTCTAAGATAGCTTTCAATTTCTGGCTTGAGCAACTGAGTGGTAGCATTAAGATAAAGAGAAGGGGGGGGCAGCTTTGGGAGTTGGGGTGACGTTGCCTTGGAAGAGTATGGAACAAGTGGAGCGCAGTAGGGAGCTATGAGGATCATTTAGGGGTGAGCAGAAGGTGAGGAGCCCCTTGAAGAACTAGAGAAGGACAAGCAGACAGAAGGAGAGCATGATCCAAATGGCCATTGGATTTGGTTCTGGCAGTTGGGAGATTCTCGGCGAGGACAGTTGAAGTGGAGTAGCAGGGAATGAAGGCTGGCTGCACTGGGTTGAGAAGGGAACTTCGCAATTTAGAGCACTGTCAGGGTGTGGAATGCGAGAGCCAAAGCAGGATTAATGGGCCACATGTGAACAGACACCGCCGTGCAGCAAGGGCATTTGGGCACTGGCATCTTTTTTACACAATTTCACCTGAGGCCTTAGAATTTAATTTAAGCATATGTCACTGATGGGATGGCAGCTCTTGGGTTTGCCACAGAAAGCACACTCGTTATCTTTCTGGAAGGTTCATCAGCACTTCTCTTACCGCACCCCCAAAATGTGGGTTTCATAGCCTATCAGCTAGCTACAAGTCATTCTGGCACTTAGGAGGAAACAGGTTTATGAGAAACAAAACGATGACTGTCATAGCCACCTGAAGATGGCAGCAAAGCCGGAATGATGTTCCAAAGAAAATGGTTATTCTTACAGCGCTGAAATAAAGTCAGTCACCAAAGTGGTTTTCCAGAAACCAGTGGCGCAGAAGGCTACCTAAGGATGATCCGGGCCAACACGTAGCAGTAGGAATGTCAGATTCAAAATGAAGAATGAGAAAGGCCGAAAGCATGTAGATGGAGACCCAGGGGAAGCAGATAACCTATAGAACAATAGTCTGGTGTTTGGCTCCCCGCCCATTCCACATACTAGCACAAATAAGACATTTCTGTGTACAGGCAGCCAGGTGACAATACCGGTTATTTTCATGAGCGTGTGGGATACCTTAAAACCTTTGCACGGCAGCTTTGTTGGATGACATGTCCAGAAGGGCCCTCTTGCTCTACGCTTCTGTCCCTCTGTTCTTCACACGCAGCCTGTTCTCTGCATGAATTATTCTGCAGAATTTCAAGATGCCACTACAAAAACCAAAAACGGAAAAATGTTGTCTATATAAGACATATTGGTGTCTATATAAGACGTATTGGTGGCTGTAACTGCGCTGCCTCCTCTGTGGGGTGCATGGGAGGAGATTTGGGGCATGTTTTCATCCTCACCTCCTTCCCTAGCCTTATTCTTTTGAAGAGCAGCAGAAAGAAGTGGAAAGGAGCCACAACGTGGTAGCTTCCTCTGGCTCTGGACGACCCTGTCTTACAAACCTCCCCACCCCTCAGTCCGGGTGTGGTGATTGGGGGCTGTCACCTGCCCTTTCTGGGGAACTGGCAGTCATTGACAGCAAACATGGAGAAAGAGAAAATCAGGGAAAGAGGGAGGAAACCCAGCCCACCTTTCAGATAGTCTCCTTGTTTTTTTTTTTTTTTAATTTTTTTTTTATTTATGATAGGCACACAGTGAGAGAGAGAGACAGAGAGAGGCAGAGACACAGGCAGAGGGAGAAGCAGGCTCCATGCATGGGGAGCCCGACGTGGGATTCGATCCCGGGTCTCCAGGATCGCGCCCTGGGCCAAAGGCAGGCGCTAAACCGCTGCGCCACCCAGGGATCCCTAGTCTCCTTGTTTTGACTCAGCTGTAGCTCCAGATAGTTGGCAGGCCCTCTGAATTGCCTCTGAGCACCTGTAATTCTCTTTTCTGGTGTTTTAAAAATAGGCCCCAGGAATTAACGAGGGTCCTCACTTATTTTGACTCGCGCCCAACCGAGTAATTATAACATGTTCTTCCCAGGAACATTGTCCTAAGTGATCCCAAGAAGAGGAATGCGCTGTCATTAGCAATGCTGAAGTCTCTCCAGACTGACCTTCTTCACGAATCTGAAAGCAAAGATCTCAGAGTCATTATCATTTCAGGTATTCATCTGATGTCCATCCTCAGTGTTCTTGCAGGACCTGGAAGGGGGTTCCCAAAATTCTTTGGTTAGCTGAGGCATTCCCATACTTAACGGGAGAAGTGTTTTTCGAAACTCCTTTACAAGAACCTTTTGAAAAACTCCTGTGTAGTTCACTGTGGAAATTATAAGATTACCGTGCAGTGAGAATAGGTCTTTTTCTTTTTGTCGGATGTGTCAGATACGAAACCTTGCCACCCTTGGCCGTGCTGGCCTTCTTAGCAGAATCAGAGAACTGATTTCTTCATGGGCCTGATAAGATGGGTTTAATCACAAAGGTTTCTGGTAGACTACCTAGTTGGCTAGGACAGGCTGCTGGGGCACTTGATCGGTTTGTTGGTTTTTGTTTTTTTCTAAGATTTATTTATTTATTCATGAGAGACACACAGAGAGAGGCAGAGACACAGGCAGAGGGAGAAGCAGGCTCCCTGCGGGGATCCCAGTCCTGCACTCGATCCCAGAACCCCGGGAGCAAGCCCTGAGCCGGAGGCAGACGCTCAACCACTGAGACCTCCAGGTGCCCCCAGTTGGTTTGTGTTCTTACTAAGCTTTCAACTGAGATCTGTGGTCTTCTTCAATGGTGCCAGACAGCATGCTATATTTTGCTCATTTCTTTCCTTGCCCTTTTTCCAGTAAGAATTTTTACCAAATCATCTGGTGATGATGACAATGGTATAAATAATAACAGTGCCAGCATTTTAAAACCACCACAAAAATAAAACAGATGATGTCCTATGATGCAGTTTTTTATTTTTTATTTTTATTTTTTAATTTTATTCATAGAGACACAGAGAGAGAGAGAGAGAGAGGCAGAGACACAGGCAGAAGGAGAAGCAGGCTCCATGCAGGGAGCCCGACATGGGACTCGATCCCAGGTCTCCAGGATGACCCCTCGGGCTGCAGGCAGTGCTAAACCACTGCACCACCAGGGATACCCACATTTTTTTTTTTTTTTAATTAACAATTGGTGTTCTGGAGGCAGATACTCAGAATGTTACCTTCTTGTCTGTGGTTGAATATAAATTTTCAACTTAAAATTTTTTTTAATTTTACTATTATTTTTTAAAGATTTTATTTATTTATTCATGAGAGACACACAGAGAGAGGCAGAGACACAGGCAGAGGGAGAAGCAGGCTCCATGCAGGGAGCCTGACATGGGACTCGATCCCGGGACTCCAGGATCACGCCCTGGGCTGAAAGCAGTCGCTAGACTGCTGAGCCACCGGGACTACCCCATTTTATTTTATTTTATTTTTTTGTGAGAAAGCATGCATGCATACATGAGCACAAGCAGGGGGAGGGGCAGAGAGAGCTAGAATCTCAAGCAGATGCCATGCTTATCATGGAGCCCGATGTGGGGCTCGATCTCATAACCCGAGATCGTGACCTGAGCTGAAATCAAGAGTCAGACGCCTAACCAACTGAGCCACCCTGGTGCCCCCAAATTTTCAACTTTTTATATGGCGAAGGGAAAAGAAATAGAACAAATATTGTCCATATGGGGTGTAACCTGGATACAGTAAGGCAGCGAACTCTGAACCACATGATTTTCTCACTTGTTTACAGGGATTAATATGGTCTGTCCCAACAGCCACAGCAAAAGGAAAATGAGAGGGAGTGTTACCAGCTGATCAGTGCAATTACGTCTGGTTGTTGTTGTTAATAACAACAGTAACAGTAAAAGCACGTCCTCAGATCCCTCGTAAAAATAAGGGGTTCTATTCATACTCTGACCTTCCTGATTCCAGCCTGTGTGGGTGGCTGTTATCTGTGGACCAAAGGACAGGGACACTGTGGGAGGCACAGTGGACTCAATGGGCCCACATGAGTTTACACACTCAGGCCAGACCACGTCCAGAAACAAAAGTGTGAAACCAGAGGGATAACTCTGCAAAGAGTACCTTTGTACGGAGTACAGAGCCTTCTCCTTGTTGGGATTACATGTTCTCGCTGGTTCCACCAAAGACCTTTGAGAACAGATGCCTCACCTTATTTTGTCACCACAAAATACTGCTCGTCCCTTTTCAAGCTAAATGGAATTAATTCTTCTCAAAATTGAGCCATGAACTTTCTCTAAGTGTCCACAGCACCAATACGATTGCTCGCTGAATAAGTGAACATTGAGGCTCTAGCCATTTACATTTCTTTTTTCTTTTCTCAACTGGAAACATTTGCAGCTGAAGGACCTGTATTTTCTTCTGGGCACGATTTAAAGGAACTGACGGATGAGCGAAGCCCAGATTATCATGCCGAAGTATTTCAGACCTGTTCTGAGGTAAGCCAGGATGAGGGTCGACATTGCAAGCCCAAAAATGATAGCTACGTAAAATACTGATTTAGGCTTCCTATTTACAGATAAAGTCTTATCTATGCACCTAGTCACTGCAGACTGGTCATTGGTGCATCCTTCACTCAAGCCACCATTTGATTTTGATTTTTAAGAAATGATCATGGTTTGTGATTGATCTTGTTATACACAAAAGAGGTGCTAATTGTTGCCACCTCCAGGATCAGGGGGTGTGTCTTGGTAGCTGTGTCTTAAGAGGTAAAGGGTGGGAACATATATCTTTAGAGGGGAAGAACCTAAAATTAGTATAGTTTTTTAAAAAAAAATTAGTATAGTTTTTTTTTTAATTTTAAACTAACACAACTCTGTTAATGCGATAGAATATTTGTGAATGGAATAACAATAATGATCTTAAAGATTCTTTCCAAACCGTTCTCCCAGCCAGCCTTTGTAATCACCACCTCCAGGTGGGAAAACTAACCCCTTCACGTTTACTTCTTACTGTCTGGCTCTTTAACTATATGTGAAGGAGAGACATCGCCAGCAGAGAGGAGGAAGAGGAACAAAAAGTGTGTGATGATTATAAATATACTAAGTCACCCCCTGGATAATCAAAAATTAAAGATAGAATACAACTTTATTTTATTTAAAAAAATTATTTATTTATTCATGAGAGACACAGAGAGAGAGGTCGGGACACAGGCAGAGGGAGAAGCAGGCTCCCTGCAGGGAGCCCGACGTGGGACTCGATTGTGGGTCTCTAGGATCACACCCTGGGCTGAAGGCAGACACTCAACTCCTGAGCCACCCAGGCTGCCCAAGATAGAATACAACTATCGCTCATTTCATAACTCTTTATTGAGCACTACTGTATGCATCATACTTGCAAGGCACTCGGAAAAAGACAGGAAAACAGGTTTCCTGCCAAACTGGAAATGTAGGTGAGAAGCAAGACATAAAACAGTTTCAGGGCCACCTCGGTGGTGCAGTCGGTTGAGTGTCCAACTCTTGGTTTCGGCTTAGGTCATGATCTCAGGGTCGAGCCCTATGTCGGGCTCCATGCAGAACATGGAGGTGGAGGTTGGCTTGAGATTCTCTCTCTCCTCCCTCAACACCTCCCACTTGTGTGCTCTCTCTCTCTCTCAAATAAATAAATAAATCTTAAAAAAAAAAAAAGACATAAAATAGTTTCATACCTGAAAACTTAAACCTAACTTTTCATTCATTCATTGACTTGCTCATTTATTTAGCCATTCATGATTCAACAATATTGAATGATACCTTCTACATAGACTAGAGGGAGGGAAGCACCAGAGAGGCTGACGGGAAGGTGACTAAGACACCCTCCTGACCACTGTTTGTTTCCCTTGCCCTGCTAAAATGCCATAAGGAGATCCAAGTATAGTTTTCTCATCTCATGGAGGGACAAGCCAGAAAAGCAATCGACTTGAGGCTTCATGAGAGGCAGAAGCAAGCAAGAGCTGAGGCTTAGGTCTTTTGTTTCACGTTAATGATGTTTATGTAACATTCTGCTCTTGCATCTGCCATGGCATGGCACTTTGAAAGGTTTTTTTCCTACAAATATCCAGTATGTTTGGCTAAAACAGAAAATTATCGAAGAGAACCACTAGAGCCCTTCCATCCTCCCTAAAGAGCCTGCTTTTATCACTGTGCTGTGGTGTCTTCATGAACCGAGGTCTAAACAGGTTAGCAAAAGGGCTACAGGGGAGCCAGAGCTTCTTCAGAGGATAAAGGCCAGATTTCATGGAAACTTGCAACCCATGGATGCCTCAGGCTCCCTGAAAAAGACAGTGCATAAACAGGACCTTGTCCCAACACAGGGAGGTAGGAGTGAAAGTGTATTTATTTCCTTAATGCTTTTTCTAAGGAAATCACATTGTCCTGGATAAAAATGAACATCATTAACTTGTGCAAGATTTCAATTTCCAAATGTAATCAACAGACAGACTGGCACAGAATGAGCTAGATATTTCACTGTTGGGTTCACGCATGAGAAAATTTGACTTTAGAGAGGAAAACAGAGAATCACGAATTGGCTTAGCATCTAAACTGTAGCAGATTCCTTACAGACCATGAGTACCACCTGCTAGTTAATTATTTACAGATCAGGAATAGGGTAAATTGAGAATGAGAAGAAAGACTTGGCTATGGGAGAGCAAAAGTAACCCTTTGTGGAGCTGATTTGACAGATTTCACTGGAGACCTACCCTTGGTGTCTCTTCTTTTGTCCTGTTGAAGTTTGAGGGTGGAAACCCCAGTCCAGAAAGAGACTCTTCTCTTTCTCCTCACCCCCACCACTGAAATGGCCATGGGACAAGGCCTCTCACAGAGCTCTCGATAATGCTGTTGAGTGAGGCTAAGGTTTATGTCACGTTTTGAAGCAGGCAGAGTCCTGGAAAAATATTTAGTTCAAGAAGGTAAACTAGGACGGATAATGACTTCTTAACTACCAAAGGACTGATTGCCCCTGCTGATTTATTATCTAGCTTGCCCTTGTCTTTCCTGAATTGCTTTCTAACTTTATTTAAAATACATTTTGGGGGTGGCGTGGTTGGTTGGGTGTCCGACTCTTGCTTTCTGCTGGGGTCATGATCTCAGGGTTGAGGGGTCAAGCACCACATAAGGCTCCTCACTCTGTGGGGAGTCTGCTGAAGATTCTCTCTCCCTCACCCCCAGTGGTGTGCGCATGCATTCTCCCTGTCTCAATTTTTTTTAAATCCTTAAAATAAAACAAAACAAAAAAAACAGGGGCACCTGGGTGACTCAGTCAGTTAAGCATCTCCCTTCAGCTCAGGTCATGATCCCAGAGTCCCAGGATCAAACCCTGCATCGGGCTCCCTGAGGTCTCAAATAAATTTTTAAATCTTAAAAAACAAACAAACAAACAAACAAAACAGGGACACCTGGGTGACTCAGTTAAGTATCTCCCTTCAGCTCAGGTCATGATCCCAGAGTCCCAGGATCAAGCCTCGCATCGGGCTCCCTGCTCAGTGGGAAGTCTGCTTCTCTCTCTCCCTCTCCCCCTGCTTGTTCTATAAATAAATAAACAAACAAACAAACAATCTTTTAAAAAATATTTAAAAATAAGATACGTGCTAGGGTGCCTGGCTGGCTCAGTCAGTAGAGCATGTGACTCTTGATCTCAGGATCATGGGTGCAAGCTCTATGTTGGGTGTGGAGCCTACTAAAAAAAAAAAAAAAAAAAAAAAAGGTTACTTAAAATACATTTTAATTATACAAATAATAGGCACCTATTATGGAAAACTGAAAATCTAGAAAAACAGAAGGAAGGAAAATAAACTGCTGGCACTAGACTATCATCATACCATCCAGAGAGAATGCTAATATTTAGTATATTTCTTTCAAATCTTGTCCCATATGGACCTATTTGTCTGAATAATCATACGTAGATGCAATTCAATTATACTGTATAATTGTATAACAGGATTATAACACTGAATGCTTACCACATGCCAGGTAATGTTTTGAATACCTTAGACATATATAATTCTCATGTCCTATATGGTTGGTACTATTATCATGCCCATTATTATACCCAGATGTGAAGAGTGAGGGTTAGGCAGTGGGTAAGTGGCAGACTGGGCATCAGACCCCAGGAGCCTGGCCCCAGCCCACTACACAAGGCCCAGACCACCACCACACCGCACTGATATGTCTTGTGGAAAATCTCATAGTGAGAACACACCATTCCATTAAATGGACAGTTAGTTTACATAACCATTTTTCATAATTTATTTTTATGTATTTACATTACTTATTAGTTTTTCACTATTATAAAATAATTTTTTGACCAGACAGCTTTTTACCCTATCTCAGGATTATTCTTTAGAAGTAATCCCTAGAGGGGATCCCTGGGTGGCTCAGTGGTTTAGCGCCTGCCTTCAGCCCAGGACGTGATCCTGGAGACCCGGGATCGAGTCCCACATTGGGCTCCCTGCATGGAGCCTGTTTCTCCCTCTCTCTGTGTCTCTGCCTCTTTCTCTCTGTGTCTCTCATGAATAAATCTTAAAAAAAAAAAAAAAAGTAATCCCTAGATGAAACATATGAATATTTTTAATATTGTTGGAAGCTACTCTAAGTATTTTCTCGCCACATTATATAGAATCCTAGTGCTTTGTACATAGATGGCGCACGGGAGACACAGACTGTTCAATGCTAATCACGGCCAAATGACTTTTCATAAGGAACCAGCTCATTAGGTGACAGATGACACTCAGCCAAAAAAATCTTTCTTTGCTGCAAGACGTTAGAAGTTCCTGAGCGTTTTTCTCCTTGCTGTTGCAGGTCACTGAGAATTAGCTCACCTCACCCTCACCTAGAGTACTTAACCCCCCCTAAATCCAGGAGCCGTTTGGGGTGTGGGTATATTTATATGTATTCTTCCGAGAGGATTATGAACATTTATTAGATTCTCACAGGTGACTCCCCTAAAGAAAGTCTAGAACCACTACTATAGAATAGGATATCGGATCCCTCAATATATAATTAATTATTTTATAATAAAACCGACAAATATAAAATATTTATGGATGCAAAAGGCTGAGTTCCTTGGGCAAAATCTTCAAATCAATGAAGGCCATGTTTTTCGGAGTTGCCACTATGGGAAACAAGCCCAGATGTAGGAGTTCCTTGCCACCTGCCCTCCTTCCCTACCAGGGTGCAAAGTTCAACTCTTTCTACATAGAAGTTACCATAGCAACACAATCTGTTTAGAGCAGCATGAAAAAATGGAGAAATAAACCAAGTTATTTCCTAAGCTGCAAAAGTAAGTTAAGGTTCTGGAGATTTAATGGGGTGGGGGCAGGTAGGGGTCCTATGAGCGAGCTTTCAAGCTGTTTTGGGGATTGTATTTATTCTGATGACAGCAGGGTGGCCTCCACCGTTGTAATAGACTTGGGAGAGTGTTCATGGCCATCCAGCTCCTTTTCCACCTTCGTTTTTCAAGGAAGTGCCAAATACTGGTTTCAGACTCCCAGCAGGCACAGGCCCCCAGAGATCACAGGCAGCTCTGTGCTTCGGTGGGGCTGCTGGGGAAGCAGGCAGAGGGGACCAGGGGACCGTGGCCTCACAGAGGTCCTGCCAGCCTGGAAGGACCGGGGCTATGCAGTCAGCCAGATGCAGGTTCACACCCCTCCGCCTCTGCTTGCGGATCCCGCCACCTGGGCGAGTTACTTCCCCACCCTGAGCTTTCATGTCCTGGGTGTAACGGAGGCTTCCCTCCTGCCGTGGGTCTCAGGAAGACCCAACAGTCCAGTCTGGCTCACAGTTGCTATTTAATGCCCAGTCAGTTCTCCTTAGGCCTCCTTTCACCTTTTTTCAAGAATCTGATACAGTGATGCGCAGCGTAAGGGTGAAGTCACATAAATGATACGTGTTGATGTCACCTTTCACTCTTGGATGGAAACGAAGTGGTGTGCTTGCCCCTCCAGGTCATGATGCTGATCCAGAACCACCCGGTCCCCATCATCGCCATGGTGAACGGCTTGGCCACCGCTGCCGGCTGTCAGCTGGTCGCCAGCTGTGACATTGCCGTGGCAAGCGACAAGTCCTCTTTTGCCACTCCGGGTGTGAACATCGGGCTCTTCTGCTCCACGCCTGGGGTGGCCTTGGGGAGAGCGGTACCGAGAAAGGTAATTGAACTCCAGTTGTGCACGGGATGACGGGTTCCAGAATTTGCTTGTTACAAGCACTGTTCGAATCAGGACATCCTGCCTGAGGCGTAGTTGGCTGGATGTGCCACCATGGCCCTTCTCATGTGTGGGGGGCGGGAAGGGCCAGGTGCCTGCTCCTCCGAAGCTTCTACCGTGGGATTGTCTGTCACTCCCCGCATTTCCCTCTTGCCTCTCCCTCAGTACAACTAGTTAGGTCTCCTACTTGTTTTGTTTTCATAAAGGCACACGTTCTTGTAATCTTACTGGCAAGACAGTTGAAACTCAGTTTGATTGTACCATCAGGTGGCCCCACGAGATACAATAGCATGGTGACCTGTGCCCGTATCAAGAGGCCAGGACACTCGTGTCACTGGCTTATTGTTTGCCAGCAACCTGTCTTGTTCCAGAGAGGATTGTAAAGAGCTGATACACTGAGTGCGCCAGGTGTACAGTGGTTACATTTTAGGAGCAGGACCAGCCTGTGCTTTGTTTATAGGATCTGCCCCAGAAGGAGCCATATTACAAAAGGTATTTTGTTGTCACCAACCACAGTGAAGTCCATTTCTTCACCAAACTTTCTTCCTTCCTGTTACATCATAAAATAATATTTACTAAACATCTCTTAAGTATAAACTAGGAGTTTCCTTGTTCTAGAAGAAAAAAAGTCCTCATTCTCAACTGGAAATGTGTTTTCAAAAAGGGAAGGGGAACAAAGCTGTGTACCATTGCATGTGGGGGATCTAAACTGCTTTCTAGAGTTTATTATCCATTTTAGCATCAACTATAAAAATTAGCAGTTGCCCATGTACCTGAGGCACAAAAGAAATGAGACCCAAGGGAAATCCGGCTGCAGGATCAAGAAGTTTAGGGAAGCACTCCTTTCTTTTCCGGTGCCTTCTTGTTAGTGTTTGCAGAAATGTGTATTTGTGAGGAAGGTCTGGAGACAGAGGCCTGTGAGTCTCAGGCACACTGGCTGACAGTGGGCAGAGGTGAGCTGCCAGACAATTGCTTGCTCCAAGGTTTGCAGACTAAGGGGGTTTTATCCTGTCAGGATACACGTTCACCTTAACTGTATATACGGTAATTCAGTAAATGCTTCCTAAACCCAGGCTTTGTGCCAGTACCTAAAGTTGAGGAGCATTTCAAGTAATTGCCAGAGCTCATTAATAAACTACCTTACAATTGTGCAAACAAAATCTCTCTCGCATAGTATAAGGCAGTTGTCCTGGTTACCCTATGTGCAGCTGTTCATTTTCTTTAATGCCTGATATTCTGGAAGGTTCCACAAGTAAGGTATTTAAATCTTTGTATCAGCCCTGCTGTCACAATAGGAATCCATTCTTTCTTAACACAAACTATTCCAATCAAGTCTTCCAGCTGAGTCCTAGAATTGCAAACATTGTATCACATTTGTTGAGTTTCAAATTTGTTTTTGAGAAAAGGGCAAAAAAAAAGAAAAAAATGACAAATAGAGGCCTTAGGTTTCCCGGAAGTCCTGTGCTCAGAACCACCTTGCATAACTGCCCAGCATGACCGATGACGGGGCAGGACGTGGCAAGAACCAAAGTAGCTTTTGTCCTCTGCAGACAGTTTTGGCAAGGACCAGGCCTGCCTGGAAAATAAGGGCAGAGTCTCCAATACCGTCCAACTCAGCTCCCTCCTCTGTGCTCCTTGTGATCTGATCCCCTGGGTTTCATCCTACTTAGCAGTCTGAAAGTAGTGGAGAGCTGTCAATAGATGTCCTTGCCCATCGGGTTCATTACTGCATGGAGGCATGAAGCGGATACACGGGTTGGGGTCAACACTGATGATCTGAGATCCCCATACCGATAAGGGGAATTCAGTAGGAAGGAATGTCTGTCAGAACTTAGGGCCTTCGCCAGGTTGCAGGAGCTGCAGGGCTCACCTGTGTGGCCCCTGTTGGAGGCAACAAAGAATTCATCAAAATCTAATCCTAACCACAAATACCCCTCCCTGGCATCATTGCTTGATTGCAGCCCTATGAACACACCCACTCGCTGGCCACAGGGCCCCGGGGGGCGGTGGGCACACACCCCCCCCCCCATGCTTATCCACAGGGAAGCAAGCAGGTGCTTCTGCAAACAGCCTGGCCGGGCAGCCCTACCCTCCGGGCCTCGGCCGCAGCCACGTGTGTGGGCCACCAGTGCCCTCTGCTGGTCCCCGGAGTCGGAGGGCTAGAGGGCTGCGGCTCTTTCTGGGGGCAGAAAGGATGGGGTGCAGCCCTTGTGTTCAAGCCACACCCAGCAGGGCAGGAACAATTCACATTTGTGTGTGTGTGTGTGTGTGTGTGTGTGTTTTAAGATATTATTTATTCATGAGAGACACAGAAAGAGGCAGAGACACAGGCAGAGGGAGAAGCAGGCTCCATGCAGGGAGCCTGACATGGGACTTGATCCTGGGTCTCCAGGATCACACCCTGGGCCGAAGGCGGTGCTAAACCACTGAGCCACCAGGGCTGCCCAGTTCTCCACATTTGGAAAGCATTTTTCTCCTCAGGCACAAGTAAAATAATGCACCTTCGCTGCATCCTATAAACAACCTGCCTCGTTCAGGCACGGGGGGCCAGTGCCTCAAGCAGTTGGTGTCACAGGGGAGCCTGTGAAGGATGCGAACCCCCCCTTCCCGGCCCATCATCTCTCTGTGGTGGGGACGTTTGCTTCCACTGCTTTGCCCGCGGTAACTTTGTGTATCCGTGGAATCCGATTTCCTCGCAGGCCAATTAGAACAGAGTGGAACTTCCAAGCTGGAAAGAGGGTTAGAGCCTTGCTGCCACCAGAGAGCCTGAGAAATGCAGGGTCCCAGGCCCCCCGGACCCACCACATCAGAGTCTGCACTTTGATGAGATTTGCACAGCCACCAGCCTCGGCACCTTGGAGAACATGCAGTTCAACGCCCCACTTTACAAGAGGGCCTGGGGGCGGGGGGGGGGGGTGAATCAGGGCCTTACCTTGTGTCTCCCAGCAACGAGGCTAGCCCCTCGGGGAGTTTCCTTCCTTCCCGAGCTGTTCCTGCATCTCTAGCCAAGATGCTGAGCCACTACCAGCTGGTTCTTGTCATAGATGTGACTCGAGGGCCCCCAAAGACCCCAGTGCTATATAGAGTCACCCCCTTTCAGGGCTGTGGTACCTCAAAGCCAATAAGAGATCCATACCCGGGGACCCTTTCCTCCCTACTCCTGTCTAGTCAGATGCATCCATCTTTCACAAGAAGGAAGCTTGCCTTCCTCAGCCAGCCACCTATTCTCTTGACTTCCTTGCTTTCAAAAACTGGGGCGCCTGGGTGGCTCAGTCAGTTGAGCATCTGCCTTTGGCTCAGGTCATCATCTTGGGGTCCTGGGATCGAGTCCCACATTGGGCTCCCCACAGGGAGCATGCTTCTCCCTCTGCCTGTGTCTCTCATGAATAAATAAATAAAATCTTAGGGAAAAAAAATACAGAAGGAAGGGTCAGAAGGCTGGGCTTGAGGACTTGTGCCATCATGGGGACAAGTGGACTGGCAGTTAGGGGCAAGTATGCTGGGCCCCAGCTTCCCCTCTGCAAAGTTAGGGGATGGACTACATCCCAGCATTATCCAGTTTGGGGAATGTAATGACTTTGCATTGGGGGCAGCAGGTACGTGATGCCTGTGGGCAGCTCCAGAGACCACATGTTAGTTACTGACCAGGAATAGTATCCTCAGTCCAAAGCAGGTTTGAAGGCCCTGATTGAACACAGGGCTAATAACCAGGTCCTACTGATGAAGGTCTGGTAAGACCCCACTGAAGACACCTGGTGGGCCACATGTGCTTCTCTGCCTGAGAAGCACATGTCAGCGGGGACCCAGGTGAAAGCAGGCTTCACTGCACCTTCCAGCCTTTCTTTTCCTCCATTCACGCGGGTGCCTCCCAAGAAATCCCCGTGGGCCACACCGGCCTGCCCTGCTACTGTCTGGTGGGTGTGAGAACTGCAGTATTGGCTCGGGGGGGACATCCGGCAGTGTCTGGAGACTTTGGTGACAGTCACCGCTGTTGGGGCGGGACGTGGAAGTACTGGCACCTGGCAGATGGAGACCAGGGAGGCTGATAAACATTCTACAATGCACTGGACAATCCCACACTGCAAAATATTATCTGGCCCAAAATACACAACGGCACCAAGGTTGAGAAGCCTCGCCAGTAGCACTATCTAGATGTTCAGGACTCCCCAATTTATGTCTCACGCTAGTCCCATTATCTGTTACTGCCCAGCGAACCACCCATAACTTAGTGGCTCAAAGCAACAACCGTGATTTGTTGAGCTCAGGAAGCTGCAATGCGGACGGGGCCCAGTGAGGAGGCTGGTCTCTGCTCTGCCACGTGTGTGGCCTCAGCTGGGGGGGACTGGAGGTGGGGGAGCGACAGCGGGGGGGCGGTCGTCTGAGCACTCCAATGACACACCTGCGTGTCTGGCTGTGAGGCAGCCTCTTGGCAGGGACCCCAGCTGGGCTGGTCACTGGGACGCTTAGCACAGCCTGTCCCATGCCTTGGACCTCCCCGCACTCGGCAGCCTGGGTCCAAGGCTGAGCGGCCCAAGCAGAGGAGCCAGGCCGGAGCTGTCACCACCTCGCCCAAGCCTCTAGAGAACGGGAGCATCCCTTCTGCTGCACCGTCTGCTTTCGCTCTCCCTCCCTCAAATGACTCATCGATAAGTGTTCAGTAAGCTGCCCACTGGATGCAAGGTGCCCCTCTGGTGCTGATGGCACAAAAACAGTGAAAAACAAAAATCTCTGACTTGGTGGAGTTTACCTTCTAGCAAAGGAGATAATACAGTAAACAAGATAAATGTGCCCAATATATAGTGTGTTCATGGGCGCCTGGGTGGCTCAGTTGGTTAAGCATCTGCCTTCGGCTCAGGTCATGATCCCAGGGTCCCGGGATCGAGCCCCGTGTCGGGCTCCCTACTCAGCAGGGAGTCTGCTTCCCCCTCTGCCCCTCACCCTGCTCATGCGTGTGCTCACTCTCACTCTCTCACTCAAGTAAATCTTAAAAATACATATATATACAGTGTGTTAAATGGCAGAAGCACAAAGGATGAAGGTATAGCCAGAAAGGGGGACAGTGCTGGGGTTTATGTTGCAGATTGAACAGAGTGGCCATGGCGGAGCTTGTGGACAGGATGACAGGGGAGCTGAGACCTGTAGTCATGAGGACGCTTGGGGACGGAGCACGGCAGGTCGGGGAACGGCCGGTTCAAGCACCATGAGTGACAGCAGGCCTGGCATGTCCGAGGAACCGCAGAAGGGTGCCCCCCTGCCTGCGTCTTCCACGTGCAGCAGGAACCCCTCTTTTTATTTATTATTTTTTTAAAGATTTTATTTATTTACTCATGAGAGACACAGAGAGAGGCAGAGACACAGGCAGAGGGAGAAGCAGGCTCCATGCAGGGAGCCCGACGTGGGACTCAATCCCGGGACCCCAGGATCAGGCCCTGGGCTGAAGGCGGCGCTAAACTACTGAGCCGCCAGGGCTGCCCGGAACCCCTCTTTTTAAATCACGAATTTAAATCTCGAGAGGTGGGGCTTGGGAGAATTACAGAATCAAGGCACCGTCCGCCGCAGGCTATGGAATAGAGCAAAGCACAGAGCGTGGGGCACCTGCACCTGTCGTTCTGCAGGCCTGGAACACGGGGTGCGACAGGAGCCGTAGGAGGGAGGCAGCATCCTCGGCGACTTACCCGTTGGTTAGTGACATCGTGCAAGGCCCCTGCGTCTGGTCCCCGCAAGGCATCTCCTTTCAACCCCTCCTCCTCTGGCTTTGGGAGGCTGCCCTCTCAATCAGGCTCAGGTGGTGGCATCTGTGAACATTTCCTTCTGGAAAGCAGCCACTGCATTGGTCTGTGGCAGGCCTGGGGCTCGCTGGTGCGACGGTTTCGCTCCCCCCACCCCCATCAGATGTGGCTCCTGTCCCATGCCTGGGGAGCTCCTGGCTTGGCGGGGGCTGGGAGATCAGCTCTGGGGAAGGAGCAGGAGAGCATGGATACTCAGGCCCCTTCCTGGGCACTTGTACTGTCCTTGCTCCTGGAAGGTCCCAACCCTGTCCTGGAGGAGTCTGGGTGTGTGGCAGGCCTGACGGATGGCATGTTACTTGAGGAAGCAGAGAACTGGGCTGAGGTTATAGGGAAATGAGCTGGGTAGGAGGGAAGGCAGGGCGTGGCGAGCAGGGGCTCACAGGAGGGTACCTCAGTGACACACGTTTCTTCCCTCAGGTTGCCCTGGAAATGCTCTTCACTGGGGAGCCCATCTCTGCCCAGGAGGCCCTGCTCCACGGGCTGCTCAGCAAAGTGGTGCCAGCAGAGCAGCTGGAGGAAGAGACCATGAGAATCGCACGCAAGATCGCCTCCTTGAGCCGTCGTGTGGTGTCTCTGGGCAAGGCCGCCTTCTACAGGCAGCTGCCCCAGGACCTTAGGACGGCCTACCACCTCACCTCCCAGACCATGGTGGACAACGTGGCCCTGCAGGATGGGCAGGAGGGAATCAAGGCCTTCATCCAGAAGAGAAAGCCCATCTGGTCGCAGTGAGTGGCCTCATCAGAGGAGGGGAGGGCGAGTGAGCCGCCACCCCAGCTTCCAAGGCCCAGACACTGCTGCTGCCTCGAGACTGTCTCGGGGCGGCCGGCGTCCCACAGAACTAGTGGTTTCCATGCACATGGGCCGTCGGAAAAGCTGTGATCCCACGGGGGCAGGGGGAGCTGGAGAATCCAATGCTGGCTAGCTGCGCTGGGAGGCCTGGTCCTCCATCCGCTCCTCCAAAGGCCTTGAGGGAGGGATCGCCTGACCTGGGAGACGGTGGGGATACCACACAAGCTCTGCCTTCACAAGTGTCCCCAGAGGTGCCCAGGGGCGGCCACATGTTTCAGATCTCCCCAAGATGTTCTCTGCGCTGAAAATCTTCTCGATTCTATTTCTCAATAGAAATGGCCTTGGACTAATCTGGTGTGATTTTTTTTTTTTAAGATAAAAGATTTAGAGGGACTGGTAATGTTATTCTTTCCCCAACCAGACAGCAAGCTGTCCGAGGGGGGAAAAAAAATCATTGAACTCCTTGTGTGCCTGTATGCATGGGCGTACACCAGGGGCCCGAGGTTCCTGTGATGAACGTCCTAGCCTGTCAAAGATCCTGAAACCGGGACCCTGGGCCGGACCTGAGGGAGCGACAGAGAACACCTGTTCTGCCCATGAAACACCACCGGCTCTGGACCCGTTTCCAAGCTCTGCTCAGCCTTGGACAGGCTGTACAAACCAGCCCCGGGCACTTGAGCTCCCCAGCTGAGCAGATGCGTGGATTAGGGCTGAAACCTGTTCCTCTCTGGCTTCTGGTCGAGCATGGCCCAGGGCACGTTCTAAATCCCTCGTCCTCGAGCTTTCCCATAGGGCTTACTGTTTCTTAAAGCCAATTTCTCTTCCTCAGAGTAGAATGTGGCCATAAATGTGGTCAGTACCAAGACTGAAACAGAAAAGCATGTGGCTCTACCCCGTGGTCCTCATCGGGGGCTCGCACACGCCGCAATGGATGTCCCCCAGTGTTTCCATAGGTTTCTGTTGAGATTGACAATTTTTTGCTTGGCCTGAGTTTAGAAAGGTTTTTTGTTTTTGTTTTTTTGTTTTTTTTTAAAAAAGAGCGTTTTCTTGGAAGGAAGAGCTTGTGCTAAGATGCTCATCGTGTGCAGAGGTCATCAGAGCTACCATTTACCAGACACCTGCCAGGTGCCCTCTGTGCATTCTCATTTCATCCTCAGCAGACTCAGTGGAGCAGGTGCTACCATTGTCCCCATCTTACAGATGAGTCGCTGAGGCCCACTTTTGTCCTAGGTCAAACAGCTGACACTGGGTGGAGTGAGGGCTCCAAGCACTGTGTGCCTGAAAAAAGCCACAGACACACTTGCCCCTGGCCACACAGCCTCGTGGGAGAGCCTGGGCTGGTGGGACACCAGCCCTGGGCAGTGACTTCCCTGCTCCGCGGCAGCTTCCAGGATGAAGGAACGGACCACATGCTCCATGCCACAGAACTCAGCGAGGGCCAGCGGATTGGAGTACTGGCCGGCCACGAGTGGAGTTTTTACCACGAAGCTAATAACAGGCTGGCTGAAGTTTAGACTAGACTGTGAAGGACTGCCTGGGCTGCCACGGTCTGCCCCAGGATGCTGCTGCTCGTGGGGCTCCTGCTGAACCTTCCCACCCCAGCGGCCCGCCGTGGAAGTGCCTACTGGACAGATGACACACGAGCGGCAGAGGGTGAGAAAGTGACAAAGCCTTCTCACACACACGTGTGGCAAATGAGAATCAAAAGTTACTTCTCCGTTTCTGTGCAAGCATGCATTGTACCCGGAAACCGTGAAATCCTCGGGGCTCTGGGCCAGCTTCCCAGCCCGAGGTGCACTCAGGGACCACCTATAAATCTTAATCCTTGGCTGTGGAGAAGACAATCCAGGAGGAAGATCTGCCCCCCGCCCTCATATAATTCATCCTCAGGCAAATATAAATTCCGGGTTCATTTGCATCCCTGCTCCCCTCCATCGAGACACCGAATGAAATTTTTCTGATAACCACACACGATGATTCCTTTTGGAAAGTCTAGTATATTTGTCTTTCCCTCTGTACAAATTACTTCGCAGGGAGCTTTGCTGAGCTTGGCCCAGCGGACTGCAGCCCCGCAAGGCAGGTGCCGGGGTGACAGTGGACCAGGGACCCCTCCTGCTCGCTCTGCGTGAGAGGCCATCCCAAAGGCTAGAGCCCTGCAGGATGCAAACAAATGGAGTGATGCCAACCCCCCGACTAGCTTTACACCAGTGAATTTGGGGTGGTGGCCACCCAGGAACCAGTGCTGATTTACGGAGCCGATTCCTGCCAGGAGCCCTGTGAGTTAGCTCTTACTCCCGCCCTGGGTAGGAGACCCAGAGAAGTGAAGGCATGGGCTGCCGTCAAGCCTGTATCTGGGTTCAGACCTGTAGGCCCCCGCAGTCTGTGCTCCTGACCACCACACGATATTCCTCCCAAAAGCTTGCTGTTCCCGCCTGGGGAGACCATGCATGTGCTCAAGGGGAACCAATCAGAAACTCCTCCTCCTGGGCGCCTGGGTGGCTCAGTCGGTTGAGTGTGTGCCTTCAGCTCAGGTCATGATCCTGGAGTCCCGGGATCGAGGCCCACATCGGGTTCAGCATGGCGTGGGGGTGGTGTCTGCTTCTCCCTCTCCACTGCCCCCCTCGTGCTCTCTCACTCTGTCTTTCTCAAATAAATTATCTTAAAGGAAAAAAAAAGAAATGCCACAGCCAAGGGCGGCACGGTTTTGCTTACCGCAGGAGATTGGGGGAAAGCAGGGACCTGAACACCAAGAACGCCGCCTTCTGCTTCCAGGTTGCAGGTGATACAACTCCTTTCACCGCCCAGCTGCTCCATCTTTTTTTTTTTTTTTTTTGGTCAGTTTTTTCTTTTTACTGGTTTATAATAATCTTAAAAACCCCATCACACCCCATAAACCACCACAGGTGAGAAGATGAGGGAGATGGAGAATGAATGCTACAGTATGTGGACAGCATAGGGAATCCAGGTATTCCCTAGGGGCAGTGTGGGATGGAGGCAGGGAGTGTGGACAGGAGGCCCTGGCTTGGACCCTTATTGCTGGTTGGGGACTGGCTGGCAGAGAAGGGAGAGGGGCTCAGGGTGAACTAGGAAACATCTCACACCAAAGGCAAGGGCAGTTGGGGGGAAGTAAATGGAGGGGGGGGTCACAGTACATTTTCCATGCAGACTAGGGATGGGAGTGAGAGCTTCAGAAATTTGCACCCCTGCACAGGAAGAGATTTGAGGGTTTAAGGTTTTTGTGGGGTTTTTTTTTCTGATTTCAAGGCAAGATTTACTACTTTACAAACACAAACACAATACTTGGTCTTTTTTTTTATTTTTTTTTAATTTTCTTTTATTTATTTATGATAGTCGTAGTCACAGAGAGAGAGAGAGAGGCAGAGACACAGGCAGAGGGAGAAGCAGGCTCCATGCACCGGGAGCCCGACGTGGGATTCGATCCCGGGTCTCCAGGATCGTGCCCTGGGCCAAAGGCAGGTGCCAAACCGCTGCGCCACCCAGGGATCCCGATACTTGGTCTTAATAGAAAAATGACATCAGGTACACCCAGAATATGTTTAGCATTGGGATAGTTGCCAGTCTGGCACAAAACATACGTTTTTAGGAGCAGGGAGGCATGAAGAGATTTGAGGGTTTGAAGGTTGAGATTTGAGGGTAAAAATGATGCCAGTGGACTCTTCTTGTCCTTAGTGGTGACATTCCAGGCTCTGCAATACTGGGATTTGGGAACTTGCCTCGGAACTTGAAACAGGGCTTTTGCTCAAAGGAAAAGCTTTTTTACAAATGGGGAAGGTGAGCGTTCCACCTGGAGAAGCAGCAACCATCGCAAACAGCTGAGCACGTTTGAGACCGAGGAATCCATCACAGATCCTCCGAGCTTCTGCGGCCACATCTGCACCTTTGGGAGGTGTCCCCTACGAGAAAGCCTGGGCCCGGGGCACATCTCTTTCAAATCTGGCAGTTACCTTCATTTTGTCTAGGCGCATTATTCAGCCAGCAAGCCACCCACTTCCCCACCCACCCCCTTTCCTCTCCTTCCTCTGAGAAGTGCCCCGCACTAAAGAGTAGCATTTCCAGGTGTGGCCCATGGGTGACCTGGATCTTCAAAGGCAGATTCCTGAGCTCCTCACCAGAGCTACTGAATCACAAATTCAGATTTCTGAGGCCCAAAAATATGCATTAAAAAAAAAAAAAAAAAAAAAAGGTTTCCAAGTGACTCTGCTGTGTTCTAAAATGTATGAACACCTGCACTGGGGTGGAAGTGACCCAACCTTGTCCAGCCATATCCGTATTATCCAGTTGAGCCAGCACGGCTTTTACGATGAGGATGTGGGCAGTCACTACTGGCTCGGACAGGAATGTGAGGCTTGAGCTCTTCCAGAAGCCTCGTGCCATCCTCCCCGTGGGCAGATTGAAGGGCCTTCAGAGGCCCCGGGTGCTCGTGCCTCCGGATGCCCCACCCCATCTCACGTGAAACCTCAGAATACACCCATGTTCCACACTGAATGTAATTCTTCTATGTAGGGAAAGGAGCCCAATGATTGGCTTTTTAAATCATTTTTAAATATGTGATTAATTATTATGATTTCTTGGCAATCATCGAGTACTCAGGAGTTAAATTCAACATTATTGCCTTGACGTGTTACAGTTAATAAAATATTAAATTTCAGTCTTGCCAGGGTTTTTCTTTTATATTTCTGAGCCCAGAGTGTATTTTTCAGGTCCCAAAGAGAGGCCCATGGAAAGCTGGCAGGCAGGGTCTGTTGGCTGACATGGCCCCACTATCCCCTCCAGCTCCCTGGTGTAGGGGAGATGGCTGTTCCACAGGGATGGGGTGCGGGGGAAGGGGTTGTGGGCAAATCCAGTGTTACGAGGTCTATGCTCCCAGTGTGGCAATCCTGATAACCTTAGTGATTTTAGAGCAATAGTTCCTTTGGATCATCCTGTCCTGCCCAGGAATGTTTAAGCACAGACTCTGAAACCAGCCTGCCTGTATTTTTTTTTTTTTAAGATTTTATTTATTCATGCAAGACACAGAGAGAGAGAGGCAGAGACACAGGCAGAGGGAGAAGCAGGCTCCATGCAGGGAGCCGATGTGGGACTCGATCCTGGGACCTGGGATCATGCCCTGAACCAAAGGCAGACGCTCAACCGCTGAGCCACCCAGGTGCCCCAAGTGTATTTTTTTTTATGCATTTAAGCAATCTTTCTTTTTTATGTTTTCACTATTTACCTTACCAAAAGAGATAATAATTACCAATTTTAGAAATTTCTAGAAATTTAGAAAAAGAAAAAAATGCATCAGTCAGGGAGGAATGTGACTTAGAATCCAACAAGACTTAAATTTATGTAGTGATTGCTCTGCACCAGGCACCGTTTGCAGCGTTTTGCAGATATTAATATGTTAATCCTCACAAAATCTCTATGAAGTAGGCCTTCTGAATGCCACTATACAGTCAAGAAACCAAAATACGAAGTTCTTAAGTGACTGGCTCCGTATCACACAGCTAGGAAGATGCATCTTTGGTTACGACTTCACTAAGACTGATTAAGGAAATGTAGTCTGAGGATTTCAAAGACCTCTCTGTATCATGTGTCCTGTACCGGGGAAGTGTCTTTTTTTTTTTAATTAATTTATTTTAAAGAGAGAGAAAAAGAGCGCACACCAGTATTCGTGTGTGAGTGGGGGTGGGGGCGGGGTAGGGACAGAGGGACAGGGAGAGAATCTCAAGCAGACTCCCCGCTGAGCATGAAGCCAAGATGTGAGGCCCATCTGAGGACCCTGAGACCATGGCCTGAAATCAAGAGTCAGACACTTAACAGGCTGAGCCCCAGGCACCCCAGTGGAAGCGAGTTTTGAAAGGCAGCGGGTCTAGTTCTGGGGCACGGGTTTGTGGTCACTGCCCACGTGATCCTCCTGCCCCAACTCTTGCTGTTAGGTGACCGCTGCGTTGCATCATGTTGTAGATACTTCTAGTGTGCAGGAAGCACGTTAGGTTATTTCTTTTTCATTCATAGTCTAGTGTCTTGCCCTCCCCGCCCCCCAAGGAAGGTATGAGTTCCTGCAGGAGCAGCCAGTGCTTCCTCAGCTTGTCAATCCTCGGAGGCCAGACACGGCTCAGCACAGAGCAGGCCTTCAGTAAGATCTGCTAGGGCCAGGTAGGCGGCCAGGGCACGGGCTCCATGATGCAGACGGGCTTTTTAAAATTCGCAGTTCACCTTCTCTCAATCAGTCTTGGAAAGTGAAATTGCTGAGCAGAACATGAGTAGGGGTGCCTGGGTGGCTCAGTGGTTGAGCGTCTGCCTTCGGCTCAGGTTGTGACCCCGGGGTCCTGGATTCGAGTTCTGCATCGGGCCCCCTGCAGGGAGCCTGCTTCTCCCTCTGCCTGTGTCTGCCTCTCTCTCTCTCTCTCATGAATGGATAAATAAAATCTTAAAAAAAAAAAAAAGGAACATGAGTTAATTCACTGTTCTCTTTGTAGATCCAGGGAAGCTGGTAAGCATCTCTCTGTAAATATAGGTCAATCTTCAGGAGTCACATTGCTCCACTTAGATGAAATCAGTCCCAGGCGTTCTGGAAAGCCTCTTTTCTTTCTTTAAAGGCAGAGCTGAGGCATGTTTTGGTCTCCAAACACTAACACTTCTGGTGACAAAACACTCTTCACATAGAGGACATATAAAATACATGGTTGAGGGATGCCTGGGTGGCTCAGTGGTTGGGCATCTGTCTTCAGCTCAGGTCATGATCCCCGGGTCCTGGGATCGAGTCCCGCATCGGGCTCCCTGCCTGGAGCCTGGTTCTCCCTCTGCCTGTGTCTCTGCCTCTCTCTCTCTCTGTGTCCCATGAACAAATAAGTATCTTTAAAAAAAATACATGGTTGGTTGGCAAGGGGTGAGGATATCTAATAGATCTGCATTTGATAGAATCTACCCAAATGGTTAATATGCTTATTTGAACCTTAAGCCCAAATTGTCTCGTTTGTTACTGTCGTCACAGTTACTACTCTGATCATGTAATTGTCCCTTCAGATAGCAGCCTGCCTAGTTCTTAGCAATGAAATCTCAAGGCCCCTTAGTTCCTGTATCAGCAACCTCTCCCCATCCCTGAGGGAGGACGGACAGTTGCCCGGCTGGTTGGTTGTGTCCCTCACCCGGCCCATACCCTACAAGGACCATCACGCCCTTCCTCCTGTTAGGCCCCCAGTGTGACCCGTCCTTCAAAGGTTTCCACGTTTCCGTGAAAACAGTTTTAACTTCCTTTTAGTTGTATAGATTTCTACCCCCCTCACCCTTGGATCTATTTCCAAAAGAAACAGCCAAAAGGTGATTTTTAAAACACCCAATGCCTATATTTATGAAGTGTCTACTTAATTGCAAAGTCTGATGCTAGGCCCTATGGGATGGGTTTTGTTGTTTTGTTTAAGTATAAGACAATTCCGACCCTCCAGGAACTGAGTCCAGGAGACAAGATAAATCATGAACACGTTAAAATTCAAATACAAGAGTCATCACGGGACAGGAGTCAGAGCTGAGTGACCTCTGAGCTCACCCTCCTCACTAGCTGTGCGACGTGGGGCTAGTCGTTCAACTTCTTTGAGCCTGAGTTTCTTCGTCGTTATGAGAGGGGTGATAACACATAGCTGCTAAGTGGGTAGGAGGATTACATTAACATACGTGTCGCAACATTGTGGATGGCCTACCCGTAACTCCATATCCCCATGACCCCCCGTTACGGACTGAATTCCACTCCCACAAAACTCATATGTGAAGCCCTACTCCCCAGTGTGACTGCACTTGGAGAAAGGGCCTCTAAAGAGATAGTAAGGCTTAGGAGGTCATAAGGATGGGACCGGAACCTAATAGACAGAAAAAGAGCTGTATTGTGTGTGAGTGGGGGTAGGGGGCAGGGTAGGGACAGAGGGAGAGGGAGAGAATCTCAAGCAGACTCCCCGCTGAGCATGGAGCCCAGATGTGGGGTCCACCTGAGGACCCTGAGACCATGGCCTGAAATCAAGAGTCAGACACCACCGATGTGCGCACACAGCGTAGGTGCCATCCGAGGACCCAGCAGGAAGGCGGCCGTCTGCAAGCCACGGATGGAGACCATGGGAGAAACCCAACCTGCCAACACCCTGACTTCAGACCTCCAGAACTGTAAGGAAATAAATTTCTGTTTTTAGGGTCCTCCCCCCCAGTCTGTGTTTTGTTACAGCAGCTTGAGCGCTAAGACACCCCCTCCCGCACTTCCGTCACTCTGTGCCTCTGCGGGTGAGCTCTGGCACCCCGGAGCTTGCTCAGCCTTCCACAGACCAACTGGGGAGTGCGGGGAGTTAAGGCCTCGGGGGACACCCCTGGAGCAGCAGACGCGAGTCCATGGATAAACGCCCCCACCCTGGTTGTCTGAGGGGACGATGCTGAGGTGTGGTGCTATCTTTTCTCAACAGGGCCCAGCAGGCTTGAGCCCCATCACCCACAGCGCCGAAGGTTCCTTATGTGAACTCTATCAGCTTTTCTCCATCCCTGCCCTTCCCTCCCCTGTCCCACAGCCTCACTTGGGCTTCCTGAGATCACTTTCCAAGTAAACGACCGCCCCCTAAGTCCTTGACTTGGGGTCTGCCTTTGGGGGAAAGACCAAACTTAAGTCAACAGACAGATTGACATTAGCCTTCAGGGAACATCCTCCTCCCCTTAACAGAAAGGTGGAAACAAGGGGCACCTGGGGGAGCTCAGTGGTTGAGCGTCTGCCTCCAGCTCAGGTCCTGGGATCGAGTCCCACACCGGGCTCCCTGCAGAGAATCTGCTTCTCCCTCTGCCTGTGTCTCTGCCTCTCTCTCTCTCTCTCTCTCATGAATAAATAAATAAAATCTTAAAAAAAAAAAAAGGTAGAAACAAGATTGAGCCACAGGAGACAGGTTACAACGAAGCAATAGAGCTGGCTGCTAAATGAACATCAGAGGCAGTAGGGGATTACAGGATTCGGGAGGAAAAAACCCATTCTGACTCACTGGGGCACAAATAGGATCATTAAATAAAGCTTCAGCTTTTCAAGCCTGCAGGGACCTCAGCTCTCAGCTTACAAACTGTGACACTGCACGATAAAGTCTAGGTGGCCAAGAAGACTCAGACCTCGCCAGGACCGGTTCCAAAAGCAGGATCCTCGGGCCAAGCGCTCGAGTGGCCGCCCTGTCCACCTCCCCTCCAAGCCACCCAAGCCCCACAAATGCTCTAAGCTCTCTGGAGGCTTCCTGAGCAGCATTCAGGAGGAAGGCAGAGCAGGTGTGTTGTCCCCAAACTGCTCCTACCAGAGACCCCTGGTGAAAGAATTTATGAGCTGCTGCCTCTCTGGTCCCTTCCTTGACGTTTCTTGGCTTTTTGATGAATGTTGGAGCAATATTGCTGGCAACGGCTTCTCTTTAGGGGCCTGCTCATGCTCCTGACCATGATCTTGCTTAGTCTCAGGCCTGGTCACTGGGAGGGCATGAGGTTGCAGGGGAGCCCACCCTCTCTGCAGCAGTCCAGGGCCCAGCGGACCCCACCAAAGCCTCCTCCGCTTTGCCCGTGGGATGGCTCATCCTCTGGCACCGCGCTGCCCCTTCCTTCTCAGGTTTGATTGTTTCTTTCTAAAATTAATTATGGAGCGCTTGCTGGCAGAGTCATCGCAGGACTTTACTTCTTAGAGGCAACAAGTTCTCGCCGTGGGAAAGTCTGGAGGTCGCAGGGGTAGAAGGAAGGTGTCCCATTTCCCTGATGCACGGTTGGTGGTACAGGAAGGCACGGGGAGGCATCTGGAGTTCCCATCCTTTATCAGCAAGGGTCAACCTCCACATGCCTCCCTCCACCTTTAACCTGGAAAGGCACGTTTTTTTTAAAAAAGGCTAAAAATTTTTTTTATTTATTCATGAAAGACAGAGAGAGAGGCAGAGACACAGGCAGAGGGAGAAGCAGGCTCCATGCGGGGAGCCCGATGTGAGACTCGATCCCGGGTCCCCAGGGTCAGGCCCTGGGCTGAAGGCGGCACTAAACCGCTGAGCCACCCGGGCTGCCCTACGCTTTTAATTATGAACAATTTCAAACACATGGAAAAGTTGAGAGAAAGTGTAATCCACTACCATGTCCTCAGCTTTGACAATTAATACCCAGCTTTAGGGGTGCCTGGGTGGCTCAGTCGGAGAAGCATCTGCCTTTGGCTCAGGTCATCTCGGGGTCCTGAGATCGAGTCCTGTATTGAGCTCCATGCTCGACAGGGAGTCTGCTTCTCTCTCTCCCTCTATTCCTCCTTCCACCCCTGCTCTTTCTTGCTCTGTTACTTATTCTCTCTCAAATAAATAAAATCCAAAAAAAAAACCTCCCAGCTTTATAATAATTATCAATGGAGAATGCATTAATTATCATGGCCAGTCTTACAGCATCTGCCCAAACCCCACTCCTCCCATCCCCAGACTATTTTTATTTTATTTTATTATTTTTTTTAAATAGTGACATTTTTTAAAATATTTTTTTTTTATTTATTTATGATAGTCACAGAGAGAGAGAGAGAGGCAGAGACACAGGCAGAAGGAGAAGCAGGCTCCATGCGCCGGGAGCCCGACGTGGGATTTGATCCCGGGTCTCCAGGATCGCGCCCTGGGCCAAAGGCAGGTGCCAAACCGCTGCGCCACCCAGGGATCCCCCTATTTTTATTTATTTTATTTTATTTTATTTTATTTTATTATTTTATTTTATTTTAGCCCCAGACTATTTTGTTATTTTTTTTTGCCCCATACTATTTTGAAGTGAACCCCAGAGTGGTCTCATTAGAACAAAAGACACTGCTACCATCCAGGAAATTCCAGGGGATTTAGGGGCTCTGTGTCAGGAACCAGGGCCTACGACCAAATATTAGAACAAAAGATGCTCTTAATGCTCTTATCAGGAAATTACAAGAGTCTCAGGAGCTCTGCGCCAGGAACCAGGGCAGAGACTAGCATACATGCTTTCTATTATCTCTCAACAGCGCACCTCATCTACCTTCCCTCCTGTTTCACTCCCCCACTCCAGTGCCCTGGGATCACCTTTCAAAGTAAACCACCTGCTTGTCTACCTGGGGCTTGGGCTGTGCTTTCTGTGGGAAACCCAGGCTAAGACACTAACCCAGCGTGACAGCTGGGCAGGAAGCCTGGAGAGGAACCAGCCCCAACAGAAGGAAAATAGAAGCCTCCAGAAGGATGTGTCCAGGAGATCCACTGAAAGCTCTGTGTCTGACATCAGACATACCCGACCTGTGGAAAGCTGTCCTGAGACCCGAAGGAGGGAATTAGAACAGCGAGCGTGGACCTGTCCAGGTCATCACGGCTGACCAAAGGGCAGCGCAAAGGTAAGAGAAAGTTGGTGACGTGAGTCAACACCCTTAAAAAATGGCCATACCCTGGACCCTCAGGAAAGAACCAGAAAGAGAGAAAAAGCTTTATGAAGAACTGTGAGCCAAGGTGTTAATTATATTAGCATTAAAAACAACAACAACAACAACAACAACAACAACAACAAAAAACAAAAGCAGAATCAGTTTGAGTGCAATACAGTGTGGTGATTTCAAGGCACCTGCTGGCAGGGGTATCATAAAGCCACAAAGCGATCTGCTCAATGCAATGCAGATCCCACATCACCCAGGAAAAGAACAGGAGTCGAGAACTGGTGAGATCTGACTTCAGTCTGTAGTTGGGGTAACAGTACATACCACCGTTCATTCCCCAGTTGCGGTGGAAAAGGGGGATAAGATGGTAACATTAGAGAAGGTGCTGGAAGAAGATACACTATCCTGGAAACTCTCCAGTAAATCTAGAATTATTTCAAAATAAAAAGGGGTGTTTTTTTCCTTTATGCAGCTGTATAGGGATTCTTGGGGAACCAGAACAGATAGGACCGTTGGGTGGACAGAGAGACAGAGATCTCTAGAAAGAGATTGATTCTGAGGCATTGGCTCATGCACATACGGAGCCTGAGTGGTCCCACCCTCTGCAGAACTGAAGGCCTGCAGAGCTAGCGCTAAAGGCCTGGTTCAAGGGCTGAGAGCCACGTCTGAAGGCCAGAGAACCAGGAGCTCTAGGGGCAGGAGGAGACTGATGTCCCAGGTCAGGCAGGCAGGGGGTGCGTGAATCTTCCCTTCCTCCAGCATTTGTACCTCTGATGGGATGAGTCCCACTCGGTCCACTTTACTCAGTCTACCAATGCAAATGCTAACATCTTCCTTTTTTTTTTTTTAAAAAAAAAAGATTTTATTTATTTATTCATGAGAGACACACAAAGAGAGAGAGTGAGTCAGAGACACAGGCAGAGGGAGAAGCAGGCTCCATGCAGGGAGCCCGATGTGGGACTTGATCCCAGGACTCCAGGATCACGCCCTGGGCTGAAGGCAGGCACCAAACCACTGAGCCACCCAGGGATCCCCAGCTAACATCTTCCTAAAACACACTCCAGAATTCATGTTTAACCAGCTACGTGGGCATCCTGGGGTCCAGTCAAGTGGACGCGCATCATTCACCATCACATTAACGCACAGTAGCTGGACAACCCAGCCCTGGAAATATACCCTCAAAATGGACAATGGTCTTTGCGTCTGGGGAGAACATGTGCTGGGGGGTCAGGGTGGGAGGGGGACTTAGTTTTGCACCCGATGCCCCTTTAGTACCGTTCACGTGTTTGTTTGAACACATGCACATGGCACCACATTCAAAAAATTAGAATAGTCACGAGGACACAGGATCTGCTGCGTGGGAGGCAGAGCATGAGAGGGAATTTCGTGTGCAGGGCGTATTCAGCAGGTGCCCTCAGAGGAACAGCCGTGGGAGACCAGAGGGGCAAGCAGGGCCGGGCAGAGGCGCAAGTCCAGGGGCAGCCGACCTCCTGGAGCAGAAACAGCCTCCAGACTTCTTCCCCATTGGGCCCAAATGGCAGGACCCTCGCACCTGTCTCTGCTGGGCCCTGGATGTGGGCTGTGCTGGGAAGATACAGACCTGGCTCAGGTGACTTCTTGTAGCTGAGGCAATCCCTCGGGGCGGGGGGGGGGGGGGGGGGGGGCGCGCAAAGGCAGAAGCCAGGGCAGCACGGCCTTCCCCAGAAACGGGATCGTTTCTAGGTGACGTATCTGCACGTTTCTAGGTGACATATCTGCACATCCCCCGCCCCAGCCCAGGAGCAAAATATGCTCATAATAACATGGAAAACAGGTATGATGTATTTAGAAGGAAAAAAGGTCACAGATTTTTTTTTATCTATAGCATATAACAACTAGTCAAAACAAACAATAAAAACAAGTTTTTAAAAAGTCGTTACGTGGGCAGCCCGGGTGGCTCAGTGGTTTAGCACCACCTGTAGCCCAGGGCCTGATCCTGGAGACCCGGGATCGAGTCCCATATTGGGCTTCCTGCATGGAGCCTGCTTCTCCCTCTGCCTGTGTCTCTGCCTCTCTGCCTGCCTGCCTTTCTGTCTCTCTCTCTCTCTCAATAAATCAATAAATAAATCTTAAAAAATAAAAAGTCGTTATGTTCCTAGAAAAAGAACTAGAAAAAAATACCCCAAAACGTAAATTTTTTTTTCTGGAAGTGGGACTGCCAAAATTTTTCTTCTTCCTTTTGCTTTTCTGTATTTTGTATACTTTTACCAAGTTTTCTATGATTTTTAAGTAGTCAAAAGCTTAAAAAGAGCACCCTAGGATCTCTTCTGTTGGATCTGCTTCTGTTGTTTGTACCATTCAGCTCTGATACTGTTTCATGAATTTAATTCTGTGCTTATACAGAAGGATGAGGAATATTTAATCATTATCAAATGATGTCTATGGGACGCCTGGGTGGCTCAGCGGTTGAGCATCTGCCTTCAGCTCAGGGCCTGATCCTGGAGGCCCCGGGGTCAAGTCCCGCATCGGGCTCCCTGCGGGAAGTCTGCTTCTCCCTCTGCCTGTGTCTCTGCCTCTCTCTATCTCTCTCTCTCATGAACAAATAAATAAAATCTTTTTAAAAATGATGTCTGAACACTTGGGTACTATATAAGAAAGGAATTGATCCTATAAACCAACATAAGTCCCACCCTAGTAGGCAATCACAAGCTCAATAACAGGTCAGTGGGTCCAAACACAGTTCATTTAGGATGACTGGCATCGGGTCTCCTGGTGGCCCAGGGGTGGAGCATCTCCCTTCGGCCCAGGTCGTGATCCTGGAGGCCCTGGGATCGAGTCCCGCGTCGGGCTCCCTGCGGGAAGCCTGCTTCTCCCTCTGCCTGTGTCTCTGCCTCTGTGTCCTTCATGAATAAATAAAATCTTTTTTCAAAAAAAAAAAAAAAAAACGACTGGCATCAAGTGTTTCTTGATCCCCGCATGAAGTGGCCGTTACAAGCCTCTGCAGCAGAGGGCGCCGCTGGCCCACCTCTGGACGGAACCGCCCGCGGCCTAACGGGTTAGGTTACTGTGCGTGGAGAACTCCCATTTGCTTCTTGGCCCTGGGAATAAACACAACTTCTTCAGCGGGTTATATGGTGAACTTAGATGCTAGTTCAGGCCAGGCAGTGGAGAGGAAGGAATTCATAAGTAGACTGTGTTGTTGTTGGTGTTGTTGTTGTTATTTCAATAATAATACAGTTGGCCGACCTCACAGTGCACAGTGAAGATTGCTCCTGATTTTTTATGCTGGGCTCCCCTTAGAGGAACGGCGCTATATCACGGCTTCTCAGGCCTGGTAACTAAGGACACTCTGAGCCAGCTCCTCCCTGCTTGGGGTCCCTCCTGTGCACTGCAGGATGTTGAGCTGCACCCCAGCCTCTACCCACTAGGTGCCAGTAGCACCCTTGCGCCAGCAGTTGTGACAACCAAAATTGTCTCCAGGCATTGTCCACTGTGCCCCGGAGGAGGAGGAGGAGGAGGAGGTACAGAATCACTCCCAGTTGAGAACCACTCACTGCCCTAGATAATCAATAGTCAGTTTACCAATCATGGTACATATGGTACAATCGAGGCAGGCAGTGGGCTTTGGCAGCTTTGTTTATTGAGAGCCTTCAGGCACCGATGCGTGGGGCCGCTGCTTGTGCTCCAGACCCAGCCCCACCCGGGAGCAGAACTCAGCACCTCCCAGGTCCCCAAGACAGACTCAACTCTCAGAAAGCTTTATAGAGAAATGGAAACATCACCGAAGAGGTCCCACGGAGATGAAGGAGAGAAGCCTCCTCGTCAGTCTCCCCTTGACATTTCTGCTCTTGACCCACGCCCCCCAAATTTCTGGGCAGGGGCCCCATCTGTCTTTAGCTCCAGCTCACCCTGCACCTTGTGAGACAAGGCATTACTCCTGCAGCACGCTCCACCCGAAGATGCTCTCCAGATACCCCAACCAAAAAAGATTTTCCCCCTTATGGTGATGCCTTCATCCACCTCAGTTTATAGATGAAGATACCGCAGGGATGGCCCCCAAACCTCCCAGCTGGCAAGCGGTGGGAGCGGGGCTCAGGCTCCACTCACGGAGACCGGGACCTCTGTCAGGGCTCAGAGGGACACAGGCAAGGACTCACGATCCTCTCACGGGCTCACCAAAATGTTTTCATGTTCATTTCTTTGAAAATCAGAAAAATGCCACTGTAAAATATGTTTTTTTTTCCTTTGGACAAAGGGGCCCATGAAGACAAATGTGCTCAGAGTCCCCTAAAGTCACCCTACAGCCCTAATGTGCTGGCATTTTCGGTGAGGGTGTCACTGGGCCCACTGACCTGGGGCCTGTCTTGGTGAAACACAAAAGCTAACCTCACTGCCAGGGCCTGGGGTGGAGTGTAGAAGTATAGGTCTTATCCATCATGGGGTCAGTGGTATCCTTTTCAGATATTCATCTATTCACTCAACAAACATTTTGAGGGCAGCCCGGGTGGCGCAGCAGTGTAGCGCCACCTGCAGCCCAGGGTGTGATCCTGGAGACCCGGGATCGAGTCCCACGTCGGGCTCCCTGCGTGGAGCCTGCTTCTCCCTCTGCCTGTGTCTCTGCCTCTCTCTCTCTATGAATAAATAAAATAAAATCTTAAAAAAAAAAAAAAAACATTTCGAGCAGCCTGCTATATACATGAAAAAATACACTAAATTTTCACATATCAATAAACTTTTGGTTTTAAAAAATACATGAATTCCAAGTTACAAAAAATACAGAGATGAGCGAGACAGACAAGATTCCTGCCCTCTGTATCCCTCCCCATGAGGACACGCCAGGCACAAAGTAGGTGCCCAGTGATTAATTAGGGAATGAACAAATGAGTGAGAGAAAGAATGAATGAATGAGCTCTCCATAAGGAGGAGAAGGCTCTTTACCAGCAGCTTCCATCTTTGCAGGGAGAGCTCTTCACAGTCAGGGGGAGGATTACAAAATGGAATTGAGGCCCATGAGAGAGAATTCTTAACGCAGGGAAGAGAGTAAAGAAAGCGAGACACAAGGATGCCCCTTGATGGAAATTCAAAAACTTCCCCCCCTGGTAATTTCATCTGTTGGTGGCGGAGACTTTTATCAAATCTGTATATTCACATGCCTTGCGCCACGGGGTGCAAGTGTTAGAGTGTGTGCACAGAATCTGCAAGTCTGCTTTGTCCAGGACTGTCCGGCACTAGGAGTGAAAGCAGGCCGCCGGCTAGCTCAGGGCTGGGGTGCGAGCGGGCAGGGGCTCCCCAGGACTGGCACAAGGTCACCGGAGGCTCTGGTATGACAGTCACTGCAATCAGGGGTTCAGGCTGAGCACGAAAAGCAGAAAGTCTAGGCGGGAGCTAATGTGTCGCAAGAAATTGGAACAACAGGGGCACTGGCATTTTCTGTGAGGTCGAAGACCAAATGTGAGAGGCCTGAGAGCCAGAAGGATAAAACCGCAGGAGTGGGGAGCAGGGTGTGGCTGGCCGGACTTTCTCAGGTGGAGGCGATCCCAAGATCCCGGGGTGAGTGGGAATGGGGTGCACGCAAAGGGCGCCGGAGGCAAGGGTCAGGACTGTGGGGACAGCGCACGGCTGGGCTGTTTTACCGACACCCAGGCCCTGGCGGGAAGGGAAGTGGATGTGGAGGCTGTACTGCAGGCCCAGGGAGCGAGGACATGAGCTGACCCATGGAAAAAAATGCCCTATGATATTCAATTCTTTCCTTCTTTTTGAGATTTATTCGAGGGACGAGAGAGCGCAGTGGGGAGGGGGCAGGAGTAGCGAGGGAGGGGGAGGGAGGAGGAAAGCATCTCAAGCAGTCGTAGCTCTGAGCCCGATGCTGGGCTCGATCTCACGACCCTGAGATCATGACCTAAAGTGAGACCGAGAATCAGACACAACCGCCTGAGCCACCCGGGTGCCCAGGAGAGTCACAGTTCTTGCACAAAGCACAACATCTCTTGAAACTTCCTGTGCTTTAAGCACATAACAAAACCAGATGTCACAGAGAAAAGGTTTTTGCTTTTTTTTTCTTTCATTAAAGAAGGAGTAGGGGAGCACCTGGGGGGCTCAGCGGTTGAGCATCTGCCTCTGGCCCAGGGCGTGATCCTGGAGTCCCGGGATCAAGTCCCACGTCGGGCTCCCTGCATGGAGCCTGCTTCTCCCTCTGCCTGTGTCTCTGCCTCTCTCTCTGCGTCTCTCATAAATAAATGGATAAAATTAAAATTTAAAAAAAAGGAGGAGGTAATGTGCTGGAAGCAACAGTGAAGATGATGGGAGATACAGCCCAGTTCCTCCCCTGGACGGCAGGTGGGGACGAGGAGGTGCCCTCTTTTTGAGAGGACTACCCAGGAAGCATCGTCTTTGGGGAAGAATGGAAATTTCTTTCCCACCGGGAAGATGGCGAGAGCCCCGGAGGAGGGTGGGCATATAGGGGAGGCTGTGGACGGAGCTGCGGAGCCGGCTGGAAGGCAGGCAAGGCTGGGCTGTGCAACCTGTGCCCTGTGCGGTGAGGGAGACACACGAGGCCCAGGCTGCCCCTCGCACGGAGCCAAGCGAGCGTCCTGGCGCAGAGCTGCACCTGCTCAGAGCAAGGGGCACCAAGCGCCAGGGCCCTGCCCCAGGCCGTCCCTCCAGCACCCAGGTGCTCCCACGGCGTAGTCTTGGAGGTAGAGACTGAAGGCTCGCAGGATACGCCGCCCAAAATATGAACATGAGTGTAGGACATGCCACTCCCAAATACGCAGCTTTGCTCTCTTGATTATTTTAAGCCACAAGCACTTGCAAAACAGCATTTGCGGGGAGACGCCTTCTCTGAGCCCCCCCTTATCTGCCTGAGAACAGCTCCTCTGACAGGAGGAGTCAGGGATCGAGGTCAGGGATCCCCTCCCCGGGAGTTTCATCCACCAGAAGAGATGTTCTCATCACAGCAAAGGGGCTCTAGGAGCCAAAGCCACACCCAGACTTTCTCACAAACGGTCACACTTGCATCTGTTCTTCTAAAGCCCCTCATCCTTCCAGATAGTCACTTCCTCTCCCCTAAGATGCCCACCTCCTCCTCCCCTTCCACTATTCGGATGGCATCTGGGCCTGAGTCCTAACTCACCTCGGAGAGATACTCTTCTTTCCCCGAGGGTCCCCCACGTAACACATGAGGTCTACGTGTTAATAAACCTGTTTGTCTCATTAATCTTTTTTTTTTTTTTTTTTTTTTTTTTTTTACAGAGGCCTCAGCCACACATACACCAGAGACAGAGGGACACTTATTTTTCTTCCCCCATCAGGCCAGTGGTGCAAGGAACTAGAGCCAGGAGATGCAGAGGAAAGAGACACCAGGCAGGGGAGCTCAGAGGACAGCCGGCAGCAGGGCCGAGCTGGTCTGCTTTCCCTGCAGGGACCAAGGCTTCTTTCCAGGGTGTGAGAGGCCTGCCTGGGTCACGGTGGCATCCGGAGCGGCTGAGAGAGTCTCATCGGGCTGCTCTGGGAGACGGCGGGCCTGCCCTGGCACTTCTGAGGGTCTGAATAAGGTGAAGGCCTGGGGCCCGGGGGCTGAGCAGACCCATGGAAAAAAATGCCCTATGATATTCAAAAGAGTAGTGAAGAAATTCAGCTGTTTTTTTTTTTTTTTTTTTGAAAGAGAGAGACAGAGAAGATAGTGAAAGAGAGCACGAGCAGGGAGGAAGGAGAGGGAGAAGCAGACCCCATACTGAGCAGGGAGCCCGACATGGGATCATGACCTGAGCCGAAGGCAGACGCCTAACGCACTGAGCCACGCAGGCGCCCCATAAATTCAGCTGCTCTGAACTTCTCAAAGTGGTGTCAGAGGGGATGTGCAAACCTTTGACCCTTCAAGTCATTTTAGAGGAGCGGAGAGAAGAGAAAGCTGATTTCAGAGAGAGCACTCCGGTGACGTGATTGGATTGCGAAACGTGTAGAGCTGCCGCCCCACGACATAACACTGTACAGCACGGACAACACGTGCTTTTGCTTTTACTCGAGAGCTACTATGTGGTCACCTAATAAACTATCCTAGAGGAAAGGCAGTACAGAGAAATAAAAAGAAGTATGCATGCGGGTCCTCGTTAACGAGTTTTCCGAGAGTGGACTCGAATCCCTGGACCACCTCCCGTCCATACCGCGGTGGCTCAGACGACAGTCACTGTCAAAGTGGCCTCCTGGCACCTTCCACTTAGAGTCCCCAGGAATGTTTCACCCCAGATCTACCGACGCAGAATCTCTGTGTTTGGAGGCGTGCAGGCATTTCTAGGTTTAACAAGTGCCTCCGCTGAGTAAGAGGCATTATATCAAGGCTAAGAAAAAAAAATATCTATAATACAGATCGCCTTTCATCTTGCTCTACATATTTCTTCATGAAGCAGCCAAGAAGATTTTCCTGTGCAGCACAGTCCAGTTCACACTCACTAACCCTCCTCCAGGTTGGTGTTTGTTTTATCAAGGCCTAAAGTTGCTTTTTACTAAGGGAGTAGTGATCCTAACCCATTGAGCTCCCACGTGTTTGTTGTCTAAATGGTGCTTTGATTTCACAGTCAGGCCGTGTGTATGTGACCCTCGGAGTCCTCCCAGAGAGTTTTAGTGCCAGCAAAAAAACGTGTCTGCTTTGCTCCCTCCTTCCCCCTTCCATGGCTTGAGCACGATGTCCTAGGCCGTCCCCAACGTGAGACCGAGAGCCACAGAGAGGCGCACGAGAGCTTGGCTTGGCTAGCCTTCAAGAGCGACAGAAGCAAGTCAAGAGGAAACATCTAGGGAAAAAAAAGACCTGACCCAGGGACACTCGGAGGACGGAGGACGGTGGCAGGGGACAGAAGTCCATTTCAGTAACAATGAAAACCTAGGGCAGTTCTTTCTAGATGTGTTGCATCAATGCTTATTTCTAAGAGAGGGGTGGTCACCATCTCTCTGCTTAGGTTCCCAGAAGGTTAAGGCTTTAAAAAAAAAAAAAAAAAAAAGAGGATCTTGGACTGGATGGAAATGCCTTGAAAACGAGCTCTGTTCGGAGTTGTATTACAGCACCCAAAATAAGATACATGTGGAAAGCCTCGCTCATCTCAACAGTAAGTTTTTAAAGATTTTATTTATTTGGGTGAAAGAGCGAGTATAAACAGGAGGGCAGGGAGCCCGGCACGGGGCTTGACCCCAGGACCCCAAGATCATGACCTGAGCCAGAGGCAGGCGCTTAACCGACTGAGCCACCCGGGCGCCCCTACCGCAAGTTTAAATCTACTCAATTCCAATGAGTTCTTTTGGTCTGTGTGTCAGAAGTTGGCAGTCAGTCCAGTATACAGAATGCTCACCCTTCCCACCAGAGAAAGTCGATAGCACTGAACAGCCTGACCCCCAACCCCAGCGCCATTCCACCTACACCACCCAGTGGGTCTCCAACTTCACCAAGAAGCTCCGCCCTCACCTGAACTACATTGGCCTTCCACACAGGATTTCAATCAATAAAGGTATGCCATTCCTTTAAATTTTCTATTAAATGCTTGAAAACTATTGTCCCTAAAGTACAGTATTTGAAACCAAGGAAAAGGGATTATCAAGCAGCTTGTAGTGGCAGAGGTAGGATATTCATTTCTTGTTCTGCTGTTAACAAGTTACGATAACCTCGGTGACTTAAAACGACTTTAAATGTATTACCTCACAGTTCTAGAGGCCAGATGTCCAAAATGGGTTCCACTGGACTAAAATCGAGGTCTTGCCAAGACTGCATTCCTTCTGGAAGCTCTAGGGGAGAACCTATTTCCCTGCCTTTTCCGCCTCGTAGAGGCCACCCACATTTTGGGCTTGTGACTCCAGCCAGCAACCACAACTCTTCACCTCGGCGTTCTTTGTCATCTCACCTGCTCCAGCTCTGACCCTCCGGACACCCCCTTATAAAGACGGTTGTGATTACATGGAGCCCACCTGGATCATCCAGGCATCTCTTCCCATCTGCCAATCCTTTATTACACATGCAAAGTCCCTTTTGCCACGTGAAGTAATATTCACAGGTTTGGGGAATTGGACATCTTTGGGGGACCATTATCCTCCCTACCACATGGGACCAGAACTCCAGTCTGTGGACTTCTGGCCCAGGAATCTCTATGGATTTCAGGTCCTCACTGGGCCATCCATCCTTTTGGGCTCCTCAGTGTCAAGGTCATCTCTGAGACTCCGAGACAGCCACTGGGCTACACAGAGCAGAGCATTTTCTCCTGAGGTGGTGGTTTACCATTGTGCACGCCCCATGTATCCCTGGTACTATGATCTCCCCCCCCCCCACCCATATTACCTAACTCTTTAGAAGAAAGGGGTACCCTTTGGATCAGTATGTATCTTGGTGGTTCACTGAAAAGGGTTAGGGGGTAGACTCCTCATCCAGGAATGAAGCTAGTTCTGCTTACCTTCTGGTGTAGCTCTTAGGAGCCTGAGTACGGCAGATACCCCAATATCTACAAGGAATGACCCAAGGGCTGGTACAGACGTGCATTGCCTGTATGGACCAGAAACCAACAAACCAGGGAATCGGGAGAAGACAAGGGGACACGCAAGCTGAGCCAACAGCATGGGGAGGTCCATGTGAGGCCAGGACAAGGGAGGCAGTGCCCACGGGGACGGGGAAGGGCTGACACCTGGCACTGCCCGACAGCCGAGTCACCCTGACCTATCTCTCAGAACCCCTGAGCCAAGGCGTCTTGGCTAGAGAAGGAACAGAGGGCCACTATGACCAGAAAACACACGCCAGGCATCCCGCAAGCCTTGGGACTCGTGGCCAGGGCTCCTCCTCCCCCTTCCCACTGCAGGAGGAGAGAATTCCAGCGATGTTACACCTTTGCTCCTAGACAAGCTGTGGGCCCCAGCGGGGAGGAGACAGGCAGCAGCAGGAGACAGAGAGGCGTTGGCTGTGATCAGGACTCCAGGCCTCACCCCTGCCTCCCCCAAGGCCGAGCAAACTAATGGGTAACCGTGGAGCCGAAGGCCAGATTTTCCTGATAGCATGGAGTCCTCTGAGAAACCCAGCTGAGAGAGGTTTAATGATAACTAGAAATGAATGATGCCGATTCTCCAAATGAAGACGAATGATGTAATCTAGGAGGGGAAATAATAGTCAACTGAAAAGTCCTCCTCGTTCCGAGGGCCGGCTTCGTGGGCATGTGATGGGGGCCAGTCCCCCAGGTTCCACACTCAGAAGGACCTCACGTTCAACTTAACATGCTGCTGTCACCATCCTGCACTGGTTAATCATTTTTGAACATTTCCCTCTTGCACCAGGCCCCACAAATCAAGTAGCAGGTCCTACAGGTATATCCTACATGTGTTTACACAGGACTAAGGGTTAAGACAACAAGATGCTCAGAGTCTCAACTTACAAGGCAGATACCTCATCTAGTCATTGAATCAGAACCGGCGCAGAGCTCTCTCGCACGCTCGCCCCACCCCGCAACACTGGCCCACCCACAACCCCGAGCTTCCCCCTTGCACAACTGACCGCGCCAACCTGCGGTTCCATCATATCCAGGTGGGACCAGGCCGTCCTTTGGAGAAGCTGCAGGGTATTTCATGGCGTTTCAGGGAAATAATTTAGGACTCAGCTGACAGGCTTATAACACGTTTTTACCATGGGTCAGGAACTCAAGAGAAGAGCCGAACTTCTAAATGAGTTTGAATGTTTGGAGGTTAAGTTCTTTAACAGCCTCAACCACCACTGATCAGAGTAAGATTTAAAAATCAAAGAGGACACTACACAAGAAGGTGAAGAGAACTCTCCTTAGAAGGTGGCTATTTGAGGTTCAAGGAGGCCCAAGTGAGGCTAAGCAGAGCTTCTAGGACATGGCCCACACGTAATAAATGCTAACTAAATAACTGTAATCCTCCTTTCCTCTTCAAAACACTCTTTGTACACTCTTCCCTTCTTCCAGCCTTGCCAAGTAAGTTACAACCGTATGTGGCACCTGTCCCTCTGTTTACATCAACATCTCAAATTCGAATGTTGGGGTCCTAACTCCTAGGACCTCGGAATGTGACTGTCTGTGGAGACAGGGCCTTTAAAGATGTAATTTGATTTAAAAAACTAATAATAAATAAGGTCCTATAATGGGCCCTAATCCAACATGACTGGTGTCCTTTCCAGAAGAGGAGATTAGGACACAGACAGGTGAAGAGGGAAGACCAGGGGGAGGAATGGGGAGGAGACAGCTGTCCAAAGCCAAGGAGTGAAAAAGACTGCTGAAGAAACAAAACCTGCCAACACCTTGATCTTGGACCTCCAGCTTTCAGAATCGTGGGAAAATAGCTTTCTGTTGCTTAAGGCACCCGGTTATGAGGTATATTGTTGTGGGGGCCTGAGCGGGATGATATAGCTAACGCCATCAGGATCATGGTTCCTGCTCAGGGCCAGCCTGGTTGGTTCAGAGCAGTGAAGGTACCTGAAGGAGGGTAGCACTGCTCTTCAGGAGTCTGGTGCCTGGACGCTTTCCACAGATATTCAGTCAGGCGTCTCTTCTGGGGAGTCACTGCCTCCTTGTAGACAGAAGCCACTGTTCTCTGTGGAAGGAAGGAGGGTATACATTTGGGTGTCATCTGTCACTTGTGCCGGTCCCAACATCCCAAAACTGTCCACATGCTTCTGGGCCCTGTTCTTAGACTTTGCCCTGAGTAGCAAAACGGATTCGGTCTTCCACCCAACATCTCCCACATCTTTAAAGCTCTTTTTCCTTCAATCTTTTTACCTTGTGTTGTCCAGATTGTGTAATTCCTACTGATTTATCTTCATGTTCACTGATTCTTTCTTGTCCATCCCACCTCTGTTCCTGAGCCCCCAACAGTGAATTTTTCATTTCAATCATTGTACTTTTTGGTATTCCAATATTTCCATGGGGTTCCTTTTTCTTTTCTTTCTTTTTTTTTAAGATTTTATTTATTCATGAGAGACAGGGAGAGAAAGAGAGAGAGAGAGAGAGAGAGGCAGAGGGAGAAGCAGGCTCCATGCAGGGAGCCTACTGTGGGACTCGATCCCAGGACCCCAGGATCATGCCCTGGGCCTAAGGCAGGCACTAAACCACTGAGCCACCCAGGGGGTCCCTATGGGGTTCCTTTTTCTAGTTTTTATTTCTCTGTTGAGACTCCTTCTTATTTATTGAGTCATTATGCCACATTTTCCTTTAATTTTCAAAATATGATTTCCTTTAGCTCCTTGAACCTGTTAAAAGAGTTGTTTTGACTCCTTTATCTGCTAAATTCCACATCTGGGCCCACTCAGAGTCATTTCTATTTGTTGCCTTTTTTTTTTTTTCTGAGTATGAGTCATTATGCATTTGTCTTTTTTTGTTTTGTTTTGTTTTGTTTTTGTTTTTGTTTTGTGAACACCGAATGTTTCAGGTAGTATTCATTTTAGGTAATATTTTAGTGACTCTGGATTCTGATTTCTTTTCCTGAGGGTTTTATTTTACACTTGTCTGCACTTGAATGGGAGAACCTCCCCTCCTCACATTTGTGTAGCTACCGGTGTCTGTGTGTAGGTTTATTTATTTTTATTTATTTATTTTTATTTTTTTATTTCTTAACCTGATCTCCTCGGGGTCACCCTGTGCCTGTGTGGCTTGATAGTTGGCCAGTGAATTGGGACAGAGGTTTTTCTCAAATACCATAGGCATGTCAAGCTCCCACCCCTGCACACAGATGTGTGTGAGGGTTGGGGACAGCATCTGATGCCTGGCCAGTGATAAGCCACCTTTCTACTGAGCTCTCTGGGGCACGCACGCATCCACAAGCAGCCAGGGATATTCCAGAGCCCATCTGTCCCTTCTATGCTCTTCCATTCCAAGATCTTCTGTTACATTTATGGCTGGCCAGCTGCTTACCCCAGCCAGGAACACATTCTCACACCTGCAGAGCTGTGAGTTTTCCCCATCTGCTTCCTGCTGAGTTCTCTGTTACTGTCCACACTGCAGGTTCTGCCCTCTGCCCAAAATTGATTTGCTCCCTTTGGCAGCAAACTCGGTTTTTTGTTTTTTGTTTTTTTTTTTCAGCCCCTTGCTGATAAAGCTAGAGAAAAACTGGAGGAGGGGACAGGGGTAGTAGCAGACAAGACCAAAAGGCTACAGAGCCTTGCTGTTCTTTCCTGAAACTCTTGCTATTTTTCATGAGTGAATGCTTCTCAATTTGTTACCTGCCTTTGGCCAATTTCCAGGTCCTAGAAATGGCTGGGTTTCTTGGGGTTTTTGTTTTCCAATTTTCTATGTGTTCTGTGATGGAGATGGTTTGCTGGACCTTTTCATGCTACCATTGCTGGAAGTCTGGCCTCTGAAAGGCTTTTTAAAAAAATATTAAATGTGATGGGGCATGAATTTCCCAGTTGTCTACTGTTTCCACTGCCCCTAAGACCCTCCACTTATTTGCCTCATTGAATTATCTGCCTAGGCCTGAAGGTACTTGAGCTTATGAATGATAGTGTTCAGGGGTGACACCTAGATAATGTCCTGAAAGTGTCATGGAATATGCACATAGTGTTAGTTCTTCCACAAACATCTGCCTTATAAAAAGGCCTGTGTGCTAGATCCTCTGATATAGAAAAGCCCTCAATAGGAGGTCCTTGTGCTCAAGGCTCCTAAAATCCTGGGAGAAATGAGGAGCGTGGACACAAAGAGAGAACTCACGTTGTAACACCTGGTGTACGATACACACAAGAAGCTTCTCTGTAGGCTGGGAAGGACAAAAAGTGATTTCATTTTTCCTTTCTTTTTTTTAAAGATTTCATTTATTTGAGAGAGCAAGCAGAGAGCACAAGCTGGGGGAGAGGCAAAGGGAGAGCGAGAGGGAGAAGCAGGCTCCCCCCCCTGAGCAGAGAGCTCCATCAGGACCCCAAGATCATGACCTAAGCCAAAAGCAGACGCTTAACCAACTGAGCCACCCAGGCGCCCCAAGAGTTAATTTCTCAAGTTAATGACATACACACCCTTTACATGGTTCGGAAGGTTTCTCTTCAATTACTAAGTATTACTTAGGTACTTTTACCTAGGCATTTGGAATGAAATTGCTTCAGTTGGAGAGAATAAATTGGTGCATCCTAAGGAAGAAGGAAGTCTGGGGTGCTAAATGTTACAGAGTGCTAGAGGTCATCTTGCCATTGGTGATGGAGGTGGATGGTCAAGAGAATCAAGAACCAGACTCAAAAAAAAAAAAAAATTAAATAAATAAATAAAATTTAAAAAAAAAAAAAAAAAAAAACAGACTCAGATTCTAGCCCTACCTCCACAACTACCTCACTGTGAGACTTTGGCAAAACATGTACCATCTTGAGAAATCAGTTCCTGCATCTGTAGAATGAGGATGAGGTGGGAGAAAGAAAGGTTTTAGTTCAAATGTTCTGTAAATCTAAATTTCTAGATCTTCTCTTTGTTCCCGGGTCTGATAAGGATTGGTCACCAGATTTGCCCAAAGCAATAATCTCCAGAATGATTAAGTAGGGTTCCTGAAGTCTTCTGAGTTGATTTTAGTAAAATGTTTTGAAAACCTAATGAAAGTTACAACATCTTCATCGGGGGGGTGGGGTGAGGAGCACTACTCATATATGCATGAAATGTTGCTCTCTGCTTGCTCTCTTAAATAAATGAAATCTTTAAAAAACAAGAAAAGAAAAATGAAATCACTTTTGTCCTTCCCAGCCTACAGAGAAGCTTCTTGTGTGTATCGTACACCAGGTGTTACAACGTGAGTTCTCTCTTTGTGTCCACGCTCCTCATTTCTCCCAGGATTTTAGGAGCCTTGAGAACAAGGACCTCCTACTGAAGGCTTTTCTATATCAGAGGATCTAGCACACAGGCCTTTTTATAAGGCAGATGTTTGTGGAAGAACTAACACTATGTGCATATTCCATGACACTTTCAGGACATTATCCAGGTGTCACCCCTGAACACTATCATTCATAAGCTCAAGTACCTTCAGGCCTAGGCAGATAATTCAATGAGGCAAATAAGTGGAGGGTCTTAGGGGCAGTGGAAACAGTAGACAACTGGGAAATTCATGCCCCATCACATTTAATATTTTTTTAAAAAGCCTTTCAGAGGCCAGACTTCCAGCAATGGTAGCATGAAAAGGTCCAGCAAACCATCTCCATCACAGAACACATAGAAAACTTGGAAAACAAAAACCCCAAGAAACCCAGCCATTTCTAGGACCTGGAAATTGGCCAAAGGCAGGTAACAAATTGAGAAGCATTTACTCATGAAAAATAGCAAGAGTTTCAGGAAAGAACAGCAGGGCTCTGTAGCCTTTTGGTCTTGTCTGCTACTACCCCTGCCCCCTCCCCCAGTTTTTCTCTAGCTTTATCAGCAAGGGGCTGAAAAAAAAAACAAAAAAAACAAAAAACCGAGTTTGCTGCCAAAGGGAACAAATCGACACAGCCCTAGTAGCCCAGGCGAAGGACTCTTGAGAGAAAACAATGAAAAAGAGACCACAAAGAGCCTCAAGTTCTTGGATGCAACTCTGGCTGTTGTAGGCTTCTCATTCTCTTTAGTACAAAGTAAAATGAAAGTAAAGTTCTGAATTAAAAATGAACCTAGAAAAATCTGCTCTAGAAAATGAAAATTGTTCCTCGCTGAGAAAGGCAAACTAGACAATAAGAAATCCTCTCTTTAATAGACTCCCCAGGCCAAAGGAAGGATGGAAAATTAAAGGCATTAATATTTATCATAGCAAAAGAAGGGAAAACTGCAGGAAATGATTAGTAAGACTGCAATAGCAATTAAAACCAGACAGGAAAACTGGAATGGGAGGCTTATCTCATTAGTTAATTGGAATGCAAAACTACAGGGGAGTATTTGGGCTGGCTGCCTCAAGGGAGCCTTTCATCCTTCCACAGAAAGAGTACTCAAGAGATCATCTGAAGTCCTGGGGCTGTCATGCCTCCTCTTTGTGCCCTCTTCCTTCGGGAAAATGGCGAAAGAATTCTGCGAAGTGAAGCAAGCATTTTTTTGTTTGAACTTCTAGAACATTTGTGTTTGGTGTTCATTTGGAAATCTCGATCAGATAATTTTACAGAGAACCGGCCCAAGGACTAAGGTATAAATGTGTCTGATAGGGACCTACGCTGAGAATAGAAGAGGCACAGTCGGGGGTTGCAGGTGCAGCGAGGCCTTTGGTCTCGTGTTTAGTGCTGGGCACACTGCACAGCGCTGGAGGGCTGGAGGTCAGAGGTCACCAAGTCCCCAGGCCAGGGGCTCTCACAGTCCCAGGTAACAGTGTCATTGTCTGCTCCCAACACTACAGTGGCACTTACGGGTTCCCTTAGTCACTTGGCCCCGGGGAATGGCAGGCATCAGGTGCAGAAGGACTGAATCCACGCTGCTTACCGACTTTGGGTGCAGAAAATAAAAAGCAGCGGCCTGTTCTCCTCTTCGAGGGCTGCGCTCTTGCCATTTAGAAGGCTGGCGAAGCAAGCAGCACCCGAGCGCGGTCTGAATTGGCCGGTAGTGGTGGCGAGTGTTGCGCAGGGGTGCTTCCAGGGGGGTTCGTGGCACCTCTGTTCTGTCCCCCAGTTACGTGACTTGTGGATCCCGTACAGGGCATCAGCCCATTTTAGGCAGCTCACTTCGGACTTTCAGAGCCTCTACACGGAGATGGTAGTGAAGACCACCGGTGTTCACAAGGTTTCCATCCACTTCATTTGGTGTTCGTTTTCCACCCGTCACTGAGAGGATTACGATCAGTGGTGGAGCTAAACAGTCTCCCTAACACATTTGCACACCCCTCCGCCCACCTGAGCTTCACTTGTGAATGTCTCATCAGGCATCACTATTCAACGAGTCCGACGCAGAACTCTGGATTCTCTCCCCAAACTGGCTCCTCCTCCAAGGGTTCCTACGGGAAAAACTTGGATGCACCCTTGATCCCTCTTGTTGTCTCCCCTGCCACATCCTATCCACATTCCCTGACAAATTCTAGGCTCTCCTCTTGGGGTCTGACAACCTTTCACTAACCCTGCTGCTATAGCAGAGTCCAGGCCACTGTTTGTCTCACCTGGAATAAAGCAAAGGCTTCCCAACTGGCCTCCTTGGGTCCACCTTTACTCTCTACACACTAGTCTCCACGTAGCAATAGTGATCCTTTGAATGCTAAGTCAGATCCTAACACTCTCTATTCAAAATCCTCCAGACATATCCCATCTCTCTCTGAACTTAGTCAATCCTTGCTAATCCAAGCTGCCTTTCTGATACCCTCTCCCTCCCCCCCTGCACTCTAGGCCACCAGGCTCCATGCTGTTCCCAGAGCACTCTAAGCTCACTCCTACCTCAGGACCTTTGCACATACTGTTCCCCCATCTGGAGTGCTCTTCCCAAATCCCTCAATACCTTCAAGGTCCACCTCCTCACCTTCCTTCAGGTTTCTATTCAAATGTCATCTCATCAGAGATGCCTTCCAGGCCATTCTGCCTAAAATGACAGCACATTTTTGCCTCTCCCTTAACCTTCCTTACTTATTTTCATGGGACGTATCATTACCTAACATTACTATATATCTTTTAATTTTAAAAATTTATTTTTTTGAGTGGGAATTTTTGTCTTGTTTCCCCACTATATCCCTAGGACCAAGAATGTGTCTGGCATATAATAGACATTCAATAAATATTTTTGAATGAATGTTATTGATTATTCTGCCTAAATGGGTGTATAATGGTAATAACTATTTTCTTTTTATAGTGAAATATCATATATACAAAAGTGCATGTAATGCATATGCACATTTTTTTTAAGTAGGCTCTACACCCAGCATGGAACCCCATGCAGGACTCAAACTCATGACCCTGAGATCAAGACCTTAGGTAAGATCAAGAGTCAGACATCTAATTGAGCCATCCAGGTGCCCCTGTGTATGTATAATTTAAAGAATAAGTCGGGGCAGCCCGGATGGCTTAGCGGTTCAGCATCGCCTTCAGCTCAGGGCGTGATCCTGGAGTCCCAGGATTGAGTCCCGCATCAGGCTCCCTGCCTGGAGCCTGCTTCTCCCATTGCCTGTGTCTCTGCCTCTCTCTCTTTCTGTGTCTCTCATGAATAAATGAATAAAATCTTTAATAAAAAAGAATAAGTGGATACCCAGATATTACTAGGAAGTATGCCAACAGTATCTTCTGAAATATCAAAATAGTTTTATACTAAACCCAAGTACAAAATTCTTTCACATTATGAATCCATTAGGACTCTCTTTGATATAAATATCAGAAAAGCTAACTCAAACTGGCTTAGAAAATAGAAGATTTATCATTTAAAGTCTCATATAAAAAAATAGAGACATCCCGAGGTAGGGGGAGCTTTAAGCAATGGTTAGCCCAGTGGTTAGAAGATGTCACCAAAGTTACTATTTCAATCTGTCTTTCCATTCTGCCTTCATTGGTATCAACCTCATCCTAAAGCTAACTCCCTAATGGTGACAAGATGACCTTGGGTAGATCTAGACTATAGGCTTTATTCTATGTCCAAGAAACAGTAGGTACTTTTCTCAAGGCATCATAAGCTAGAGATGCTGAGAGCTCTCTGATTGGACCCCTGGACCAAGCACACAGCTAGGGGAATGCAGTGTGCTGACTGGCCTTGGCTGGGCTCAAAGGCTCCAACCCTGGAGCCCCGGATAGAAATACATGGATCCCCCCCTAGAAATCAGGGGCTATTGGAAAGGCAGTAACACAAGCTGGGATGGCATTCATGAATATCCACTGTACTGCTATTCACCAAAGAGCTTCTGACACCTGGAGTTCAGAGCCAATTTTATCTAGTTGTAGATTATTCTAACATATTCTAACATGCTCTCCCAGCCCACCGCAAATGGGAGAGATTCAAGGTACACAGATTGACAAAAATAGGCAATGGCACCAAGTGGATACAAGATTCCAAAAAGTGTCATTTAGCCATAAGGGGAAACACACACACACACACACACACACACACACACACACATTGATGACAGGCTCATTGTTGACAGGACTGAACGATGCCTTAGTGCAACAGTAATATTATGATGACCTATATCCAGTGGACAAAGATTAAGAAGAAAAAAGGATGTTTAATGGATTCTGAAGAGATTCTATCAAAACAAGAACTCTTACGAGGATAAAGAGATAAGTTTCAGTTTTCCCAAATGAAGCCAACAAAATGAGCTGCTGTTAGCTGTAATTACCAAAAATTATAGTGAGATGAGAGCCTTCCTTTCCATGGGTTTAGGGAATTTCTACCTGTTCCAGACCTGTTATTAAAAGAAAATCGTAACAACGTAATGACAAAAGGAATGGTTTTGTTTTTTTCATAAAAAGCAAGAAGTAGACCCTTTCAAACTCAAAACTTCAAAGGGGGAACTTCAGCTTCAGGTCACTATCTCTCCTACTTCTAGGAAGAAGTATGTTGGAGCTAAATATTTACCTAATACTTAACTAAGACCCTGAATTTATTATGGTTCGAATGTCCCTGACGGCATTTTGAGCAAGGAGGCGGTGGGGTAGCGTGGCCCATGGGCTCGCACATGGAGAAATCAGGGCACAAACGAATGAAATGACTCACTTCTGGAGCTCTGTGTGTTCCTCCATGGCACACCTTTTAATTATGCTGGGTTACTGATTTTGTTTTAAAGCACCAAAAATAAAAAGAGAGAGGAATTGAGGCATCTGGGTGGCTCAGCTGGTTAAGCGTCCAACTCTAGATTTCGGCTCAGGTCATGATCTCAGGATCGTGAGATTGAGCTCCACATCAGGCTCTGCAATGTGTGTGGAACCTGCTTAAGATTCTCTTTCTCTCTCTTAAAAAAGAGAGAGAGAGAGAAAAAGAGAGAGGAATCAAGATCTGAGACTAATTAGGAGACAGGACTCTATGTGGGGATTCCATTTTGGGGATTTTATTCCATTTGAAATTCAGTGTGGCATCCCACGGCCCAAAATCTTTTTTTTTTTTTTTCATTTAAATCTTTTACTTCTTCAGTAAGGCAGCTTTAATTAAGAGTAGAAATAGCAGGCTGTTCCCCAAGTGATACAATCTGAGGGCCACTTAGGAAAGGCCTTTAATCTAAATTCTCCACCAGCATTGGGAGATTCCACCAGTAGAGGTTACTGGCATGGGGGCAGGAGGGACAAGCTATTGTTCTACCTTCAGGGGGTCCCCGAATAAATGGTACATAATCCTGAGGAACACAGTAAGACCTTGGGCAGCAAGAAACAAGCTGGGCTGTGAAAAAGAGAAGGATGTGTGGAGCCCACATAGCACGAGCAGAGTAAGACTGGTTTGTCACTTTTACTTTAATCCAGCCTTAGGTACAATTATCCTCCATTCCCCACCCTTCTGAGTCTTTCTCCCTCATCTGGAACATTCCACATAAGCCGTCCCTCCAGAGCAATCCTTCAGCCTCTCATCTTTGCCTCCCTCTCCGGGGCCTTGTTCCTGCACCCCTGACGGGTACACTTGGACAGTCCTGCATGAGTCTACCCAGAGACCACAACAAAGTCCCACACCCTGGAAAGCTGAAATCACATTTGTTTTCTCACTGTTCTGGAAGCTGCAAGTCTGAGATCAAGATTTGCAGCTGGTCTCTCTGATCCAGCTCTCTTCAGCCACCTTCTCCCTGTGTCTCTCCACATGGCCTTCCCTCTGTGTCTGGGTCCTGATCTCTTCTAATGAGGACAGCCGTCACATGGATTAGGGTCCACCCTAATGACCTCATTTTAGCTTAATCACCCTGTGAAAGGCCATCTCCAAATTCAGGCATATTCTGAGATATGGAAGGCTAGGGCTTCACACATGAGTTTGAGGGAACACAAATCAGCCCACTATGATACTTTATTTATTTTTTAAAAGATTTATTTATTTGAGAGAGAGAGAGCATGTGTGTGAGCAGGGGAATGGGCAGAGGGAGAGAGAGAGAGAGAGAACCTCAAGCAGACTGTGCTGAGCGTGGAGCCCGATGTGGGGCTCGATCTCACAACCCTGATCACCATCTGAGCTGAAACCAAAAGTCGGACGCTCACCCCATAGAGTCACCCAGGCGCCCCATACCTGACTTTAAAGAGTCCCCTCAAAGTGCCTCGGCTCCTTTCCTAAACACCTGCCCCCGAATCCATTTGAAATTTATCATAACAGTTTTCATCTGAGGTGGGATTTCCTCATCTGAAGCCCTCCTAGAAAACATTAGGCAGGACACAGTGTGTTTAAACTTGGAGGCCAACCGTGCAGGCAACTTGTGGGTTTTTCTACTTGTCTGTTTTTTCAGAATTACAATGGAGTTCTGCGTGGGGTGCCCTGGACCGCCCCAGGGGACGACTCTATGCAGACCAGGCCTCCTTGGTCACAGGCACGCAGGGACTTCTGAGAAGCCGCAGGCCCAGGTGGAGAGCTGCCTCCCACCAACAGCTGCCAACCAGTGCAGCAGACTCCAAATGAAAGCATTTCAGAATTAAAGGAAGAACGGGCTCCACCTGCGAAGTAAAAACAAAGGCCCTTGTGTCCTCCCCTGCCTGCATCCTGGGGTTTCCAGAACTCTCCAGCTGGCAGCACAAGCCCAGATCTCTGAGGGAGGCAATCCCTCAGGCTCTGGTTCCGGTTTCATCACCGGGGTTGCATACCTTTCCAAAAGAATGGCCTTGAGTCAGGTTTGCCCCGAGTCGCTGAGCGCTGAGTGCAGAGCCGAGGCACCTGGACAATGGCATCACCCCGAGGCCTGCTGGACCAGCGGCTCTGGGTTCCCCGGCCCCGTTCTCGGCTCCGCGCCACCCCCCTGCGTCTAAGACACAGCCTCCCATCCCCACCACCACCTCACCCCACGCAGCCCCTCTGGGCCGGGTCCGGAGTCCAGAAAGTACTCGGTAGATTCTATGCACCCTTAACTAACCCAGGAAAGAGACCTTCCCCAGGAAGGAAAGCAGTAAGATGTCCTTTTCTAGAAATCCTTAGAAGTAGGTGAGAGGCTCATCTGTTGGAGGTAGAGGGCCTGTGGCTCCGGAGTGGACTCCCTCCTCGGGTCTGGGCCTCAGACGGACCCCGAAGCGGGTGTCCGGGTCGTGACTGCTGTGGACACTGTGACCTCTCCCCCACTCAGGGGCACCTGCTGCTGGGATGTGGCTGCCGAAGAAAACCTGCCTGGTCAGGCCGCATTGTCTGCGGATTGGCTCTCAGATGCTGATGCTCGGGCCCAGTCCCCGAGTTCCTGGGGGCCCTTCTAAGGGGCAATATGCACCCATGGCTCAGAATTCAGCACGCCCTGCTAGACTCCCACTGCGTCCTTTCCTCCTGCTTCCAGCAGACTTGCCGAGGCTGCACGCAGGGCTGCCGCCTCTGATGCCGATCTCCAGCCTTCTGCCCCCGCTTCTTGACCCACCAGCCTCTGCTTACTCCCTTCCACTTGGTTTCCATCTCTTCCAAATCAGTTTCATTTTAAAAAAAAATTTTATTTATTCGTGAGAGACACACAGAGAGAGAGGCAGAGACACAGGCAGAGGGCAGCCCTGGTGGCGCAGCGGTTTGGTGGCATCTGCAGCCTCGGGTGTGATCCTGGAGACCTGGGATTGAGTCCCACATCGGGCTCCCTGCATGGAGCCTGCTTCTCCCTCTCCCTCTGCCTGTGTCTCTGCCTCTTTCTGTGTGTCTATGAATAAATAAATAAAATCTTAAAAAAAAAAAAAAAAGAGACACAGGCAGAGGGAGAAGCAGGCTCCCTGTAGGGAACCCGATGCGGGACTCGATCCCAGGACCCCGGGATCACTACCTGAGCCAAAGGCAGATGCTCAACCACTGGGCTACCCCGGTGCCCCTCAAATCAGGTTCATTTTTGAAACTGAGTTTCAAACTGAGTTCATCCCGTGTGCTGAGGGGAATGAATGAACGCAGGGCCCTGGCTGCAGAGAGATCTGAGATCCATGGAAGGGGGGGGCGTTGCTCAGAAAGGGCCCTGCCACCGAGCAGAACATCGCAAGCACTTTATAAAAAGAGAAAGAGGGAGAAAGGAGGAGGTAGAGATGTTTGGGGGACACTCAGGAAATCTCCACGAAGGAAGTGGGGTTCAAGCTGAGGTCTTTAATGACAGGCCAGGATGCAGTGGGGAGCAGGAGAGCAGAGAAAGCATTGGGACCGCAGAGGGTGAGAGATCTGAGGGTCCGAGAGAGGCACGTGGGGCTGAAGGGGCTGGGGAAACTGCTGAGCCCCTGGGTGTGAGTGAGACGGGGGGGCACTAGCACCTCACCCACTTCCGCGGCTTTCCAGCCCCGCTGCTTATTACAAAGCAATTAGTAACTGAGTCAATCTTACGATTGCAAGATCCCAAGTTCTTTTACGTCAAGCTTCTTGATCCCATCCCGTTCATGAAAACCAAAAAAACCCCATCATCCGGGGGCCTCTTATTGGATCCGAGGCCCCCGGGAGAAGAGTAGAAGCAAGTGCCAAGTTAGCAAAGCTCGGGGCAGAGGGCTAGGTGGCTGCCCCGTCCCTCTGAAAGCCAGGGGACCCCGGGTCTTCCCACCTCGACCCCTTGCCTCGTCTGTTCCGACTTTGAGGAGAGGTGGGTCATCGCTTCACAATCTCGAAGCGGCTGCCAAAAAGGCTCTGTCCCCGGAGGACGGTTTCTGGACGGCAAGGGCCAGAGCCACGGGAGGCCTGGAGGTGGCCCGCAGCGCAGCCAGGGGACAGGGGAGAGCGATCGGAGCCCGGGCTGGTCCCCACAGGCTGGGGTGCTGAAATGTCACCCTGCCTTGGCACACGCCGATCCTCCTGTTTCAGTTACTAGATACTTTTTCACTTACTTAAACATACCCAGCCCATGCCGCCTTACAGGTATCTCTTTGCTGGCCCAGAGGACCGAGGCTATCCATTTTTAAAAGACATTTAAAGATTCTTTCTCCCAGCCCCAATCCGATGTCTAGGGTTTTTTTCAGTTAATCATCTGAAATGTATTTTGCCTAAAATCAAAGCATTTCATCTTACTCCCTTGTTTTAGTAATACATTGCTTTTATAGCAACTCTACCTGCCTGGCAGTGTCCCTGAATCGGCAAAATTTGTTTTGTTTTGTTTTTGAAGAAGGCTACAGATTGGGGATCAGAAGCCGTATCTTTCTCCTGGTTCTCTTGGAGCTTTAGTTTCTCTGTCATCCAGTTAGTGAATTCATGTCTGGAAAACATTGTGAGACCAAGGCACGAAAACCACTTTAGGTCCAGAGTTACAGAAATAGCTCATCTTAAGCAATAGAAGCATTCTTGTATGTAACCTGGATATTCTTTGGATTTTTTTTTTAAGAATGTACTTATTTATTAGAGAGAGAGAGAAAGAGTACATGAGCTGGGGGAGAGGCAGAGGGAAAAAGAGAGAGAGAAAGAGAGACAGAGAAAGGAGACTCCCCACTGAGCACAGAGCCCAACATGAGGCTTGATCCCAGGACTCTGAGATCATGACCTGAGCTAAAACTAGGAGTCCAGATATTGTGGGTTTTTTTTTTCAAGATTGTATTTATTTATTCATGAGAGACACAGGCAGAGGGAGAAGCAGGCTCCCTGCGGGGAGCCCGAAGCTGGACTCAATCCCAGGACCCCGGGATTAGGATCTGAGCCAAAGGCAGACACTCAACCATTGAGCCACCCAGATGCTCCGAGTCCAGATGCTTAATGGACTGAGCCCCCTCCAGGTGACCCTAAAGAAGCCTTTTAGTAAATGCATTTATGAAATGAAAAATTATTTGTCCCTCTTAGAAATGTTTCAAACATGTGGAATTTTTTAATACAATTTTTTTTAACAGGGTGGAAGTTAGAATGGCTTATTCTTTATCATGTCATCCCACTTATTAAATTAGATGAGTCCTTCCTTGCTAGTATATCCTCTTTCGTTCTAGAGTCAGATCTTAATTGCTTAAACTATTCAATTTACGAATCTAACCAGGCCTGTTCCTCTTCGGAGCTCATAAGCACTTCTTCCCAGGAGAGGAAGGGGAAGGGAAAGTCAATGAAAATTAAATGACTTAATTTTGCTCTTTTTAGTAAACTTGGGAAATGAGCTGATGAAAGACAACACTCAAACCTATTATGGAGTTGTTTGTACAGTCATGCCCCTTTATTCATGGGAACGTGTTCCAAGACCCCCCAAGTGGATGCCTGAAATCAGAGATAGTTCCAAACCCTACAGATACTCCGTTTTTTCCTATACATACATAACTATGATAATAAGTTAACTAAAAAATTAGGCACAGTAAGAGATTAGCAATAATAACTAATAATAAAAAGAACAATTATAATGACAGTTCTGTTAATGTGGTCTCTCTCTCAGAATATCTTGTGCTGTACTCATCCTTCTTGATGAGAAAATGCCTACAGGATGAGATGAGGTGGGTGAGTGATGTAGGGGTCATGACAAAGTGTGAGGCTACTAGTGACCTTCTGACCATTCATCAGAAGGAGGATCATCTGCTTCTGGACCACCTGGTGGGCAGATAAAAGTGAGAGGAGAACTCTTGTATACCCATTAGCCCTGAGATCCTCAAACAGTCGCTTGGAAATGGGCATATTTAATTCCCCCCTGAAAATAGTTATTCTCGGGATGCCTGGGTGGCTCAGCGGTTGGGCACCTGCCTTTGGGTCAGGTCTTGATCCCAGGGTCTGGGATCGAGTCCCGTATCGGGCTCCCTGAGACGAGCCTGCTTCTCCCTCTGCCTATGTCTCTGCCTCTGTCTCTCAGTCTGTGTCTCTCATAAATAAATAAATAAATCTTTAAAAAAAAAAAAAGGAAAAAGAAAAAATAGTTATTTCCCCACTGTTTTGCAAGGATGGTCCATCTATTCTTCCTGGGAGAGCCAGAGACTGAAGCCAACTCTGTTCTCTGGCCAGCTCTCCTCATCACCTGCATGGCCCACACTCTTTTTTGTCACCCCTGCTAGTCTGGCTAAGGGCTTCCAAGCAAAACTGAAGCAAGAGGTGAAGATGGAAAGATGATAAGGCCTGTGTAGCATGAATCCTGTAGCATTAGCTCTTTGCACTTTCTGGGGTTTGGCTTGAATGCAGGGCTTTAGCGTGTCTGGGAAAGCATGATGCTTTACATGTGTTTGCTTTACTCATAGAATTATCGTGCTTCAGATTTACTTGATATATGGAAGCAAAGAATCTTTTCATAATCATGCAATGGTACTTTGTATTTGGCACTTAGCAATTCTTTATGGAATGCTTAAGGAAAATGCTTGAATCTTTCCATCAAAATCGTAATGGATGTAGTTCTCACCCTTTCTTTAGCTGGGAAATGTGGCTTCTATTTTTTGTTGTCCCGCAGCTGACTCCACTCAGATGAACATTGATAAAGGAAGATTTCTAAATTTATCTTTTTAAGATTTTATTTATTCATTTGAGAGAGGGAGAAAGAGAGAGAATGAGCAGAGAAGGGGCAAATGGAGAGGGAGAAGCAGACTCCCTGCTGAACAGGGAGCCTGGTGTAGGACTCGATCCCAGGACCCTGGGATCATGACCTGAGTGGAAAGCAGACACTTAAGACACCGAGCCACCCAAGTGCCCTGATTTCCAAATTTCTGATGCTTATTACTATTCCTTAAACTCTCATGCAAGTCATACTTCTCCCTGATACTAATTTGAAACCTTGAAAATTGTCAACGTCAGGAGCACAAATCCCTCAACTGGCTTTATAGAGAGAAAATGCATCAACCAGGACTGCTCTTCCTTATTGGAAGAACTCACAAAGGCAGCTCCAATGAAGAGCAGAATCCAGCAGACAGAATTTTCACTGGGACACTTATTAATGCTTGAGTTTGAGTAAGTCATTGAACCCATTTGAGCCTCAGATTCCTTACCTGTAAAATGGGAAGAATAATACCTTCTAAGACTATTATGAGAATTAGATGTGTGTGAATGAGTTCTGTAAGCTATGAAATGCGATGTCAAGATACACAGCCCTATTAATACTTATACCCCTGGAATGAGAAAGAGGGTCTCCAGGACTTTTAAAGAGCTTAAGAGAGAAGACCAGGTCTAAGAGAAAAGATTAGGAGCCCAAGAAGGAAGCCAAAACGTGAGGGCAGCTATAGCGACACACACAGCTGGCCCCATGCGTGCTCTGGCATCTATGAAGAACAGGCACCTGATACCACAGGTCCACATCCTGTTTGTGAACATCGTATAATCCACCAATCTCCATGACCTCCTACTTTTAAGGTCATTGTTTTACTTAATATCAAAATTAGTGACTTAGGTAAGTCATAATGGCAGAGTCTAGAACACCCTCCCCTACTTCTCTAACATATTTCAGTGGCACGGGGCTGTGCTTTCTCACCCACAATGCACCTGATTTCTCTGCTGTCCTCTGACTCCAAACGATTACAGCTGGCTCTGTTTTGCTTCTCCTTATTTTCCTGAAAATCATGGCCTGTGACCTCTTTTATCCTCCCAAAGAACCACTGGTGTTAGGAGGTTTGGGAGTAGCAGAGGGAACAGCGCACAACTAGCAAACACTGCAAACTTTACGGTCAGGCACCGCTCTCTCAAAGCCTCATCATTCCCACACACAGAATGTTCTATGTCTGTGTCTCTCCGTAGGCTCTGGTCTTCCATCATGTTGTTAGCTAGCCCTCCCTGCTTCCCACCTCTCTTGACACTTCCATTTCCTCCTTTATTTATTTATTTTTTAAAGATTTTATTTATTTATTCATGAGAGACACAGAGAGAGAAAGGCAGAAACGTAGGCAGAGGGAGAAGCAGGCCCCCCACAGGGAGCCTGATGTGTGTGTGACTCCATCCTGGGATCACGCCCTGAACCAAAGGCAGACACCCAACCACTGAGCCACCCAGGTGTCCTGCCATATCCTCCTTTAGGATCTCCATTTCCTTTCTGAGATGCCAGTGGATCACTCCTGTTTTTGTATCATGCAGAATGATTTAACTGTGTGTGTGTCTATAGTCTCTCTCCCAGCTCAAGCATTCTAAGGAGGGAGGCGGGCCTTTCACAACCAAGGTAGGGTGATGGATGGTGGAGGAATTTAATGAATGAGATGCCCGGCACACAGTTTAAAACAAGATTCCCAACTGAAACCAGTGTAGACGAATCAGCTTGTTAAGGGGAATGAATAATGCCCAGAGGTGGAGGTTTTTCAGGTCCTCATCATATAAGTAATATGTGAGGTCAGGCTGATGAATGTCTTTGCCCAAGGAAAGCAGGTGAACTCTGCTGAAGACTCAACTTTGGAAAAAAATACCTAGACCTAATGGACGATCCCAACTGTCAGAGATTGAAAGCCAGGATGGCAACCAAGAGAACACAGCTTCAGAATAGCTTGTGGGACTAGCACCCGTTTTGCAAGGATTTACAAAGGAATGGGAGGTGAAATGATGAAGGCTGTACATCTGTGTAGCCTGCTACATTCTTAGGGGAATCATTTTCAATGTTAGTAAGCATTTTAAGAAAAAGCCAAGGGGGGGATCCCTGGGTGGCTCAGTGGTTTAGCGCCTGCCTTTGGCCCAGGGTGCGATCCTGGAGACCCGGGATCGAATCCCACGTCAGGCTCCCGGTGCATGGAGCCTGCTTCTCCCTCTGCCTGTGTCTCTGCCTCTCTCTCTCTCTCTGTGACTATCATAAATAAATAAAAATTTAAAAAAATTTTAGAAAAAAAAGAAAAAGCCAAGGGGGAAAAAATTCTCTTTCACCTATATCTTTGCTCCTGTAACTGGTTTATTCAGGAGTCTCAACTTGTTGGGGCATAAGCATGACTCAGTTTTATTGCTGTGAGTCTCTGCCCCCAGCTGTTCTCTGCGAAATTCTCACCTCAAACCGACGAGCAGAACATCAGGGATCAAGACCGGTCGGGTTTAACAACCTCTCTAAGAGTTTTGGTTATAAAACCGGTCTCATTTTTGTTTTTAAGATTCAGTTCTAATGATCACAAACAACAACAAACAGAAAGCAAGTAGGGCTGGTGGGGATGTGAAGAAATTCTCATGGGTGCGTGGCTGGTGGGAATGTGCGATGGCGCAGCCACTGTGGAAAGCAATATGGCGGCTGCTCAAAAGGTCAAAAGTAGAATCACCATATGATTCAGCAATTCCATTTCTGGGTGAAGGCCAAAAACCATTTGAAGCAGATGCTTGGGCAGATACTAGTGCACCCACGTTCACTGCGGCCTTATTCACAATAGCCAAAAGGTAGAAGCAACCCAAGGGTCTACAGACAGATGGACAAATAAACAGAAAGTGGTGTATCCATACAATGGAATATTATTCAGTCTTAAGAAAGAAGGGATTTCGGGCAGGCCCAGTGGCGCAGCGGTTTAGTGCCGCCTGCAGCCCAGGGTGTGATCCTGGAGATCCTGGATCGAGTCCCACGTCAGGCTCTCTGCATGGTGCCTGCTTCTCCCTCTGCCTGTGTCTCTGCCTCTCTCTCTCTCTCTCTCTGCGTCTCTATGAATAAATAAATAAAATCTTAAAAAAATAAAAAAAATTAAAAAAAAAAGAAAGAAGGGATTTCTAATATAGGGTACAACACGACTGAACTTAAAAACTAGTGAAAGAAGCCAGACAAAAAAGACAAACATAGGGCAGCCCTGATGGCCCAGTGGTTTGGCACATCCTTCAGCCCAGGGCATGATCCTGGAGACCCAGGATGGAGTCCCACGTCGCAGTCCCTGTGGGGAGCCTGCTTTTCCCTCTGCCTGTATCTCTGCCTCTCTCTCTGTCTCTCTCATGAATAAATAAATAAAACCTTTTTTTTTTTTTTATAAAGACATATTTTTCCATGTATATGAGGTACCTAGAATAGGCAAGTTCAGAGACAGAAAGAATGGTGGTTGCCAGAGGCTGGGGGAGGGCGGAATAGGGAGTTCGTGTTTAGTGGGGGACAAAGTTTCAGCTTGGGAAGATGAAAAAGTCCTGGAGATGGACGGTGGTGCTGGTTGTACAGCACTGTGAATGTACTTAACGCCACAAAATTGTACATTTAAAAAGGATTCAAACGATGGATTTAAAAATAAAATGAAATGATAAATTTTATGTTATGTATATTTTACCACAATAAAAAAAATTTTTTTTGAAAGATTTAGTCCCAGGCATTTAAAAACTTCCATCTCAAACTCAATTGCCTGGCTTACTGGCCCCCTGGCAGGCATCTTACCCTGTGTCTGCCTCTCAGATAATTTCTGCATTCCTTGAGGTAGAGCCTCAGAAACTCAAAGGTCCCCTTTCCATACACTTTGAGGGACCTGGAGATCCGGGGTGGATGGGGCTGCCCCAACTGCCCCGTCTAGTCTCCTAGGTCACTGCGTTCTGGGCCTTCAAACCGCCATATAGGGACCCCTCCTGTGAAATCCCAGCCTGGGAGCTGGCACGAGTCTTCCAAGCCTGTCCAAACCTCAGTGGGAAAGAGAGACTGTGCCATGCTCCTCGAATCTTGCTATGACCTTGCCCCACTCAGCTCCCTGTGGCCTGGGGGTAATGGAGGGTCTACACCTTAGCAAGAGTTCATATCCCCATCTTGCTGAACTCTAATCCTTTGGAGCATGTGCGTGAGCTGGGAGTGGGGCAGAGAGAGGGAGAAAGGAGAGAGAGAGAGAGAGAGAATCTTAAGCAGCCTCCATACCCAGTGCAGAGTCAGATGGGGGCTTGACCTCATGACCTGACCTGAAACCAAGAATCGGGCACTTAACCAACTGAGCCACCCGGGTGCCCCTTGAACTCCAATCTTCATGAGTGAGTGTCTTAGGATTCTCTCCCATGCTTGGCTGTGAGAATTAGAGGAACCCTTCTCCTTTGAGCTAAGCAGAATTCTAAGGTCTCCTTGGCGTCACATCCTTATACAATCCTCTCCCCCTTGAGTATCCATGGGACCCACGAACATGATGGGAAGTCACCTCTGTGATCATGTGGCAAAGGGATTTTGTAGAGAACTAGAAGAGAGATTTCCCCGGGTGGATACAAAAGGAATAGGTCTCCCCTCATCTCCCATCCCCAACAGAGGGCAGAGAACAGCCTCCCACCATGAATACCAACCGCACCTCCACAAAGCTTAGGAACCTCCAGCCTCTTCTTAGTTTGGAAGTGGGGGAGGCAGCTGTTGGTCGGGGGCTGGGGGGCAGTTGGGATTTGTCGACTGTCAGTAAATCCTGAGGAGATAGTTCTTGCTTAGTTTCTGGTGATGTCTCGAATTTGGAATGTAAGAGGTGGCGGGTACTGTGAACCCTCCATAGCAACTTTTAGGACAACAGGAAACACATCCCACAACATTCTATTACTCACGGTGAATGGTAGCGTGTGGTGCGATTTCCCTTTTCTTTTCCTGTTGTGATTCTCCATAGGAAGAGGTTTTGTTTTTGTTTTGTTTTGTTTTTAAATCCTATTTAACAATCTGGAAATTGAAATAAAATATTTATTTTAAGCTTATCAAAGGATTGCCAGTAAGGATCCCTCCATCCTCCCCTCCACCAATATTGCAACTTGGAAATGCAAATGGGACTCTAGTGCCTGGGAGGCTGGTAATGCCCAGGCGGTCCTGATGGGAATGGAGTTGGTGCGTCATCGTCATCATCATTGTCATCTATAAACCTACTGGCCAGACCTCCAGGATTTCACAGTCCCCGACTTAGTGGTCACACATCCTGCTGGGTGACTCCTTTATCATCACTCTGGCTGCAACACAGAGCTTTGAGCTCCTTCACAATTCAGGGAATTAACCTCTTCAAGTTCAGGGTCAGATGAAAGAGGAAGTTCTAACTTGGGTCAGGGTGGAATTGTATTTAAAAAGTCAGCCCTCAAACTTAGCCATCTGGTATAATGAAATATTTTAACTGAAATGGGTCTACGAAAATTCAACGTAGTGGAAAAGTAACCAACTACACAAACACAGTACTCCTCCCACTGTGCTCATCTGTCCTTCCGAATGTGGTACCTTCTCCGTCTGGGACACCAACTGGACCAAGTCCCACTAGGTCCTGCTCTTCTCTGATACTCACCTGAGGCAGGTGTCGGCCCCTCTTCTAATCTCCTGACACCAAAAGCACCCAGGGGGAAGCAGGGAGTTAGTGAAGATTTTGTGGGAAGAGGGCGAGGGTTACCACCAGAAGCTTCCTAAGACTCTCCTTGAAAAGTCCTTCCCTTAGTAGCTGTCCCACCACCACCACCACCAGTAATGCCTCCTATCTCTGCGGGTGGGAAAAGGTAGTTTATCTCACTATTGTTTTAATTTACAGAATCACTCAGATTCTATCTGTGGATTAACAGACTGTTCGAGATTAACCATTTGATCACCTGAGTCTGTCTGGGTCTCCCCAACCCCCCCCCCCCCCCATGGACTGTAATTCCGAGCAGGCAGGGGCTTTATCTATGCTGTTCACTGGTGTACTCCTCGACCTCCCCATAGCAGCGCTTGCCACAGAAGAGCCAGCGAAGAATTTCTGGATGAAGGATGAATGAATGGGTGCCATACACCCTCGTTCCCCGTCTGGACCTCCCCCACTGGCAGGTCCTAAAGCTTGCCTGCTCGGCACTCTTGTCCACCAGGGATCTCCTGGAGACTTGCTTCTCTTCCAGAATGCTTACCATTAAATCGGACGAAAAACGTGTTTACTATGTTCTTCTATATTTGTTCCTTCTACATGTTTCTCCTTCAAAATACTGCCCTCAGATACAGACACCATCTACTTGCTTTCAGGAAGTATGAAACCACCCCACTACATTTTTTTCCTAGTCTTCCTCTAAACGTGTCATAAGTTCTTCATCTGCAGAAGTAGAATGGTTATAAATTATAAAATGGTATTATAAATCTAGATTCTATAATTAATATTCATTAATATGTAATTAATATAATAAAGTTATATAATTATGAAAACAAATTATAAAAAGTAAGAGTATTTTTTAAAAAATTATTTCTTTTTTAAATCGACAAACTTCACTAGGAAATCGTCCTTGAAGTACGTCAATGTCCTTTTCCTCCGTCATCTCTCAAGTATTTACTGACTGATATAAGCCAGGCTCAACGCTATGCACATTGGCATTTACTGTCTCATATAGAAATACAATTTTTGCTAGTTTTTGTTGATGCATAAAAGTAATATAGAGTCACAACAGAAAATTTGGAACATACACAATACCAAAAAAAAAAAGAATCATATAATCAGAGTCAGAAACACGAACCGCCATCAATTTGACAGATTTCTAATTTTTCCATACATATATGCATTTTCCATGTATGTGGAAATACAGGTATTTTCCATGTATTTCCATGAAATAATGATTTACATACAATTCTGTACTGTTCTTTTTCTCCCCTTAACCATATATTTAGATATTTTCTTGTGGACACTAAAAATTCCTCATTTCAAAAAGCTGCATGATAGTTTATTTCTAATTTTGGATGCTTTATTCGTTTCTAATTTTCTGACATTATAAAAAGGAGACGGTATATATCTTTATGCACAAGTCTTTGTGCCTGTTTCTGACTATTTCTATAGAATCCTTAGATATAGAATTATAGGATCAAAGTGTATAAACAATTTTAAAGCTGGGAAATATTTTTATAAAATTGCTTTCTGGTTAAGTTATGTCAATTTATGCTCCCACTAATAGTACATAAAATTTCCCATTTCATTGCATTCCTGTCAGTATTGAATATTAGAATTTTAGAAAATATTTTCTGATATATATATATACATATATATATACTGTATTATTTTAAATTTTTACTCTTTCAATTACTAGGTAGTTCAGACACTTTAAATATAACACACAGGGAGAGAGCTAATTACTAATCATTTCTGAGGAAATTTTTCCCTTAAGTTATTAATGTTTCTTATCAACTTAAGGGTATTCTTGTATTGAGGATAAGGTTAACTGCCAGATTTGTTATGCAGAGTTCTTTTTGTTGTTGTTATTTTGTTGTTGTTGTTGTTGTTATGCAGAGTTCTGTAGGGTTTTTTTCTTTTCTTTGCAAATTTTGTTCACAATATTTTTAGTTGTCAGGATCTAAAATTTTTATGAAATCTAGTTCAACGGTCACTTCATCTACGATTTTTCCATTTCTTCTCTCCCCTCATCTTGAGGTCACACAAATATTTGCCTAAGTTTTCTCCTAGTTCTAAAATTCTTTAATGTATCTGAGTTTTGTTTTAGCATATAAGGAAAGGCAAGAGCTTTCTTTACATTGAATATTTTTTTCAAATTACTAGTTTTCTCAGGCCTATTTATTGAGAATCTGCCCCTTTTTCATTTATTTTAGATGACTCTCATCACATCTTAAAGTTTACACAATGTCAACGCTATCTTTTTCTGGATTACTGATTCCATTCTATTACCTATGTCACTCAATATCTGTTACTGTTCTATTATGACACTTTTAAATTATGATGGTCTTGGGGATCCCCGGGTCGCTAAGCGGTTCAAGTGCCTATCTTTGCCCCAGGATGAGATCCTGGAGACCCGGGATTGAGTCCCATGTCGGGCTCCCTGCATAGAGCCTACTTCTCCCTCTGCCTGTGTCTCTGCCCCCCTCTCTCTCTATGTCTATCATGAATAAATAAATAAATCTTTAAAAATAAATAAAAATAAATAAATTATGGTCTTGTACTATGCTCCAATCAAAAACAGCACAAATTATCATATTTTTCTATATTTTCACAATTTTCTTAACTCTTCTCATCTGCCATTTATTCAAATGAACGTTAAAATAATTTTGTTTTAGGGGGCACCTGGGGTGGCTCAGTCGGTTAAGCATCTGCCTTCAGCTCAGGTCATGATCTCAGGGTCCTGGGATCAAGCCCTGTGTCAGGCTCCCTGCTCAGCTGGGAATCCGCTTGTCCCCTGCTCCTGCTCCCTTCCCTCTCCCTTTCTTTCTCTCTCAAGTAAATAAATAAAAAATAATAATTTTATTTTAGCCTCCCAGGGTAGAGGTTAGTAGCCTCATTGTACAAATGAGGAACTGCATCTCAAGAAACATAAGCAGCTCAAAATCGCACATCTGAGTGGAAGAGGCATAAGGTAAAATCCTTTCTTTTGACATCTCCTCTTTCAGCTCTACAAGGCTATCATGTTTTGGTAAAGAAAACAGGAAAATTACTAACCCTTCTTTCCTGTGTGCCTCCTCTAGTGGCCTTCACAGATACTGCAGTTTCTTCAGCCAGTGTTCTACGGTAATTATTTTTATAAAACAAACACGTATGTTTAGCTTAATTTTTTTTAGTTTAAAGTTTTTAATTTACACAAAGCTTGTAATAACATTTGTCTCATATTTGAGGGGTCATGTACCGCCAGGATTTTCTTAACAAAGAGCAGCCTCAGAAGACATTTATTAAAAACCCCAGTGACTATAAAGTAAAATTTTGTAAATTCCATGGGTTTTAAAGGAATAACAATAGTAGATACAAAGACCCTCCAGATGTTTCTTTGTTCTTTTTTTTCCTCCCTTGACGTCATCTAGTACTTTCATGCATAACTATTTTTAAATCACCCCTCTAACCCTTTTCTTGTTTTCTCACCTCCCTTCCTATTGTTCTAGTCC